>NC_084540.1:14822424-15143049 GCF_024500275.1 Phycodurus eques
GTGAGTGAGGGAACGAGGTTAAGGCCAATATTAGTGCTGAGATTCCGCAACAGCCGAACAGTACAACCAGCGCTCTGATTGACGGGTTTTGACTTTGGGAATGACGTCTTCTAGCGGGTCTCTGAGGTGCAGTATGATTGCCTCGGAAAGGCAGAGAGGGATTAAGCAGAGTTAAAGATGGCAGCTGGTCACCGTGCCGGTACATGTACACGTTCCACTCGGTGAGTTCACTCGTGTAAAAAGAGTTTTTCTTTAAATGGATGAAAGACATCTTGTGTCTCGAGGTGTAAAAGCTCAACACTGCGACTTTTCACTTCGCAGAGCTGCACCTTAACAAAAAACAAAACAAAAACCAAAACAAACAAAAAAAGGAGTAGAGGAAGGCGACAAGGTTATGGACTCGTCTCGTCTCCTCCTTCACCTTCATCGGTTACTCCCATGCTGATTATCTCCATATTGATTTTGCTCCATTGTCCTTACATGGACTCCCCGCTCAGCAGGTCACCAGGCAGCAGCGTATTGATTGGGCTGGGACTCCCCATCACCCGACCCTCCTCTCCACTAGGGGGCCCCCACAGGCTGGAATACTGCTGCACGCCACCCCACAGCAGCTCGCCGCCGGCCTTCGTGCCGCCGGAGCCTCCGCTGCCATTGTTGTTGTTGTTCCAGTGGGGCACGTGGCCAATGGGATGAGAGGCTCCAGACCCGGACCCGCCCATCCTCGTCTGATTGGCGCCTGGAGTGGCCTGCCAGCTGGTCGTCCCGCCGAGCGACTGGCCTTGTGCAAAGAAGCGATTTACTTCCTCTTCTCCGGCAAACTCTGCCAGAATGGTGGTGTTCCCGAGCACGCACCTGGACGGAGACAGATGGAGCGACACAAATAAAAACACTGGGATCTCCTGAGGACTTATCGCCTCAGAACCGACAAAGACATACATGTGCAGGGACTTCTGAGCCTTGGCAGCTTCGTCCTTGGAGCTGTAGCGCACCACAGCGTTGCCCTGTGTCAGGTTGAGGTGGAATGTGATGAGCGGGCCGTGCTGCATGCACAGTGTACGCAAAGTTGAACCGTCAATCTGCCACAGAGACGGTGAGGTCAACAGTGCACCATAACCGCAAGCGTGCATTGAGTGTTTGCAAGCTCAAGGGGTGCAGGAGACGTCTTACCTGTGGAGTAAGGTTTCTCAGAACCAGCCAGCTACTGGTTCTGCTGGAGCTGTCAGTACTCCATGTGGTGCCTGCTGCAGAAGGGGAGTGGCAGGAGTTGTGTTATTGAGCAGAATGGGCCGACGGTACTATCATGCGTTTCCATGACTAAAATGCTGCTGGTGGGTTCTGTTTCATGAGATAAAAAGTTGACACAGTAAACCCCCGCTACTTGCAGGGGATAGGAAAAAACCTTGAATCCCCCTTAAAAGATTTTCATAACTGCCCCACAGTAACAGTTTAAGATGTAAATATACTGTCAACTATATCCTAAAACACTAGAACTCCCAGGATTTTCTGACCCCCTTAGCCCTAACAGAGCTAAGCTCAGGTGAAATTTCACAGGCGATTCAGGATATTAGGTAAAAACCACCTAACAAAGTGGCTGCTAGTGTTAATATGATTTAAAACTCATTTCACAATTACCCTTAAAAATAAATGCCTTACAGATAGATCAATTATATAAAAAAAAAAAAAAAAAAAAAAAAGCCCCAGTTAGGCAGGCACAGCAGGGCCAAAACATACATGCGGCAAAGACTCTGAAGACAACCAGGGTTAAACTTAGCTCCTCCCCGACATCCACAGTTACATTATAGATTATAAATATAGTTAAGCATTGTTATAAAACACAACACATACGATTTTAGACACTGTATTTGCCTGGCTTGGCGGCGGCCATTCGGCCACTCGCTCAAAACCCAGAAATGCACTTCCAGCGGTGTGTGAAAGCTGATGTTTACGAAGTCATCCTCCAGGAAATAGGCCCAAGCACAGCACAATTCTGGTTCCGGAATGCTTGGAAATGTCTCAAAAATAAACTGAAGCCATCTATTCCTCAACTCCTCTGAGTTTGGCAGGTGACAAAAGCTTTGCACATGATGAAGCCACATTGCCACTCAGCCATTAAACCTGAGATGAGTAGTTGTGTGGCAATCACAAAGTGGGGAGGTCCTTGACTACTAATTAACTTTCTACATCACAAAGACATGGAAATCTGATCCGGTCATTTTGCAAGTCTTATGCAGTTTTTTAAATTTTATTTTTACATTCTATCGACAAACCGCATCGATGTCAAAATTAAACCAGGTCACAGACTCATTTTGACCTATGTTATGCATAAAACAGTGAATTTGTTTTTTATTTTTGATAGAATGGGACCTTTACCTATTTGCAGGCCTTCCGCAATGTGTGACTTACTCGTGGTGTAAGAACTGCTCCAGCCTTGGGACAGACCCAGAGAGTTGCCCCCCCACGTTGAGGACGGTTTGGTGTTTGTGAGGCCAGGCGGAGGGCGGGAGGGGGCTGTGGAGCTGCTTCGGGGTCCCTGTGGAACCTTCCACATGTCATGGGAAAGAGAGGCCTGACTGTGGGAGATGGGACCTGGAGACCAAGTGGATTTAATCTCTGACAGTTTACCTGCAAGGTTTATGGAACAGAACCAAAGGAATAAGTGAAGGGAAGGCTCCTAGAATCACAGAGCACAAGCATCACACTCATGATAGTCCATTACATCCTCAAAATATCTTCTTGTATCTTCTTCTCGGTTCTGAATTGTGTACCAATTTATTAACAGCACGTATATTTCCAAGGTAATAGCTTTAAAATCACAAAACAAGGACCGAGTGTGAAAAAAAAAAAAAATGTTAGTCACTATGCATTTTACTTCATGTCTTTAACTTACTCATCGTTCATGCACATTAAAATACGACTACAGTACTTCAATCAATCAAACAGATCAGTTGGATAAAAATCATAGTAAAAAGTTATGTGGTCCTGTTTTCCCATGCACAAGTAGGAGGGATGGTCACCAACACCACAGGGGTTGTGCACTGCAGGAGGCAAGCTGTCAAGATGGACGCGCTAATGAGTCCTATTAAATCAGGTGAAATGACTGGACAGGCAGGCTGGGGGTGCTCTCCAGTGAATGGTGGGGCACAAGGTGTTACAGTACAGGGAAGGAAAGGATAGTTTTGACTTGCAGTCGTTTATCCACTGCAATATGGCGGAAGGGCGTTATCGGTGAGCCATGTACCTGTATCGTCTGTCTCCGGGGACGAGAGACTGAATGAGCTAGTGTAGGCACTGACTGACCAATCAGAGGAGGGAGGCAGAGCCTCGTTCTGAGATGAAGTGGGAGAAGAGCCTGAGCCGATGGCAGCGCACAAACAAGTAGACAAAAACAAATAAGTGAAAATAGCAGAGAGAAAATGGAATCAAAAGAAAAATGCACAAGAAATGATAAGATTAAGAACGGAAGAGAATTAAAGAGTATAAACAATGATTGGAGAAGCAGTTTTAAGCATAAAAATGGAAAATAAAAGCGTAAGAAGCGGACACTCTGCTGGCAGTGCTTGCATTACTTGAAGATGTAATATTTACAAAAGAATATTATATTAAACACAGCACAGTGTTTTGCTTAACTAAACATGACTCTCACCTGCACTTCTGTCTCGCAGCAGGTAGCGATTGACATCTTGGATGTTAGTGTTTATTGTGGGACCACTCGGGACACTACCCGGCGTCATGTTGGGGTCTGTCTCTGGGTCGATATTCTGGAGACCCTTCCAGGGTACACCTGGGCAGAACTCTGCAAAATGTAAATGTAACAGTTTGCAAATGATCTCTATTTCACAACAGTGAAATGCTGGAACAATATACAGTAGTTTTGTAATAGTAATGCACATTTCATAGATATTCAAGCAACAGAGGAAGAATATTTATCGTACCTGGTGGCCAGTTGATGTTTGTCCCATTGGCCATCTTGTCACTGCTGCCCTTCCCCTGCCCCCAGCTGTCCGGGGGCACAAGTGGGCTGGTAGGAGACTCAGAACTGGACATCAGGTTATAGGGGCTGTAAGAATCATCCAGCTGTGGAGGCTTGCCAGGGGGCCCCAGGTTGGTACCTAAAAGAACGTCAGTTTGGGGGCTATTTATAACAATGACTTCACTACTAGTCTTTTAAGCGTAAATTGGTCTCATTCTTAAATGTTCCTCACCATGTTTGCTCAGGTTGGGTTCTAAAGGAGAGGAGCTTCCAGAGAGGCTTTCCATAGGGTTGGGGTGCGTCCACTGTGACAGGCGCGACTGGGGCTGGGGTGGATCTTTCATGGACATGCCCACCTCCATGCAGTTTACATTCATGTTTGGATTCAGGCCAGCTGAGGAGAGTGACAATTAATTTCACTTCATTTCATTTCATTTCATTTCAAGGATCAGAGAACCCTTGTGCAATTCACACAGCAAGTCAGATCACTCACAGAGAGAATAGGGGCTGTAGGTGTTTTGAGAAGACTGCGGCTCTTTGGTCTGCAGGTCAGGGAGGCCCGGAGCCTGGGGCTGGCCTGGAAATGAATCAAGGGTTGATTTGGTCCCGCCGTGATGTAGGCCCGTGTGGGAGTGGGGAGGCTGCTGCTGTTGCTGCTTCATTAGCAAGGCCTGGGCCAGCTGACGCTGATGCTGTTGGATCTGCTGCTGCATGTTATTGATTGTACGTGCAACCTAGAATGGTCACGATGGGAACTTTTAAAGCACGTTTTTTTGGGCTTTCCTTGCTTTGAACAGCTAAACCCTCCGGGCTGTTTTGTGTGAAAATTCTTTAGGAATTAACAGAGGAAAGTGCAAACTTACTTGCTGCTCTTGTTGTCGAATGGGTCCAGAAACGTTGCGCTGCGCCTGTAACATCTGCTGCTGAATTTGTAAACGCTGGTAAGCCTGTAAGTCAGCCATATGCTTACTTTTAGTCTCATAGGTAAAGATAGAGAAAATGCAGGTGAAACTTTCAACATTAAGGGATTTTTTTGGGAGCTTCACATGTAACACACACAGAATGAGACTCACCAGTTGCAGCTGGTAGAGTTGATTCAGAAGGGTCATATGCTGAGGGTTTATTGGCGAGGTTAAAAGTGCAGGATTCAGTCCAATGTTTTTTGCTGCAAACTGTAAGAGCTGTGCTTGAACCTGTGAATCAATATCATCACATTAAAAGACAAATTGAAGGGAAACATTTTAGGTGTGAACGCACTTTGCAAATGTGTCAGTGACGTTGGCTGGCATGTAGGATCCAATGTACTGATCAGCTTTAGTGACCGGCCTCTTCTTTTCAAGTGTTTATGTGAGTCTACTGTACCTGAGGGGAAAGAAACTGAGGCACTTGAGCCCGTAGACTAGGCTGAGAGGAGCCGAGAGGCGGCACTGGCGGCTGAGGAGGCGGCTGAGGCATGGCCCGGGCTTGTGCTGCTCCACCACCAAACATTCCACTCTGCATTTGCTGAACAAACAATCAGAAGGAACGCATTAACATTTCACATTTTCTTAAGCACTCTGCTTCAGTTCCACCACCATGAACTTGACAATGAGGTTCATTGGGTTTTTAAAATGAGGGCCATATAATTGCAAAATATGAAATTTTTGTTCCCATGTACAAATTAAAAGCCCAAATAAGGATAATACATTCTTATCTGGCCAATGAATCCAACCCATTTTTTACCCTCAGCAGGCTTCTCATTAAACAAATAAATGAAGGGCAGGTTGCAATGTACTTGTAAACACACGCTATTGTGCAATATTCTAAGAGACCATTCCAGGACACTGGGAGAAAAACAAAAAACGTCACCAGGGGATAGTAATATTAAAATCAAGCAGCTTTGTGATCGCTTGACTCACTTTATCCAGGAAGGGTGAGCGGGGATCTGTGGAGGGTTCTTTGGAGAGAAGTGGAGGTCGAGGGCAGCCAATGGGTTTATTGATAAGCCCGTTGTTGTAGTCGTGGCCAGCCATCCCCATCCCCCGCTTGTCCAGTTCGGTCTTCTTCTCCAGCAGGGCACTCATGGCCTGGTCCAGGTTCATGTTGTTGCTCTTTAAAGCTTCCTCTGCCGGATCCCGCTGAGGAACACATCACAAATCACAGAAAAATATAATTAATACAGTAATCCCTCAGGTATCGTGGGGGTTAGATTCTGGACCACCCCCGCAATGGGTAAAATTCACACCCATAGAGACCACTTATTTGGTAATCATTTATACATATTTTAAAGCTGTATTAATTTATTAATCTTCCCCACACTCCTATTAACTTCTACTATCCTCCTATTAAAACTTTCTATACTCTTTAAACACCTTTTAAACTCTTAAAAATACAAAAATGCACACTAGTACTGCACACTATGTAAATTTTATTCCTTGTAATGTTTTTTTTCTTCCATTTCTTTTTTTTTTTCTTTTATAAGAGTTTTTATGTTTTAGGCTAGGAAGTCTATATTTTGCCACAAAAAGAAATTGCAGCATAAACTCAAAACCCTGCGATATAGCGAATTATGTGCAATTTGAATATGAATTAAAAAAAATAATCTGCAATGCACTGAATCTACAATAGGTGAACTGCGATATAGCGAGGGAACACTGCACACTGGTTTGTTTACTTTAGTAAAACAATACCGCAGTTTATTTTCAACTATCACTACAGTCCCGACACCTCACTTTTCAATTTAAAAAAAAAAAAAAAAAGCATCCCACAGGACATTTTGTATTTTTTTCCTGCATTCCAATGTGCGAGTGGGTGAAAGCACAGTGTGACTTACCTAGTTGGGGAATTTGGTAAATGACAATTATTAATCTGTTCACGAAGAACATAACCACTTTGAGGTGGCAAAAATGTGAATCCTGATGAGCTACAATCAATTAAAAAAAAATAAGATTACTAACTCACCGGAAAGCCCATGTCTGTCAGCTGTTTGATAAGACGATTCATAATCCAATTATCTTCTGGCTTCCCTGGTACCTTTAACTGGGACGACAAAACATCACAGTAAATCTAAACTAACAAGTATGCATTTTCGGTTAGATTGTCTCTATTAGATCCTCTTACTTTTTGTGAGATCTTTTTGGGTGCGTTTCCCCAAGAGTTAGTGGAAGAGTTGCTCTCCTGGGAGACAGTGCTGTTCCACAGGTCTCCCTCCTCTGCATCCCACTGACCTCCTGAGAGGATCAACTCCTCGCCTCCGCCTCGCCATCCATCTTGCATATGTTTGGGGGCTGGGGAGGAAAAACGGGCATGTTAAAAATGGAAAACGCCTTTTCTACAGTTACCACTTTTAACACGTTAAATTATTTGTTTGCCACTAGGGGTCAGAAAAGATATGTGAAAAATATTGGGTGGCCTGCTTCACCAGAAACATACTGATGACCTTGACTCATCTTGAGAAAATGTTCCAGCAGGAACAATAACACACAGTAAAGTAATTCTGCAAATATTATTAAAATGTCAAATTTGGTTAACACTTTACCAAGTTTGCAAGATGAAGATGTCATAGCTGTGTTCCCCCTGCTGTAGTTATCTGGGTTGCCATCTCCCCAACCCGTGGGGCCCCCAGTTGGTTTTCCCCAAGCAGATGTACCGTTATCCACATTGACTGCTGAAGGTGTAGTTTCCCCCCAAGAGCTTTCTGACTTAGTGTGGGAGCTCTGTAGTTCTCCCCAGCCTCCTGGACACAGAAAGACAAGAGATATTAAACAGAGCAGCTGTCAGGACCCCAACATTTAAAAAAAAAAATCAATTACATTTTGTATTCCTAATTTTTGTATTCTGAGACAAGTAACTTGATGCTGAATTTATCCCTTAATAATTTACCTGCGCAGGGCGCAATAAACCTGTGTCTGGCTTAGCGGGACAGTTGACAGGAGGGGAAGATGGCCATTTAAGAATTGGCACAGTCTGGTCAGTCTTGGCATGAAAAATGCAGTATCGCCTGTGTGTCTGTGGCAGTGCCGGGCAGAGTTTAGTGCAGGTAGAGAACACAACCTGTAGGCTGCCGGCCAAATTATAGTTAATTTTAAACACTGTAGTGATTCAAACAAAGAAAACAACCCTATCTGCCCTTAGTGTTTAATAACATTAAAGAGCTATACATTTATAAAGCGCACAGTTGGCAACAAAATGCTTTTCCATTTCGCTAAAGAGTCAGCATGCAGAATCAATTGTGAAACAGCAGGGGGCATCTGTACCAAAAGGGTTGATGTCAGTACTTTCTCCCTTGAACTACAGACAGATGGCGGCCCCATATAATCACACACTTCCGATCACTCAAACTGTTTGTGGTTATTTTCATTTTTCACAAGGCGCTTTGTAAACACCATTCTTGTGCTTCCTTTGGCTACCCTAAGGTTAGCCAAGCAAACGTGCCTGACAGACATGTCTTGTGTTGTGTAATGTGAGGAGCCTCACTGAGAGATTGGACATCACTGCTTATTTTATTTGGATAGCTAATTAGATGTAAATCCTAAAAGGGCAAGCAAGGTCAAGCTATTACCTTTAAGTCCATCAACAGATTGGAGCTTAACAGTGCGCTGCCCTAACTAACTAACCAGCTTTTGCGGTTGACACATCTACTTTAAACAGTTAATTAAAAGAGCAGCTGGGAAAAAGTATAATAGATAAAACTACAGCCACATATCAACGTTAATGCTTCAAATCAGTAATACAGGGATTAATGCAGAATAGCAATTTAATATTTTTGTCTGTGCATCTTTGTTTTTTTCCCCAAAAATTTGAACCCTATATTTGTTTGGAAGAACAGAATGAGTTATTTCTGCCAATTTCAGCTGTCTATACACTGCAATATAAATCATTATATTGTCTTACCTTGACCTATCAGAGGGCCCCTGTTGTGCGATGGCCCCGACTGGTGCTGCACAACAGGATCCATGAGCCCACTGCTGGGACCTGGGTTTTGGGAATTTTGGGCATGATTCTGTAACGGTGCAGGTGGTCCTTGATAAGCGTGATTGTGAGCGTGGGGATGAGTGCTGTTGGGGCCTATGGGGTTATTGACTCCAGTAGTAGCTTTAGCTTGGGACATTCCTGGATTGTTCCTGTCCCACAGGTTGACAGATTTGTTATATGTACCAGGATCACCCCAGGCGGAGGTCCCATCGTCTATTTCCATCTTGCGTCGGATTGAGGGCGGAGACGGCTCTTCCCAACCTGTAGGCTGAGTGGAGGACTCCTGCTTACTGCCGGTCCAGCCCTGCCTCACAGGGCCTGAGCCACTCCAAGAGCCCATGGCCCCGCCAATGCTACCACTAGGTCCATCCTGAGATTTGCCTACCCAACCCTGGGGAGGGCCACTGGGACGCGGACTAACAGGCTCTGCCCAGCCCGCTTTGCCTCCAGCACCAGACATCCCTTGCATTCCCCAGCCTCGAGGAGTTTCCTTCCAGCCTCCTGCTTCTCCCTCCCAGGCAGAGTTGGGTGGATTCTTCTTTCTCTCGTCAGGGTCTCCCCAATCATTTGCAGAGTTGCTCACTCCACTATTACCCCAGCTGTGGGATGGTTTAGGTTGCTCTCCCCAGCTCTGGTTTGTTGGCTTGCTATGAGAATCCTCCCAACCCGTTGACTTCTCTTCTCCCCAAGACTGACCGCTATTCTTGGGGATACTGGAGGTGGGGCCTCCTTTTGGTAGATTTCCCCAACCACTTTGACTACTTGTGTGCTTAATGTTGTTGGGTTGATCTCCCCAGCCAGAGCTGGTCTGGTTGCTAGCAGCTATGTTTCCTCCCCACCCTGAAGCTCCCTGAGAAGCAGGCACGTCATTTTTGCTCCCAGTGTCATTCCTTTGTAGGGGACCCATGTTAGTATTGGAAGGCCCCTGGGCATCACTAGGACCAGTTTGAGAGTCCCAGGATTCAGTGGTGATGTCATTCTTGGTTTTAGTATTGTCCATGTCCCAAGATGTGTGCTGACGAACAGGGGTCTGTCCCCATCCAGTATTACATAACACCCTAGGGTCGAGGTCCTGGGCAGGCAACAAAGGAGCAGGGGTATCTCTGGATGAATGAGGTTTAGACCTGGGATGTCCTTCCATGCTGTCACTGCTTCCTTCACTGGCAGCAGTTGTGCTCACAACTCTGTTCCAAGAACTAGTCTGTGTGTCCTGGGGAGGAGAGCTCGGGCCATCCCAGCTTCCCTGCGCCTCTTCAGTTTGCTTCTTGCCCCAGTCTCCACTGGACTGTTCACCCCAGCCTCCAGGATTTCCTGACCCACTTCCACCCTGGCCCCAGCCAGAGTCCCAGCCAGCTAACTCTTTCGATGACGGTGCCTTTGAGTCTCCACCGATACCCCATACAGAAGTATTATCTTCTCCATTGACTTGCTTGGCCCCTGATGGCTGTTGACCCATATCACCCAAGCCTACAGATGCATTGCCCCAACTAGGCAGGTGGCGGATGGGACTAGGTTGTTCCTGCTTATTAATGTGATTTGGTCCATCAGTTTTAAGGTTCTGAGGTTCTGAACTGAAAGACACATTTGTGGATGGGGAAGGGTGTGGCTCTGATGCATCAGAGGTCATTATGCTACCCCAGGCACTGCCAATACCGGATGAGTTACTGTTAGTGTTGGCTCCAGTATAGGTGGTGGACTGGGATGGTGGGGGTCCAGTAGGATTACAGAAGTTAGGTGTAGATTGAGGGGGTGATGTGATGTTGGCTCCCCCTGAGCTGCCTGCCCCTGCTGCACCCGCATCATGACCCAACACAGGCCACGCAGATGGATTAGCATTAGGGTTCAAGTTCAAGTTACAGTTGGTGTTGGAGGATGACGAAGAGCCCCAACCTCTGCTGCTCCCCCCTCCCGCTGGACTGTCATTTTTCCCTTCACTGCCCACTGCGGACTGAGACGGTCCGGACCCAGAGCCCCAGCTTCGATTGGCTGCAACCTGGCTTGAGTGCATGTTGGTTCCAGTATGATTGGCAGGGCTGAGTCCAGTGTTAGCCTTACTGGTTAGGTGGTTGACAGGGAAGTGGCCTGTCTGGCTATTGGCCCCTGTGGCCATACTCGTATTACAACACAACCCACTATTAATACTGGTACTACTACAGTTACTACAAGTGCTACTGCTGCTGGTCAAGTGACCAGGGTCAGTCTCCAAAGAGCATTTTCCTTGAAGGTCCTTGTTCTGGCTAAGAGTAATAGAAGGCCAAGCCTCTGTGTCCTTCTGGTCAATGATCAGTTGATCACTGCAACTTGTATTGTTGGAAGTTGCAGCACTTGTGACACTCCTGTCAACTGGCAGGTGTCCCCAGAGGGGATGATCATACTGGGCTCCCTGGCTGCTCTGTGGGGGCAGTTCTGTATAGAAGGAAAGACACGGAACAGAAAATACACATGAGAAAGGTGGCCGAGGAAGGGGCTTTAAGTTAGGTATGTCATCACACCCACACAGAACCTGAAATACCATGGCAACATGTAACAAGTCCAGTTCTATTCTTAACCACAAGCTCGATGACTGAGAAACATGCTAACCATTATACAGAATCACAGACAGTTATACTTCCATTCAGTGTTGCCCACAGTAGTATCACAAACGGATATGATGTTTCAAAAATACAAAAATCAGTTGAAAAGTGTAAATGTTTTGTAATGCTAATGTAGAATATACAGTACATGTTTCACCAATCGCATTAAAAACAATGCTTAATTGGCTGGCTTTTTGAAGTTCCAGCTGCAATTAGGTTTTGAAAACATGAATGTAGCAACTCAATTACACTGAAAGTTGTCGAGGCTTTCACATCAACCACAACTTAGACAATACTGTATGATGATATTTTTTGTTTCACGTGTAAACTGCTGTGAAAAAGTCTTCCTTCTCAAATTCTTAAATTGCTGCATAGCTTCATCACTTTGTTTAAAATAATCAAATGTTAGACAAAGATAACCCAAGTAAACATAAAATGCTGTTTTTAAAATGGTGATTTCTCTGTATTAAGGGGAAAAAAACTATTCAAAGTTGCCTTGCCACCCTGCCCAATTAACTGTGGCTCAATATTTTTGTTTCATTTTCACTGACCACACACAAGCCTAATTACCTCAAGACGTCCATCAAAAATCACTTAAATAGAACCTGTTTGACAAAATGAAGTCAGCCAAAAGAGCTCAAAGGCTGCAACAAAATGACACAATCCCAAAACATTGAAAAGACAAGAAAAAAATGTCTATCAGGTTTGCAAGAGGTTACAAAGCCATTTTTAAAGCTTTAGGATTCCAGCGAACCACAATGTTATCCTCAAATGGAGAAAACATGGAACAGTGGTGAACCTTCCCTGGGGTGGCTGGCCTACAAAAAAATTACCCCAAGAGCACAGCAAAGACTCAAAGATGTCACAAAGGAACCCAGGAAAACATCTAAAGAACTGCAAGATTCCCTTGCCTCAGTTAAGGTTCAAAACACTTTTCCACTCTGCATCAGTCCATCTTAGATGAGCTCGGGCCCAGAGAAGCCGGCGGCGTTTCTGGGTGTTGTTGATAAATGGCTTTTGGTTTGCATAGTAGAGTTTCAAGTTGCACTTACGGATGTAGCGCCGAACTGTATTTACTGACATTGGTTTTCTGAAGTGTTCCTGAGCCCATGCGGTGATATCCTTTACACATTGATGTCGGTTTTTGATGCAGTGCCGCCTGACGGATCGAAGGTCACGGGCATTCAATGTTGGTTTTCGGCCTTGCCGCTTACATGCAGTGATTTCTCCAGATTCTCTGAACCTTTTGATGATATTATGGACCCTAGATGATGAAATCCCTAAATTCCTTGCAATTGTACGTTGAGGAACATTGTCCTTAAACTGTTCGACTATTTTCTCACGCCGTTGTTCACAAAGAGGTGAACCTCGCCCCATCTTTCCTTGTGAATGACTGAGCAATTCAGGGAAGCTCCTTTTATACCCAATCATGGCACCCACCTGTTCCCAATTAGCCTGTTCACCTGTGGGGTGTTCCAAACAGGTGTTTGATGAGCATTCCCACTTTTTTGCAACATGTTGCAGCCATTAAAGTTAATGATTATTTGCTAAAAACAAATTTGATCAGTTTGAACATTAAATCTCTCATCTTTGTAGTGTATTCAATTAAATATAGGTTGAACATGACTTGCAAATCATTGTATTCTGTTTTTATTTTATTTGTTTAACACAACGTCCCAACTTCATTGGAATTGGGGTTGTATATTTGTTTGACGATCTTAAACATCGAACTGGGAAAACCATGGAAAAAATTTAAGAATTTGAGAAGGTGGCCAATACTTTTTCACAACACTGTATGTGCAGATGCATAGATGGTGATTAGTTTCTGCATTATCATTCAAATGATCAGCGGCACGAGCCAGAAACCTGTGACATCCTTTAGCTCTTTTCACCAGCAAGGCAGTCACAGTCATGACCTCAGATTGGCATGATGCATGACTTGTCTGTATGCTCACATGCACACAACAGCCTCCATCTGTCTGTACAACTGCTCTGACAACTCAAAGTAATAAACTGTGCATTACTTTCTCTTGGAGCACTTCCAATACACGATACAAAAATAAGCCTGGTCTGTGTATTGATCACCCTGACACCACATAAACACTCATTTTTACTGTGGCTGTTTACATGCGCCCTCTTGCAAGTTAAGCTTGCATGCAAAGAATAGCTTTCACAGCAATACAGAGTAAGCAATCACATTTCACTTAGCATTTGTCTTTAATTCCAGCTTACTTTTTAACGCTTGCAAACTAAAGTAGGAGGAGAGAAAGCAGCGTTAGAGTGAGGGGAAAAGAGGGCACTGTGTTTCTGACACACAACACAGTATTTCTATAGCGTCACTCGACTGAGAGGAGCAGGACCGCCATTTTCTCAGTCCTGAATTCGAGCCAAAAAGGCTTGGAGCTACACCGTCTAAAAGCATGCATGCCTCAATCACTATGACATATGCAAAGCACAACTCTCTCGTGCGTGCCCACAATGCACTGCCGCTGCAGGTTTCAAGTGCGGATACACGAGCCACAAAAATATCTACACAGAAGAAGCACCGAGGAAGGAAACGTTAGAGCAGGAGATCTGCCACGCCGCGCCGAAATACCTGTGGAGAGGTGCCTCCCGACCATCCTGCAAGGAACTAGGTTTTGTGCGACACAGCGACCATCCTTGCCTCAATATGTCTGCTTGGCTCACCAAGCCTCTGAGGATCCTCTCTGAAATGCTGCCAAGAAGTTGCACAGCTCTTGTGCGGCAGGAGACAACCCCCCCCCCCTCTCCCTCCCTACCTACTGTCTCCCTCCCTTCCTTCCTCACCCCACATGCTCTGTCCCTCCCACCAACATTGCTTTGGCTGGGTCTCACCGCCTCCATCTATTGCCCCCCTCCCTGGCTTTATTTATATCATGCTCTATTCCTATCCCGATGACAGATACGCTCACTCGCTAGAAATGTAAACCCTAAGAGAAGGCAAGCTGGGGGAGGGGGACAGCACAGCTGAAGTAATGTGGAGCAGTATTGTTGGTAGGTGGCGGATGGACTGCTAAGAGCGAGGCACTTATGCACTCAAATGGCATGAGGAAAAACAAAACAAAGCAGGGCTCTTCTAAACACAGCCTTGGATCTTTTCACCTTTCACTAAATGGCACTAAATATTTAGCTAAGACCACTCAATGTGCAATTAGCACTGCCACGCACAATTGAAAGCCTCCGAGTAGCACAGGGAGTCAAGAGAGAGCAAAGCGGAATAAGCAAAAAGCTTGCTGCACCCCAGGCAAGGCATTACATCATGATGAGAAATGTCGGTTTATTCTGAATTAATGAACACCAGCCAATGTTGCAGCTACAGTATAATAAGCAAATGTTTTGATAGAAAGACATGAAATAAGTAAGTTCATACGGATCTGGACTCAAATACGGCCCCTTGAAAAGTGGCAAGGGGTAAGAGCAGAATGAGACAACACAGGATGACATGCTTGTCAATTAATAGAATAGGCCTGGAGGAAATAGGAGAAGCAGGGGCTGAGAGCTTGGCAATAGAAAAAACATAGCAGCAACTCCCCAGATCAAGGCTGGCATTGTGCACTAGTGATACAAGTGCCCACGCACCACAACACGTCAATGTTTGGTGGAAAACAGTGCTTTTATGCTGGAGTTTCTGCCCACTGAACCTCATGATCGTGAGGATGTAACACATGGGAGAGTCCGTGCTGCGACTGGAATTCAATAAACAGTGCAAGTGCTGTGAGTCTACTGCATGCATGTATACAAACACTGCAGCTTAGATCAGCAGAAAGATCATTTACCTTTAAATATGTGCCACTAATCTTTAATCTTATTTAATACATGATCTGTAGTGTATGGTGAGATCAGATCAATAGAAAAGACAGATGAGAGAAAATGAAGTCTGGGAGATGCTTGTTGAGTGATTGAAGGAGGAAGTAATCTAGCGGGGATGTGTGGGCCTCAGCTGGACTGATCCTGGCTTAATGAAGTCCCCCAGGGACACACTGACTGGTTGGTTTGGCGCTGACAATGCACGCTGCCAGCCGGTAGAACAAGCCCTCTGACAAATACAAACACACCTATGCAAAAAGTGGCTTCACCCTCATCAGTTTTTATGACTTGTAGAATGAAATCCCCCAGAATGCAAGAGTCTGGTTGGCTAATTGTCATTGGATTACTTCTAAATACAGTGGAACCTCCAAAGTGGAACTCTGTTCAACCAAAATGTTTTGGGAAAAGTCAAAACACAGTCCAAACCATCATCATGTGTCCAGATGCTCACATAAATACACTTATTACACACTAAACTAATTCCAACAATACATTATCACCCTGCAAACGCCTTCCAGTTCTCTATCATCTATCCGTCTGACAGGTGTCATCAAAGGGAGAGTAACCTCGACAAAACAGACCCTGATATAACGGATATCGGATAAAACGGACAGTTGGGAATGAACAATGTGTCCAGAAATTAGTTTCAATTTGTCACTTAAAAAGCTGTTGACAAAGTCTGCGAGTTCTAGAATTGGCCGCTGTTGTTTACTGCCGCTGTGGTGCAATGGAGGCAGAGAATGAGACTGACGGGTCACAGCTATAAAATATTACTAGATCCAATTCCAAAAGACGTGCCTCCTGTGTCGGCTATGTTGAATGTGGGGCATTGACGTGGCGGCCATGTGACGATGGTTACATCTATTGTCTATTGTACATAGAGCAGAAGAGAGTGGCATGGCTGCGACGTTAACTCTGAGGTGTACAAAACACAATTCTTTGGAGTGTGGAACATGCGATTTTTGGTACAGAAACAGTTTTTTGGTCAAGCCGTTTGCCTTTGGCGACAGATTTGGAACTAGGAAGCACACTAATTCCTCACGGCTCATTAAAGCGACTCGCCTATGATGAGTACTGTATGTCAACAAGTCACCATGACCAAGCACACCGCGTGGTTAAGTTTGTAGTAGTAGGGACGTATGGAAAGTCACACAGACCTCCACTCTTCTCGCCAGTATAATTCTGCTCAATACAACACTGCTGTGAAAATCAGAGTTCAGAACATTCAGAATGAGTGCAAGACCTCATACCATTAGAAATAATCAGGCTTATGATGAATTGATTGTTAATTTTCCCCCATAATTGAGCAAGGCAATTTTGTCAAATGGCTATCCAATGGTCAACTTATTAAAAACAGCTCTCGGATGAAGCTGTGCAGTTCTGACTCACAGCAGACTACTACCACAATATAAAACATTAATTTGATGCCTTTCAATTTAAATTGAGCATTATTTTTTGAACATTTTCTACAGCTCTTGAATTAGGGCCCCCGCACGCCGAGCCACACGGCCGAAAACGACAGAAATGGACCATCACAAACAAATTAGTCGCAGACTCTTCACCGCACACAAAGCAACTGAGCACTGCACATCAACCGATGTTCTGCAACGGAAATGTTGCGGCCATATATTGGGGTTTGAGGCTCCACGTTTAATATACTCTACCGTATTATTGTTTATTGAACCACAAAAACATGGTGTGAGTATCAAGGAAGAAGCGGATGGCTACAAAGAAGAGGAAATGGGTGAGGATAAGAATAAAGTGTGGATCTTTTGAGAGGCTGTATGCAATGCTCGTTTGCCAAATTTGCTAACTGCTCCAGTGCATTTCGGCGACAGCGGCTCTCCACGTTTTGCTTTCTAGCCATAGATACATATAAAATTAGAAATACAGTTAAGTATTATTGTAAAACGATACACGCAAATAAGGCATTGTTATGGCTTGGTGGCGACAGGGTGGGGACCAGCCGGCTCTGTCCCGCTCACTTAAAACCCGGAGACTTATTTTTTTGGGGTGAACGTGCATGTTTTTTTCATTGGCTGTTACATCTGCGACATTGCGACACTGTTTCACCGGCCATTCATATTTTCAATGGCGGCAAAACCAGTGGGCGGTTGGCCACTCATGAAAACTAGTGGCCGAACCCTGCGAACTCCGCGAAGCGTCAGTCAGTTTCGGCCACGTCACTCAGTGTCCGGCGGCCTTGAGGTATTTAAGAAGTGTCTGCTGAATGTATACTCTATGTATTCTTCACATTATTACTATTGTTTTATGTATGCTGAAAACAAACTTTAATTGAATAATTAAATAACATTTCATGAAAGGACTAATCTAAGGCAGAAGCAAAGCATATTGTGTTACAGCATTATAATCTGAATTTACCGTGTGGCGTTACGATCCAAGCAGGCTATTTAGCTACTATGTAAAAATATTATAGCAACACATCACACTTGCTTAGCCTTTTGTTACTACAGAGGCAAAGTCATTTAATTTTCTGAAATTTAATTTATGCAAACCATTAATAGCTCAATGACAAATTAGTGGGGGAGGGACAAGGGAGGCACGCCTTTTCCAAAGTTCACATGCATGTTGTCATGTTTTCCACTTTTCCCCTCCTCCCCTGAAAGGATAAACCAGGTCAAGGGCTTTCTCCAACATGCCAGTCTTAAAATAGCTCGCTCTCACACGCCTCTTCTCCATTAAAGAGCCTTGGGATACAGAGTGGAAGGCAAGCGAATGGCAACACAGCGAGACCGTTACAATAATGGGAAAGCTGACAGACGTACATGTAGAGTGTGGACTAATCCCGGCTGCCTCGGGCCAGCTACATGCTACGTGCTGTGATGTTGTTGAGGCGGAGGTGCCAGAACACATCAGAATCAGAATCATCTTTATTTGCCAAGTATGTCCAAAAACACACAAGGAATTTGTCTCCGGTAATTGGAGCCGCTCTAGTAAGACAACAGACAGTCAATTGACAGAGAACACTTTTGGAACATAAAGACATTGAGAAAAACAGTCACTGAGCAATAAAGGGTTGCTAGTTATTTGGTAATGCCGGTAAATTTTTAAATGTTTTTTGGACAATTGTGCAAAAAGATGCAGAGTCCTCTAGCACTTTGAGCAGTTGGAATGACTAATATTGCAATATGCACATGCGCTGCTCTGTAAGAAATTGTGGCTGAGAAAATTGATAGAAAACAAAGCACCAGAGATTTGTCCTTAATGGAGACTCGCTGTTTAATCACATCAGAAACCTTTAAAAGGGAATCCCCAACACTCTTTTATAGCGTCATCAGTAGAGCACATCAATTCAATCCTGCATGCACGCTCTCTTCTCCACGAGAGAAGGCTATTTTTGTTTATGTCAGCCTCTATTGTGCACAGCAAAAGCAAAGCCTGTTATTTACTTTTAACAAGCGTGGTCAGAAATACACAGAAATAGACAAATACCGCATATTGGTTTGTGCGTGGCACATTTATTCACGATTGTAGCTGACATACATGGACACGTGGACATACCAGTCAAGATAATCAGCCTTGCTTTTTCGAAAGAGCCAGCATGTGACTGGGTGAAGTAAAAGGGGGTGAGGTGAGGTTGGCTGAGGGGAAAAGAGGCCAAATGAGAGCGAATGAGCCTTGAGTGTAGATGAAATGTGAAGAACTAAAAGCAGCGACAATACTGCTGCTGCTAGGTTAGCGTGAGTTCTAAGAAAAGACAAGGCAAAAGGATATTGCCAGTGACATGAATGAAATCTTTCGTTCAATCATTCTACACAAAACAGAAGTTAAACTGTGGTTTTACACAGACATGAGATACTGCATGCCCCCAATATGAAATATAAAGGGCAATAGTAGTATTGAAGTACTGTCTGGAAAAATTCATTTTCAGGGTGGAAGACTGAGAAAAAAAACCAGAAGACCATAAGAACAGCTCAGATGTGTACCTTTGATGAACAATGTTAATAAAAATGTGCAATGTTATATGGCTATAATACTTGACTGCCATACACTGTGTGTACATATTTGATAGATCATGTTTTCAAATCAGCAAATATTACCTCAAACAGTAGCCTTTGCACTAATACACAGAATGCTCAATTTAATCGCTGGATGCCACACCCAAACTAGACAGCCTGTAGAAAAGACATGACATATGTAAAGCTGGAGATTAAAGAGAAAGAGCTGCTCTATGCAGTGTGGAGCATTACCAAGCAAAATTATGATTTCAACACTGACCTGACAGGACTGTGAAAAAAAACAATCTGATGACCGCTGATAAGAAGAGAATTTGTCTTACTGGACAAGCTACAAGTCAATTTTAAGCAGCGAGGCTATGCATGTGCATTCTGGGATGCATTAGAGAAAGTAAACAGAACAATGTGGATGAAAGATGAGCAGGTATGCGCCAAGAAAGAACAAAGGGACCAGATTCTGCGTTGATGTTCTTCCTTCTACGCAATGGTCATCTGACCAGTTAGCAGAATAAACAGATGGTTTGTAGCAACACATTTCACTTCAATTGCATTCCCCCCCCCATTTCGTTGAAAAAGGACGTCGGGACGCACCTAACTTTGAATCATTCCAGTCAATTCTCAAAAAATTGGGACTCCAAGTTTACCAACTCATTACACAACACAATATATACTTGAATTACTGGCTCCACCTTCAGTGAGGGGAGCCACCCCTCTGTCTGCACGTCCTCATGTAATCAGCCACTCCACTGACACATGAAGAGTGAAAGGAGAACCGGGGAGGCCTATCGAAGAGGGGAGGAGAGAAGCAGTAGCTTTTACCGTAAGCCATGAGTCACTCCAGCCCACAGCACAGGACCTCTGCCACGCTCGCTCTCTCCACCAATCTTTCTCTCCCTTTGGCTTTGTAGTGATGCCAAGCCAGGCCCACCGAGGTCTCCGGCCAACTAGCTAGCTCCGTACAGCTTCTCCCCCCAAAAACAGGAAATAGTCAGCAAAGCTCAGCAAAGTGTAGGAGGAGGACAAGGAGGAAGGAATCGAAAGATGTGGGATAACCGTCTCATTGCCATGGAGATGGAGCTGCATTCACATCATCCTCTTTAAAGCGTTGAAAGAGAATGCCTGCGAATTCATTGGGATATGCAGACACTCCGGAAGGAAAACATACAAACACATACGGTTATGCCAGCTGTGTTTACTCTGCATTTTCTTCCTCTGGATTACTTGATTCCCAATTCTAATTCCCAGCCAGACAGAGTGAAAATAAACAGCAGTCAACACACAGGTGACTTCACGCTGTTCTACAGCTACACTCACTGCTCATAGAGACAACTCATATATTAGAGTATAATACATTGGAAACTCCAAAGTTGAACACCCCAAAAGTAGTCAAATTTGGTACTCAGCCCCCAAATTTTTAAACTATTCCTGAAGACCCAGTAATCGAAAAAAATTAACTCCACCGATGTGCTAACTGTGATGGAAAAGAGGAATAAGTACAGAACCATAAATGAAACTTAAAGCAACAAAGGAAAGAGTCTGTCTGTGGGTGCTCAGTGCATATTAGTTACTAAACAAATAAATTTGAACTTAATTTTAAAAAACAGATGCTAACATAAAATACATGCACCTGTATGATACACTACATACTATACCAACACAAAATACATTAATAAAACACCCAACGGTGACTTCTTGCAAATTTAAGAATTAAGAAAGTAAAGACGTTAATTAAAATAGTTTAAAAAAAGGTTTTATGATGCTGCCGATGATGGCGTATCTACTTTATTCTACTTCCTTCAGCTTTTTAATTAAAAAAAAACATTATTTATTTATTTATTTTTTATATATAAAGAACTTTGAAGTCAACCAGCATCACGAAACGGATAGCGTTCCACTGTAATACTATAGTGCATGGACATTTTTGTAGTAGAGATATGGCATGTCCCATTGCAAATACATTCGAACTGCTCTAAGTGCTAGAGGACTCTGCATCTTTTTGCACAATTGTTTTTTTGTCAATGTCTTTATGTCTCCAAAGTGTTCTGTAAATTGACTGTCTGTTGTACTAGAGCGGCTCCAACTACCGGAGACAAATTCCTTGTGTGTTTTGGACATACTTGGCAAATAAAGATGATTGATTCTGATTCTGATATTCACAAACGTATTGAAACAAGATGCCGCCCGCACTTTGCAAATAGAACATCTAGTCTAGCATCTAGAGTATTGATGCACAATAACTTACACCTTGCCTTAAAAAAACACATGCAATAAGAACCTGCCAAATAAGCGTCTCTACTGACCTGCGGACTGGTTCGTTGTGGAGGAATCTGGGTGGCTGGCCACTGCTGCTGCAGGCTCAGTGGTGGTGGGACGTCCCGTGGCGATGAGCGTCAGGGTCCCAGGGGGGAGCGGCTGGCCCCGCTTCAGCAGCTGCTTGTGCTCCTGCTGGCGGAAGCGCGGAGGCACCTCTCTGGCCGGGTGGCGGTGCTGGAGTGGAGTCTGTGGAGTGGTTTGAGGCTGGCCTCCCCAGGGGGCGCGCTTGCCATCGCCACTGCTCGGGGGTACTGGCGGGTTGATGTTGGGGTTGGCAGGGAGGAGAGGAGGGGCGGGGTCGAGCTTGGCAGATTCTGGCACTGTGGAAGTCGGAGGGCGGGAGGAGACAAAAAGCAGAAATGCAAGCTGTAGGCATTGTTGGTGACCACCGTCCATCCACCCATCTATCTTTCCATCCATCCATTCATTCGACCGACCTCTCTAGTGCTTGTCCTCGTGGTTGTGGGTGGGGTGGAACCTGTTCAACTAACTTGCTGAATACGAGAAGCGGAATACACCGTGCAGTGGTAGTCAAGTGCAGGGCACGTTGACAAACAACCATTCACACTTATATTCACACCTTGGATAATCTCGAGTCTCCCATTAACCTAACATGCATGTTTTTGGAATGTGGGAGGAAGCCTGAATAACAAGCAAGAACATGCAAACTCCACAAAGGACCACCTGAGCAAAGATTCAAACACAAAACCTCTTGATTGTGAGGCAGACAGGATAACCAACCCATCTCCACAACTATACGAGCACCACTGTCTAGCGTACAGCAGCTTTTTATAAAAGTCATGGTCACTTTTAAGATGTGAAAGGCATGATGTCAAATGACTGGCAATTTCGAAGATGGCTACAATTGCAGAAGAATCGGAGTGACCGCAGGATGCAGGAAGCGATCCCTCTAAACACATGTTGGCTTTTTGGATAGGCCAGAGGACTGTAATAATGTCTGTCATAATCATTCCGACTTGAGGAATCATCAAGACTCACAACTCTCGGCGAATTGCCATTTTGCTTAGTCAGAGATCAGAAGTGATGAGGTGGTCCCAAGCTTCAAAAGATCTCAGAAGTCCAACTAGCTTTAGATAACGAAGTAACAGAGCACATGTACATTATCACAAAAGAAGTTGACTTTTTTGTTTTAGCAGTTCTACAATGACCACATTATGTAACTAGAATGTCACCCAGAGAAGACCTCTGCCCAGGCTGTCTGTTTTTCAATTAACAGGCTACTTCCTGGTTCATGGAGGATGAAAGACCGGGAGTGCAATTACAATTCTGCAGGTGAAAGGTTCCTTGATGCCAAAGGGACTGAAACATTGAAAATACATTTCTGCATCCACCCCTTTGTCTAAACAATGTATTTGTGTCTTACTTGGTCCATAAACTAACTCTCTGCAAAGTTTCAAAGAAAAGGTGTTTTCCCCGTTATTTGTCCAAGTATATTATTTATTGTTTAACTGCTGTCAAATAGGTTAAATATACAATAAAGATACTTTTGCATAGCACTTTATATACAGTAAATAATAAACTCTACAAAAGAACCAAGTGTGTGTGTGTCTGTGTGAGATTTTAATGGACTGTGCTCCTGGGGGCTCCTATCTTATCATTGTAACAAATAGTTGTGTGTGTGTGTGTGAAGTCCTTCTGAGTGGAGGTACAAGGTGAGGAGGTCATCTCCATCCCCCGAGGTCAAACAGGATTATCTTCTCAAGGGTCACAGAGTAGCTGCTGGGTCAGATGCATTATGGGCATCGAGCACAGTGGATAATCGCCTCTGGGCATATATCATTACATAATATGGAAGCTGGTAAAGTAGAATGTAAACAGGAAGTAATAAACAAGCTTATAGCATTCACGTATGGCACAACAGATTATTGGATGTAAACTGAGCCAACGTGATGTTTTCCTCCCTCTTTCTTCGTAGTGATAAACAACGGGAGGAAATTAAACACTTTTCAAAATGACTGAGGAACAGCGACGCTCTGACATTGACTCAGCCTCTTAAGTCTGCGCATTGAAGGGAATGAATAACACACACACACACACACACACACACACGAGGCCAGCCCAAACACACACGAAAACAAAGCGTTATGCAACGCTGAGGCCCACATTGAGGGGAGGACAGGATGCCGTCGTGGAGCCTACAGCCAGTTGCTTGTTAATACATTCGGACACGTTTGCTCACACGCCATCAAGTCTTGCAACTTTTTTCGGCGCATGTGCATTTCCGTCGTGTCAATTGGTGCCTCCCAGTGGGCTGCATCCTGGGAATGATGCAGTTTCCCTGCAATCCTGTCTGCTCAGTGATCAGAGGAGGAGCTTCATCAGATGTCATTGCATCTGCTCCCCTTCCTCTTTGTGTCTCATCCCACCTGACCGCCTGCACCCCTCTTCTTCATTCAGTATTATTGGAGTAGTACAGAAGGAGAGACACGCGGCTGATATTAAAGAGGCCATTCCTCGTAAAAGCTGTTTAATAACAGTTACTGAGGCAATTTTTAAACCGTGTGGACTGATGTGTGACGTCGATGCTTCTGGAAGCTATGGGGGAAGGGGAAAGTGGGGCCAGCTGCTCTTTCAGCCAATCAGAGAGGAGAGATAAAACGAGTGAGAGCGAGAGGGCGGGAGGGAGCGAGAAAGAGAAAGCAGATCCACAGGAATGGAGGGAACGAGGTACAGCAAGCGATGAAGAGACTGGTGTGTGTTCAAGACTCCACCCCCTCGCGAGCGCCACTGTGAGCTTCAGTCTCACTGCCGGAAACCAGCTTAGGTCGAAAATCCGCTTACAATTAGAACACTACTTGCCTACAGAACCTACAGAACGCTATGTTACTGTAGAGTCTTGATTCAAAAGAACCAAATGAGTGTGCCAAATTACATTTCAATACAGGTATAACTGCAGAAACCAAGTAAATACAGAATAAAAGGACCCCCAAGTACGACCCATTGCTTTGTAGAAAGAGAGTGAAATGAGATCAGTCACCTTCTCCGACAGCCTATTTGCAAAATACCGTCCTCAGCTGTGTGGGCGCACAGGAGAATTCCCGCTTCGTCAAAAATGCACATCAAACCGCGGCCTGCAGGCAATGTGCGCCTCACACGGAGAAGGCTACCTCATTTCCCACTTTAAAAGGGATCTGAATATTTGTGATAGGAAAGATTATAGCATGCTTGGCTGGGTGTTTTATGAGCTCAATGTTGAGGGAGTGTTCTGGGGAGAAACACAGCGACCGAGGCGGGTGGAAGAACGGGAGAGGGTTCTCAGTGATCTCTTGGGTGGAAGCACAAAAACATGACCTTGAAGATAAGAGCCATCTGTGTGTTTTAGCAGATGGAGGTGCAAAAACAGCATCTCATCATGACTCCCAGGAGAAGCAACATGACAACAATTATGTCTTTGTAATACTGAAGCCACTCAGAACTGCTGTGATGCTGAGTTGCAACTGCTTGTACAACTACTGTAAAAGCTTTTCTTTGATCAGCAGGCAGCCTTTCACAGCCTACCTTGAATTCCCTTTCATTACACTAAACTGGATGGATTGATTATGTGTCCGACGGCATGCAGACTTCTGCCTGAAGCTTTAGGAACTGTCCACGCTTCCATTCGACGATGCGTGAAGCCTTGCTATCGAGGGGAGCGTGCGCGGACACTTAAACGCTCCAAACTTTGGTTAGCGAAGTGATTAGGAGCTTTCCAAAGCTGAGCCTTTAATCTGCAAAGTGAAGGCCTGAAGAACATTTTGTTGATATCCCTTTGTATTACAGGGGTCTGGCAAGTAGGTTCAACTGGAGTTCAGTGGCGAAATGGGGTTAATGTTACTCCTTCAATGTTGTAATTGCTTGTACAGACTGTCGAACATTAAAATGATCTGACAATAATAGCGCCGATGAATTGGCTTGGCTTTTAGGGCTTTTCTGGTTAACAAATGTTTTTACTGCTGTGCATTTGAATTTTAAAATAGCACACCTACAGGGGGAACCCTGCAACTAAAAAAGTAAAAACAAACAAACCCCAGTGAAGGTGCAACAGAAGTGAATAAAGGTTCAGTCCATATAGTGGTGCGATTAGACGATCAAAATGTCTTGGGGGTGGAGCATCGCTTTGCACCCGTGGGCTTCAAAATGAGAGCATCGTGTCTCACGAGAGACTATTAAAATGTTTAATTAGAAATGAATGAATATTACATTGTAGTTAAGAGCGAAGGCCCTCCCTCTGTGCAAGACATTTCATAGACAAAACGCTATTTAAAAGAACATACAGTCTGACAGCACATTGTGGCAACCAAGGCCGAGCTTTTCATTAAATAGCTATGAATGTAACATCATTAAATATAAAATTACAAATAGTGACTGCTGAATAAGTTCCAACAAACCACAATTCAATAGGAAAACGACTGAACGATCTAGAAGTAGAAAGTGCAATCTCATCCTTTTAAGTCACAATAAATACAAATATTACGAAACTGAAGGTGGATTTAGATTGCAGTAATTGAAAACAGGGCTACTTAGAAGATGACATGTTACGTGAAAGAGGTGATGATGACGACGACAACAGGCAAGCCCCCTCCGATCACACGGGAATTTATGACTCTCAAACACAAAGCACTGGGTGTAATTAAGCCAATGTTGAACGGAAAATTAATTTGTTGCACAATTACCGCAGCGACACAACTTTGTAATAATATCATCGTTTATTGCACTATAAACGCGAGCCGTGACGTGTATGCACTTCACGCACCACTTTGGATGAAAATGCTTGCGGCAATGGAGAAACAATGACTCGTTGACCCGCACGCTTATTGTTGGCAGACAGCCTCGGCTTTCCTGGGGCTTGATGATGATTACGGTCATCTCTTGAGCCCCATTGGCCCTTTAATCCTTTACGTTGAGGGGTGGTCAGTACATGGCAATAAAGGAACATACTGATTCACAGGTGTTATGAGCCAGCCAGTCTTCTTCACAATTCATCGGTAGACACAGAAAAATGGCATCTCCAAAGTGAGACGATTTGTCACAAGTAGGAAACTAAACCGTCAAAAGGGCTTTCTCATCAAGACACTTTCGGAACAGGAATAACTAGCAACTTAACTGCTGTTCATTATTTTTTTAGGCTAAGCTTGTACAGCCTACTTCGACGTGGGTATAATTAGTGGCTGTTTACACAACTGAGATTTGGTGCCTGAAAAACATATCTGAATAAACAGTCTCTCAACACGGATTTTAAGATGGAGAAAAGAACATTCACACCTTACAAACCTAAATAACGGTGCACCACCCCCTCAATGTTGTTGTGCCATTCATTTACAACACCGCTAGATTGTCCAACTGAGGCACATTACTTGCATACATAAAATCCTATAGCTCTACATACACCTAAAAAGCGTATTCAAATTCGGTTAAGAGACCGCAGAACAAGCAGGTGGTGAGCTTCCTTCCAAAGCGGTAATTGCTAGCATGAAAGCCACGAAAAGCACATGTGCAGGTCCTGGTATCACCCAGAAATGTACACAAACCACACAGGAATGATGCATAAGTGCCACGTGGCTTCAGCATTCCAAGGAAGCGTCAATGCGATGTTAACTCATTCAGTGCCAGCCCTCCCAGTTCACATGGATATTTGACTTCTAAAGCAGTCAGTGGCACTGAATGTGTGAAGAATTGTACATCTTGGAGAAACCCCAACAATGAAGCTCCACGTTGGTTAAAAACTGCAAGGCTCGTCGCTCTAGTTTTAACTAACCAAATTTAGAGTAAATGAGCATTATGGTATTATTTACTTTGTAGCTAACACACGCGTCAACTCGAGATAGCGTTTTCACAAAGGTCTTGAGGCAAAGCAGTCATAAGATACTAAAACTAGTATGTTTGTGACCGTTAGCAGTGTTGGCCTGTCACATGGGGGCAAGCAGACTGACTGGGTGTCACAGACACAGGCCAGTTGATCCCACAGCGGGCCCCCTCAGCCGCCCTGGCAAACAGGAAACCAGAGTGTGTGTTCTGCGTCTGTTTCTTTTCCTCTCGCATGCTCTTTTTTCTGCTCGCTCGGTATTCAAACAGAGGCATCGTTTTTTGGCAGCCCCTTCTACTCCACTTCGCACAACCCGAACCACAACAATTCATTCCATCTTGCTCCCTATAGCTAAGCTCCTTTTTCCCCTCAGCTCCTTCCTGCTCGGTCCCAGGGTGGGCCTCACTGGCTGAACCAGGCGCGAGCTGGTGTTCTGTTACTATGGCGCTCAGGGTATTCCTGGAGATCTCCTGCGTATGAAGAGTTGTTTATTCAGACTCCACAACACCTCTCGTCTCCTAATTAGCTCCCTGTATTGCTGTGCACCAACATCGTAGACACGCAGCCTCATTAGGTCACAGATGGATTTTTGTGTGTGTTATTTTTTGTAGTCCTTACATTGTGATCTTCCGTTGCTTTGAAATGACCACATCACATTAGTAAATGGGTATGAGCTCCCGATATTGATCGCAGCACTACTTCTCAAACTCAATTGATCTCCAGCGAATCCTACAAACGGCTTTTCAATCACAACAACTCCTCACTCAGCTGCAGGTTTGTCACTTGTGTCTTGAAGTTTTCACTATAATTGTATGGGGTGCATTAGCTGATGTTGACCCACACATCGACTGCCATTTAATTCTACACTAAGGAAACAGATTAAAGGACAAAAGAAAGCGAACCTTGAGCACAAAAGTCACATGACAGATTCCCATGGGAGAATGTTATTAACTGGGGGAAAGAATATAGGTCAATTTGCAAATGAAACAAAAGAAAGCTGATAATGATACTAACAAACCCACTCTAGATCACACCAGGAAGGATCGGTATTGGCTCTGCTTTTTATGGGGTAGTCAATTTTCCACTTACAAAAACCATGCTGCATTGAACGCATCAATCAGAACAAATAAACAACAGTAGCGAAGAACAAGCATCTCTTATTACCTTCTCGGCACGTGGCTGTTGGCTAAAGTAAGGACACATTTTATTCCAGAGATTTGGGGCAGCACAAAAAATGAAATGCAGCAGAAAAGTAGCAGTCTATGGGTTTAACAGATTAAATTGAGGCGCAACCTTTCTTACTCCGCATTTACGTTTAAAGCTTGAAGTCGACGAATCGCTAATCATGTGTTTGCGGCATCTTCTCTTCCAATTGGCCAATTTAAAGAGGACTTTCAACTCGCCTATCCGCTCCTGTCACGTCCATGGGCGTCCGAGAGTAAGAAAAAGAAAAAAAAAAAACTGGTGGTGGATGAGAACTGCAGTTAGCCTCGCTAGCTGGGGCTATTAAGATTGCCACTAATGTTAAAAGATTAATACCAGCGGGACCACGGGAGTGGCGACAAGGAACAAAGGCAGCGGCGTAAAGTGAAGCTTTATCTTTGTGGGGAAAATGTTACACTATGTCCAATAATGCGCGAGCAACAACCGTGTGATATCAAGAACTTTACTCAAATCACAACATGCACCAACATATCACTCGTGTCGCTTTACGACACTCGTGTTGCAGCGTGGCGTACTACTGTTTGCTACCAGCGTTTGGAAATATTTGACCAAAAATGAGACCAGTAGCATAGTCACTCGCAAAATATGCAAGTCTATCCTGGAATACAATAAAAGCACATGTGTCATAGAAACAGTAAAACAGAGAAATGCTTAATTTCTTGCAGTCCGTTACGGCACACTTTGCTATGGAACAAATGAATTGAAAACCATGCGCGGGGTTCCCACTAATTACAACAATTTAATTCAGCGTAATGGTGAGTCTTTGGTTCCGTGCCAGTTCGTGAAAATATGTCCTTTGTTAAAACTGGGCCATAATGCAAAAAAGGCCAGGGACCGTTCTCCATGTGCTGAAAAAATATCAATGACATGCTTGATTCAACTTTTATCATATTATAGTGGACGACGAAAAAATCTTCCACATTTAAGGCAAACTAACTTACTAGCTAGCTTCCGTCCTTTACCTCAGCATCATTCACTTTTGTTTAGTGGATTTTGTTTTCATTTGTATTCCTGTGGCTCCGTTTACCCTCATCATCGCCTCCCTCATTTGGAGCATCTGAGGAATCCACCAGGTGGTCAGAGAAGCAGCGCAACTACTAATATATCAGCGCAAGTCTTCTTAAATGTATCTAGACAGTAAGAAAAATAATAATAACTCACCTTTGGTTATCTGTTCTGTATCCTGAAAAGCAAAGAAAAAAATATATCAGAAGACAAGAAAATCAGCAGCAGCATATGAGCAGCTTCTGGATCTACACAGACAAAAAAAAAAAAAAAACATTTTTAGTACGCACATTGGTATGTTTTATTGATAGTGACAACAAGTTAAAAATGATTATTATTCAATCAATTATGCTATTAGGTCAACCACATGACCCTTTATCTGATGGGAAATGAGTTCATGGGGTTGTACCTGGTGTGATGCATAGACACAAAAACAAAGACCTGTAAAATTTACTTTTTTCTTAAAAACAACAAACGGGTCATCTGGGAAATTTCCCAGTGCATCAATATCTGTTGATTGACAGCTGTCTGCTCACCTTCTTCAGAGCAGCTTCTCTCTTTTTCTTCTCTTCTTGCCTTTTCTTTTTATTATCTTCCATCAAACAGTTCTCAACTCTTATTTGTTGCTTCTCTCAGCTGAAAAAAAAGAAGATGTTGGAATCATTTGAACACGATCACCATACCTTTTGTACGCCTTTAATAAGATAAGATTATTAAATAAGCAGATGTAGGATTTGTATCATACATGACACAGTGGAACCTCTAAAGTCAAATGTCTCTTAAGTTGTCAATTGTTGGTCAATTTGGAATTGGGCCAAAATTGTTCAGTGGGTCAAAGCGCCATCATGCATGACATCACATGAGCTATTAGCATATCTTGTAAGAGCTTGTTTTCCTTTTGCATGCCACTACAGAATGGTATAGGTGATGGCAAAGACAAAGTCTCAATGATAACCATTCAGCCATCAACGGAAATTTCCACTCCAGGTATAAGTGCCCAATTTAGAATTTTTTGACAGTCTCTTTAATGTACATTTAAAGAGACACATACTAGAGATTGTTATAATTACACTGAAAGTAATAACCATGCGCAGAGATCCAAACAGCACATAAACTCATAAAATCCCCCAGCGTCAATGTGGAAGTAAACAAAAATAAATAAATAAATACGAATAGTAGCCAACTAAATATTTAATATCATTATCAAATATTTAGTTAGCCTGGGTTTACTCTTCGCCCATTGATTTAAATCGGTTGGTGTGTTTAGATGACACCAGGCTCACATTGATGGGGTAATATCCCATCAGTCCTTTTATGCTGTAGTCACATTGGCAGATATCCTACAATACATGTCAGATTTCTAACCACATTTGGATGAGGCCTGATTACATATTTGATTCATTATTTTTTTTACCTTTACGTTACCAGGACTCTTGACTGAATTGTTTGAAAAAAAATCCAGCCTGGATGATATGTACGAACGTGGTACACACATCTGTCCTAGGTGCTAGAAGAAGAGAAAAAAGAATGGACACCGTTTACCAGGCTCATGAAAGACTCTTGTCCGGTCGTTTTACACTTGTATAACCGCTAAGCTGTTACTTACAGTTAAAGGTTTTACCATGGAAATATTTTGACCCTGGAATTATTTTATGTTAAATTTGTTCCAAATGTGGAGAAATTGGTGCTCAATCAACAATGAAGAACAGAAAGTGTTTGACCCCAGAGGTTCCACTGTATATTTTAATTATAATCTGTCCTTTTTATCGACACAAAACATGGTCTATTCTTGCAGAGGACAACCCGATAATTGAATTTGCTCTTAGATGTGTGCGTGAGCAGCCATTAGTAGAGGGGAGGCATGGCTACAAAGAGCTCAGCGCTGTAGTGGAATTACACCCTCCCGTCAGAACAACAGGATTACAGCCGGGCGTCCCTCTTAAAACCAGACACTCGCTGTGCCGCTAAAGGCAGGCAAAATGAAAACAGAAAGATGCAGCGGGGAACGCACACGCCAAGGGTGGCCTCATGACAGCAGGTGGAAGATCGGCAGCAAACGGGGAGGTGAGGGCGAGCGGGAGGGAGGGTCGACATGCACAAGGTGAAATGTGCGTCTGTTGACAGGTTTCATTCCTGGGAAGATGGGAGGGCTTCTGTCTTCTCTGCATTTGATAGGGTTGCTTCCGTTACACGTGCGGAGGGGAGAAAGGAGGGGTGCGAGACGGCGGCACGGCGCCAGGAATGCCAACGTTGCAGACCAAACATGAGCGCGGCGAACCTCTGGGAAAATGTTCACCAGCGACTGCATGCAGCAGCTGCAAAAGCAAAAGTGCAATTCTGCTCAACACAGAAATACACATTGAAACCAAGCAGTCTGGAACCAAATACAGTTTTTTTTTGTTTTTGTTTTGCATTTATATGCGCCATTGCTAAGATGATTATGTGGGTATCTGAAGGCCCCACCAAGGACTTGGAAAAATTGGCTAGAGAGAGGCCTTGCTGCTTCCGGAGCACTCCCAAGGTGCCCCTGTGCAACCACACCGAACCCCGAGCGGCTCTGGGGTACGATACTGGGATAAGTGTTATATTAATAAATAGTGGGCAGTAACAAGTCATTCACTACATTGCTGTATCAATTTATAGCCCTACGATCCAACTGCATTGATCTGTCCTCGGCAAGTCGGCCTGCCGCACGACATAAAGAGGTAATCAATATCGTCCTTGACTCAAATCGGTAAACACAAATCGTTAAAAAGAATCGTTACACCCCAATTATTACTGTTCAATTATGACTTTCTTCTTCTACTCTTTTTATCTTAATGCAAGTGTGTATCTCCATGCATGCACCACACTGCCTTGAATAGCACGCAGCAGGAATTTATTTTTCACTATTTTATCTTATCAATTTCCTGGATGTTCTTTTCAGTTATATTTAAAAATGAGTTTGGTAGTTGAATAATTACTAAGTTTTGAAATCAATCAATAATTGTGTTTATGTTATCGTGATTTCCATCCATTTTCTGAGCCGCTTCTCCTCACTAGAGCTGGAGCTTATCTCAGCCGTCATCAGGCAGGAGGCGGGGTACACCCTGAACTGGATGCCAGCCAATCGCACGGCACATACAAACAAACAACCATTCGCACTCACAGTCAAACCTACGGGCAATTTAGAGTCACCAATTAATGCATGTTTTTGGGATGTGGGAGGAAACCGGAGTGCTCGGAGAAAACCAACGCAGGCACGGGGAGAACATGCAAACTCCACACAGGCGGGGCCGGGGATTGAACCCGGGTCCTCAGAACTGTGAGGCTGACGCTCTAACCAGTCGTACACCATGCCGCTATCGTGATTTCAATAATAAAAAATAATCATGATTATTTTTTCCCCCCACCCCATAATCGGCCAGTCCTAGCTAAGAGTCACCTTGTTTAAACTTCACAGATGCAACATCTTGAATGCAATATGACGCAGAAGAAAAAAGCACCAGTGGCCACTAAAACCAAACCGCTAGGCAAGCAGGCCGTGCGTTCTCTGCAAAGCGGATTGGGCTAAAGTACTTGAAGCTATTTTCAGGGCGGACCATGTTAATGCTTTGTGACAACGAGAAAAAGGAGAAAGCAATGGTCCGCTCCAAACTGAAGGCTCAAGACTAACTTGGATAGAGCACCGCATGAGCACCCCGATATATTCATGTAACAATAATTTTACTATTGTGATTGACCTGGACTGCATCATACTGAGCGGGCTGATCATCCTCAAGGGCTTTCACACCAATAGTTCAGTTCAAGAATTTAACCTATGGGTGGGACAGAATACCACTTATCATGATATATTGTGTCAATTTTGTTTATGGTACAGTATTGATACACACATGTAAAATATCAATATTATAGCTGTACAATGTCCAAGCAAATATGAATAATATCAGTAATCACCTCCTGCATGTACTGCCATCACTGTGCATAAATGACCAATGAAAATTTGTTTAATTGCCCAGTTGGTCGGATGAACAATTTACAAATTAGTTTTTTTTTTTTAAGTTTTCCTTCTTCAGTTACATGATATTGTGATGCATTTCTTATAGAAGATTTTCTTCCATAAGTGTGGTGCCTATTAGTCATTTTTTCACAGACGATAACAATATGTCTGTAAGTATTATACTGTTTGTCTAAATATATTGCTGCACCATTCATGTTCAAATATCCGTCGCTTGAACGATTACACCGCAACATCGATGCCATTTATTAGCCCATCTATGGTGTTTTTCATTGGGTTTGGCCTGTTTTGAATAATTTTTCACTATCTGCCAAACTGCTGCTAGTTGTGAAGTTCACTGCCACCATCTAGCGCACTTACATTTCAATATTTGCTCGTAAATCAAAGCAAAAAAAAAAAACGTCAGGCGACAGCTTGCATCTCAAGAAACTTGTAATTAGAGTCGCTCTTAAGTCGAGACAGCACTGCATATCACACAATCAATACTTGCAACGCTACTAAACCACTAAAAATAACAGAGGAGAATATAACTTCCAAAAAAACAAGTCAGATAAAGATGTGTTCAGTAAGCAACAACGCAGTTGCGTCAACATTATGATATTTCATGTACAACTTGTATTGTATTTTTATCCCCACCACAACCAAACCGCACCAGAGTTTGATTACCTGAGCAGAGCACAGTGTGCTAGTGTGAGAGAAGCCTTATTTAGCTACGGGAAAAGGGAGCAAAAAAAACCTGAATTTGTGATCTTGCATTGGCTCTCAGTAATTGGAGTAAGCTAGCAGCGGTCAAGCTAATTTAGTCCAGTTAATTTTTCGTCCAGCTCATTTTGTATGGGTCTACTAAAATAAAAGGAAAGTAGCTTTGATTTTTAAGTTTCAAGACACCACTGGCCTGCCTTTGACAGCATGTCAGGTCATCCTAACCACTGAGGACTCAATGACCCATTTGACCACTGAGACCAAAACCAAGGAAGACTGGCAGCGTGCCCCTTAGCCCTGTGCTCCAGGCCTGACCTAAGCTCTATAGTAATCAGAGTATTGAGAGGTCTGTTTTTGCTATCGAGCCCCCCTCGGCGCCTCTCTGTGTATACACACTAGCTCTTTCACAGGCTCGGGGGGCTGACCGGGGCCCCGTGTCCTGGCCTCCCCGCACCGACCCGCTCTAAACGCTCCCTTTCCCTTCTGCTGCCACCTCATCATCTGCAAATTAGGAACTGCGGAACATTAGCAAAGCAGCGGGTTGGAGGCTTACGTCAGTCTGGCCTCTGCAAGCATCCATTCGGGTGCTGCTGGAGAAGCCAGTGTGCGCAGACACTGTCGGGAGGAGTGCGTGTGCTGCAGGACGATGACTGCCACAGTGAGCGCAACGTAAGAAGCATCCCCTCGCAAAAAAAGCTTGATTAAATATCCTACATTTTGGGACTAAAACGTCGCAATCAGTCGCCGTCTTTAGCACATCTGCCTCACAGTTCTGAGTTTCTGCGCTCGAATCTCAGTTCTGGCCTTCCGGTGTGGAAATTCCATGTTCTCTCCAGTGCTTCAGTGCCCCCCCTCCCCCGGCTTCCTCCCACATTCCAAAAACATGTACGTAGCGCTGGGAAATTTAATCTTTTTATTAATATAAATTGAATCGTGACTTCGATTTTGGCTTCTCGCGATCATAAAAACATACTAAAAAGAATTATTGTGCCAAATGGCGCAGTGTGCGTAAGCAAGTTACTGCATCGTAAAAGCACCCTGAACGCACCTGCGTTGCTTGCACCAAATGTGAGACGTATGTTCTTCTGCCCTCCCCGAGTGTGCTTTAAGCTGCTCATTCACACCCCAGGTTGAGTTTATTAGAAAACTAAAACACATAAAAATAATTACACGCATTTTATATTTAAATACAAGACAGTTTGTTTTAGAAACAAAGCGAGCTTAATGCTATCACTCAATGGAAAACCCTATTGACTGGCTAGCAGAAATTAGCATTAGATCACAGGAAGAATTGACCTTCAAAGAACGAATATCAACACATACAGATGCGTAATATAACAATACCCACAGGCATATTCTTGCTAATCTGTGAAAAATGAGTTACACTAATAAAGTTATATCGCAACGTTCTTTGTCTACTCTTTTTATCTTAACGTGTGTAACTCCACGCTTGTACCGTATTCAAGTTGAGTTCTCGGGCAAGTGATGCCATTTGAAACACAATGGTAATTTTGATGCGTTGACTTGGAGAAACCTTCGGAATTTCAGCCTGTACGAGTTTATTGGTGGATATTTTTGCTTAAATTTGTCAGCCAATTGGAGAATTGGGTTACGCAGTTTTATTCTTAATTTAAAAGATGTTCTTTGAACATTTTTTGTATTGGCGATATCACTCAAAAACATTTGCATCCGATTTTCAAAGTTTTGGGTGTATGGCCTTCAGGTTGAAGTGCCCAATCTAACCTAACTTCTCATTTTGACACACTGTCATTTTTTTTCTACTTAACTGGACTCTCACACAGAAAATAAGTGAAACAAATTACAAGGACCCGGCACTGATGGTTAATTGGTCAGGGTGTCTGTCTAGTAACTAGGAGAACAAAGGTTCGAATCCCAGCAGTGCCTCCTTTAGTTCTGACATACTGTAGGCTTAATAAAGTACAGTATAGCTATCCATTTGAGTGATTGATTTAAGTGTTTTAGGAATGTAAGAAGTACCTGGAGAATAGAGTAGTGCGATGTGGACAAAAGTTGATATCCCAGTACAGTTCTTTGTATACCCTGACAACAATTTTTTTCCTAATAAAATGTTTTTCCTTAAAATTAGATACAATTAATGGCAATTCCTGTGATCTTTTCTCCATTTATTTATAAAACACATTTTATACAGACCACACGATAAAATCAATAAAAGAGTAATACAAATCAAAAACACTGAAAATATCTGGGAGTACAACTAATTTTTAGGGAATGCAGTAAACTGTAAAGAATAAAATAAATAACACACAGTGCTTCAAGGAACATTCAAGTATGGAGGAAAAGAAATTGTGCTGCCTGTGTTCCAAATATTCCAATTTATGGAGCGTGAAACTGTTGGCAGAACATTGCCAACTTCAGTCGGTAGAGACAGGACTTGAACCAGCAACCTCAGAAATGTGAGGCAGACGTGCTAACCACTAGCACACGGTGCTGCACGCGAATGTCGACCCATGTTTATTACAATGCACATCTTACAATACAAATGAAATGTATGCACGTACACGCACGGTGTCCTAGGACTCATCGGAGCTGCACAGCTTCGTCCCGGTTAGCCAGCCGCTAACAACAACAAGGTTGTCCGTCCGAGGAGCTAACACGGCGACAAGTATCTCCAAATAATCCCCAGCTCATTCGGACCCGATGTCAAAAGTGGGCTTGCACTCGAAACATTCTTCCATCATTCGCCCTCGGAGAAGTCCGCATTTTGGACGAGCGAAAAGCGCTGTGCGGAGAGAAGCGGCTCGCGACTCGAGTCGGAGGGGAGGGGAAAAAGTCCTACCGTCGAAGCGTTCAGTCGTCCTTTCTCGCTCTTGGCGTCGTCGACGTCGGCGTCGGCTGTGGCGGAGCCCGTGCAGCCATTTTGTAGTAAGTGACCGACGCGAGCAGCTCCACACTTGAAGCTGGGGGGCGGGGGGGAAGCGGGCGGGGAAATGGGCGGTGCTTCGCCTCGCACGTGACCTTCAATAACAAAACAAACTCCCTGCTCCCGCCCCCCCACCACCAGGCGTTGCCATGACAACTGCAGCCCCCTTCATCACTCTCCTCTCCGGTGGATGCGCTCGTAGCCGGCGCGTACTTGTCGAGCCAACCCCCCTTTTTTTTTTTTTTTTCCGTTTTTTTAACACGACTGAGAGAGTGAGTGCGCATGCGCGTGAGACGTGCACGTGAAACTTGATAATCAGTTGAGCGTGTCACCGCGCAACACGGGACCTGCAATGGGGGGTTTTACCAATAGAGGGCGCTATTTATACGGAGTTTATTTTGGGCGAGGGACAACTATAGTATCATGGTTTAGTTCGTTTAATTTCGCGGACTTCTATTACTTTTCTGTTAATAGAAGCCAAAGGTCATTGAGAAAATTATAATTCAGTTTTATTATACTGCACTTTTGAGTCATGAATGTAATTGGTTAATTCTGATTAATTCACACTGATGCAACCACTTTACCTCAGTTTATTTTTATTTCCCCTCTCAAAAAGATTAAATAGGTTAAAGATCACAACAATGGTGGAAAACGTTTTGAAATTATCTTGGTGTCAATTTTTTTTACATCACAAAAATCTGGCATTTAAACAAGGGTGTGTAGACTTTTTATAACAACTGTAATGTAATACTTTGTGGTTTAGCGGCCTTAATTTTGTTTCAAGGGATTAAAGAAATACAATTATAAGATGGTAATTCATATATTCAAATTGTAAAAAATAAAATTAAAATGCATATACACAAAAATAGAATAATGGGAGAATTTTGTGGCTTAAGGGCTCTTGTCTCTCTCAGAGACAGATTTTCCAACTTATTAAGGATATACAATGATCTTAACGGAAAAGTTAACAAGAGACATTTTTCACAGATGAATGTAAATGTATGCAAGAACGTTTCACCCTTCATGCCCCATTAATCACACGACACTCTAGATTTATCTTTCAGATACTGTGGAGGGCATGCTAAGGAATCAGAATGCAAACTGTATAGAAATGATGATAGAAATGCACCAATGGTAACAACACTCAACCATCAGTTTAACACTGATGTACAGTAACGCAATATCCCATGCTGCAACATCAGTGCAGTGGTGCTTTGAGATAGTGAACTCAACTCAGGTTTTTCGAGATACGATCAGACTTTTGGACATTTTTTGTCTGCTTTGACTTAGAAGTGCAGACTCGAGAAACAGCACGAGCATTGTATGGTGGCAGTGTGTCACTCATTTCCTAATAGACTGCCCTTTTGTAATTAGTGAATAATTCTTCAAAAAAGAGGCTTCAAGTTGTTTATTGCCACTCCCCGTTGATGTTTACAGTTAAATAAAAAGTAAAACAAAAGAGAATTACACCTTGTCAATTTAAAACAACCACATAGCGTACCCTTTCCATCTGCTACCATAATGCTAACGCTAAATAGCATCGATGTTGCAGGACTGTACCCTTGAAGCAACAGATTGAACACAAACGGTGCAGCATCAGATGTAGACAGACATAACAGTACTCAGAGTCATATATCCTTTATCATCTGCGAAGAATGATATGGCATTTCCAGTGATTAATGGCATTTCCAGTCATTTAAAAAGATGCCATACTTCAAATCAATGTCAGGTACTTTCTGCAGTTTAATAGGGTCTACTCTACATTTAAAGCAGTGGCTGACACTCAAAACCATAAACACACAAAGAACTCAATTCATTTTGATGGCAGTCGTTTCTACTCGTCAACGTTTCAAACGTTTTGACCATTAAGCCAAACAGAAACACATTTTGGATGTAATATTTGATATGCTGGCGCTGTGTGATGTGATGCTACGTAAAAAGAATAATATCTGCATGTTATTAGATGACATGAAAGCCTGCTAAAAGTGAGACTGGTGGCCTCCAATAGGGGGGATATATCTGGTAGAGCCTCAAGTGGTGAGAATCCACCAGTAGAAGAAGGAAAAAAAAAAAAAAAAGAGCAAATGTGATTAAAAAGCAGGGCGATCCTTGCCGTGTTCCGGCAATTATCAGGCCATCTGTACATGCAGTATGTTCCTCAGCCATACGGAAGATGGTGTCGCCGACATCTGGATAATCACTGAGATCTCAGGATGGTGGCTAAACACAATTATTCTGCCTACAAGATGATAGAGTGTGAGCAGGGAAGTGAGAGGAGAGGAGTGGAGACACTAATCAGGCGCCGAGGCCATGTATCTCGAGCGAGACGGTTACTAATAACCTGCTCCGTGAAACTTTGCAGTATTACACAGACTCCATATGGGGGAGCCTCTTCGGCAGCTGGCAAACCGTTATTACCATTTAGCTACACCACAATAATCTGACCCTGACAAATATTCCGTTCATGGTTATTAACAGAAGCATATAGAAACCATCCGTACCAATCGTACCATTTTGATTCTGTGATGAGAAATGGCTGCAATTGTGCCAACAAATGTAAAGAGAGAAAATAAATTCCTCTATGAAAAAAAGTCTTGGAGCATCATACTTTTGTGAGTTAGCCAGCTACTTTCTGGTTCATGGTGAATGACGTCACGAATAGATGGACAGGACTCTAACATTAGCATCGTTTGGAAGTGGGCATAGTTCCAGTGAGACATTGAAGACAGAAAATAAAACAACAAAACAATACATTTCACACTTGAAGGAGACAATAACCCCCAGTATTTATTGGTAGTAAAAATGAGTGTCTAGTCACTTGTGCTGCATTATATTAACAGCTGTTTCTGGTATTTTCGTGTATATGTTAAACACAGTTAATGGCTCAATAGAAATAGTTGTTCACATTTAAATGAATAGCTGTTCAGTGCTTTTTCGGTACTGTGCAGCCCATCCATGAAAACAATTTCCTTTACGCTTATCAGCATCACAAATGTCAATGAGGCTGCAGGGTCTGTTACAATACATAACCTACACGCGCACGCACACGCACACGCACACGCACACACACACACACACACACACACACACACACACACACACACACACACACACACACACACACACACGCACACGCACACACAGTGGTTAAGTGTCATGTTTCAAACAGGCCAAGCTGACCTTGCTGTCTCCAGCATGGACGTGAGCGACATTGATCAGCTAGCGCGATCAATGTTTGGCCGAGACATTCAATTAAGAGCCCGCCGAGCTGAGCCCTCTGTTTGAGGGTGTAGTTCAAAGGTCGACATGCTGCGCTATGAGCTTTTCAAGTGTGTGTAATGGGAGTCGGTGTGGTGCGTCAGGGCCAATGAAGTGTCATTGCCTACCAAGTGAGACGGCAGACATTTACAGTGAAACTTTAAATGTTACTGAATTTTGCCATTTTTGGAGAACTGTTTTCTTGCAGGAATTTAATGGGAATCATACAAATAATAGACAATTTTGCAATTCTGATTCTGGAATTATATCCAAGACAATTTGAGGACAGATTATTTCAATAAAAATTAAACCATAGGAATATTACATTGATACTTAAAGGTACTGTATTATGGAAAATGTAAATGTCATTGCTTGTCTACAAAGAGTTGGGTCTCTGAAGTGCCTGTGCACCAATCAAGTGTGAAATTATACAACCGTGTTTCGTCATCTTCCTATTTCTGAACACAGCAGACCATACACATAAAGATTCTGTTGATCTCGAAGTCTCACGTGATCAGGTGATATCACAAAACCGAAAAAGAAGAAACACTTCCGGATACACGCCCATGTTTCCCGAAGGTTGCCAGAGCCGGGAGTCTTGTAAAATGCCAATGTTCTCAAAAAACAACATGCTTTGGAAAATACCTAGGGAACCCACTTTTCTACATAAAACACCGGTAAGCCATTTTTGTTTTCATTTACGGTGGCTTCCGTATTCGTCAGCCTTGGGTGCTTCTCGATTGGCTACATCCTGTTCCACATCACCATTCTTGGCGCCCTGACTCGGGAGAAGTCAGCATTCCTCACACACACACGAAGAGTTTTGGTCGGAAATGTTGAACACGTTTCATTATTTAAATTTGTTGGCCCCAACCTGTTTCGTATCCTAAAATGGGGACGAATACACTCTTAACACACATCAGACCTATGTACAATTTTATAGCATAATCTTACTTAGACTTAAGGTTGTCTAGCAGTTTGATGTGCTTGGTCGGGAAGGAGCAACATCGGCACAAAAACGGGCCGATTGTCTTTGTGTGTGTGTCTGAAGGGAATTTAGCATAATAGTTATGGTAATGACATGAATTACTAGTCCAAATGAATAACAACAGTATGTTCAAAGAGCACAACAAATAATTGATATTTCTCTTTCAACATTAACAACAACAAAAAAGAGACTTCCCAATTAGTGACACACAAGCATGCATCGCTTAATGATTGCAGGCTAATCGAAAGAGTGATAAGTGATGGCGCTTTGCAGTTAATCAGACGTAAGAAGCGTGGGTGAGCTTTAACCCCTCGCGCGGTGATTGCCTGAGCACCACTCAGCGCTAATCAGATTTATAGCACGCATAAACATAATTGTTTGCCTTTATGGATTCAAATGATGCGAATGAAACAATTAGGCTCATACCTTCTTGAACATATTCATATTCATTTGGACAAACATATGCCACTTTATTGGAGACACCGCCGGCACATCCATCCATCCATTTTCTGAGCCGCTTATCCTCACTTGCGTCGCGGGCGTGCTGGAGCCTATCCCAGCTATCATCGGGCAGGAGGCGGGGTACACATTGAACTGGTTGGCAGCCAATCGCAGGGCACACATCAACAAACAACCATTCACACTCACATTCACATTCCTAGGATCATTGGGACACACAAACCCCTCCACCACGATAAGGTGACGGCTCAAGGAGGAGCGATAATTAACAAATCGTTAAATGAATACCAGTTCTACAGTGTCATTATAAACTGAGCTTTTTTTTGTTTTTTTGTTATACAGCTCTTGTTTGGATCTTTTGATTTCCCAAAGCCGTCTCACTTTTTATTGTGAGACGGTTGTTAACATTGCCCTTAAACTGTTCGACTATTTTCTCACACACTTGTTCACAAAGAGGTGAACCTCGCCCCATCTTTGCTTGTGAATGACTGAGCAATTCAGGGAAGCTCCTATTATACCCAATCATGGCACCCACCTGTTCCCAATTAGCCTGTTCACCTGTGGGATGTTCCAAACAGGTATTTGAAGAGCATTCCTCAAGTGTCTCAGTCTTTTCTGCCACAGTTTTTTTGGAACGTGTTGCAGCAAAGTTAATGATTATTTGCTAAAAAAAAAATACTCAAGTTTATCAGTTTGAACATTAAATATTTTATCTTTGTAGTGTATTAAATTAAATATAGGTTGAACATGATTTGCAAGTCATTGTATTCTGTTTTTATTTATGTTTAACACAACGTCCCAATTTCATTGGAATTTTACATAAAAAGAAGAATCTCACCAACCTCTTTGATTTTTCGTTTGCATTCGAGACTGCGGGGGTTAGGGTTAGGGTTGAATATTTTCTAGAGAGCAAATAGATACTCAGTCCAACAATGGCCCCTGCTCAATATATGCCCACCAGTCTTGATTATATGCATGGGAAACAAACATTTTCTGAACATAAAAAATGGTGCATACATTCAGAAACATCAGCATTAAAGCGAGTGCATTAATCCTACATGGAACACAAACATGTTTGGCGGATTAACACCATAATAACGTTGTTATTCTACCACCCCCACCGTGCAGCATCTACTGTATGTGTCAGAGTGATGAATACCTCCTTTCTGTTAGTGACCTCCAAAGTCGCTTCGGTGGATAACGTCGCCTCGATGCCTCATTTGTCCGCCGGCTACGCTACGGCGAGGAACGTACTCAGGCAGAACTGGCCTCCATGGCGCTAATCACAAATATAATCACACTGGATGAGCCAATGTGGAGGAGATTCTCTCGCGAAGAATGCACATTAAATGTACTGCATAATGTGCTACTGTGTGCAAACTGCCAAACTGGTTACAAAGCAGTTTAAACATAAAGCAAATGTTTTGGAGTGGCCATCGCAAAGCCTTGATCTCAATCCTACCCAAGATTTATGGGCAGACCTGAAAAGGCATGTGGAAGCAAGGTGGCCTACAAACTTGGCTCAGTATACCATTTCTGTCAAGAGGAATGGGCCAGTTCCCGCTAACTATTGTGAGAAGCTTGTGGAAGGATATTCAAAACGTTTGACCCAAGTTATTCATTTTATAGGCAAAGGTACCAAATTCTAATGAAATGTATGTAAAATTTTGACTTTCAAGAAAGATTGTCTTTAAAAAAATCCTCTCATTATTCTGACATTTAGCGAATAGAAATAATTTTGGTCATCCGAACAGACCTAAAACAGGAAAAGTTTAGTCTGATTTCACGTCAGAAGTGTGAGGGAAAAAAAGTGTATGCGTCTTTTTATAGAGCGTACGTAAACTTCTGGTTTCAACTGTAGATAGCTACGTATGTTAGTTTGAGAAACCATGCTGTACGCCTATACGATAAACAAGTACAGTATATTGTATGAGCAACGAAAGTAACCACTTAAATTCTACTGCGTTCTTTCTTGTATGCCACCAGGACACGTGTAAATTATACATAAACGTGCTAATATGCACACAAAGCAGCGACAAGCGTGCTGATGAACACGAGTGTGTTCGCAGTCAGCAGCCTGCGCTCACTGGAGAAATATCTCCAGCCACGTATCTAGGCCGCCGCATCAATCTTCCTGTCAGCACCGACGCAACCTCTATTCTACGCCCGGCCCATCATAAACACATTTTTTATTCATGAATGACCATTTTTGTCCACTTAATTATTCAGCAGGTCTTAATTATCCCCGCAGATAATCTTTCCCAGAGTTGTGAGAAATGAGACAAGGTAAGAGAATGTTGTTGTTTCAAGGGTCTCGGCATCGCAATGAGTCTTGAGGGGACCGGAGGCGTGCGCTTGTGGCAGAATTGAATACGATAAAAGGTGCAAAGAGAAGACAACTGCAGATCTATTTAGATTAATGGGACCATACGAGGTGAGCATGATGAATAACAATATGCAAGCTGGAGGACCGCGCATGACTGAGTAGCAGTAATACATTAATAATTTTGCGTCTGTGAGGGTAACGACAGTACTGAAACACAATGCAAAAAAAACCAAGATGAACTTGTGTGTAAATGTAGAGAAATGCTTTCCAGAAAATATGAAGAATGTAAGGACTACAAATGGTGTATCTTTGTCTATCTATGCGACTGACATATAATGACAGGCAGAACAATTAAACCCTTTTCCACTCCCGCCACACGTCATCATTATTTCAGTATTTTCTAATAGTACGACTTACAGTTCTACTAAAAAGAAAGAAATTACTTGAACCTTTCTGGTGCACAGTAGCATTCGTGAGAGTCCTCAATTCTCAGCATTTCTGCAGAAAGATCAGTATTACTTTATGCACAATTTTGCCTAAGAACCTAATTGGACAGTTTAAGTATTGTTTAACTGCATCTTGAAATTTCTCAATCTGTTTTTCACCATAAGGATGTGACTGGAATTATGAACGGGAAGCCCGTGTGAATAGTGGGGGGAAAAAAAAAATAAAAAATCTAAAGTAATTGATGCACTCCTCCCCAAAAATGCTCAGAATTGCCTATTATTTTTAAAGCATAAACATAATGCAAATTATGATCGAAAACAGCCAATCATTTCAAACTCATCTTACATTACGCTTAAAAAAATAGAGGAAAACAGATTATTTTTATTCAAAATCCACCAAAGACTGAACTTCCACGAACAAACCAGACTAAACATAACTTGTCCCTGACATACAAAGCTTGTCTCTCAGTCAAGATGTATCACTTCATACTACCTTGACACCAATTCCTATTTAGCAAATTGCGGCATTTTAGGGGATTTCAGCCAAATACAGAATAAGTTGCACCTCAGTGAAGGTGTGAATAGTGAACTGCAAATATGGGGTGGGGACTCACTGTACACATACATGATTAGTCTTTTGTAACGACAACCAACACCGGGTTACAAGATGATCCCACTTTGTCTGGCTTCATCGGACACCTTCAAATCCCTGCTCCGGCTCACCTTTTGCAATCACCTCCTGCGAAATTCTACGTTCCCGCCACACTTTCCTCGTCGGTGCACATGCAGCACGGAGGAGGGGGTGAGGAATGATTCATGGCGGCACGGAATGCCCACAGCCATCTCTCCAGAGAGCCAAGCGGAGACAGGCGCAGATAGAACGGGACGCATGATAGAGAGGGCGTAACACGTCTTAAACTAATAAATTAAAGCGATCTTATAAATTGATAGCTTACAGTTAGGAGGCGCCTAAGACGTTTTTACAATTTAATACAGGACTGACATCATATTAACTGATGAATAATGTCCAAGTCAAGGAATTATACTTTTGATTGATAGTTTTTCTTCATGCTTTAAGCGCATATTCAGTAAGCGTGTCTCAACACTGAGCTGCGCACCCAAGAATATGATTAATAAGTGAATACCAGATTGATGCAGTTATTTTTTTTTCTTTTCTTATCTAATTAGGGTGGCTATCTTAGCATGCAGTCAGTTTGGCAGCTTAACTCAGGCGATATTTCTCTGAAATGCTTTAGAACTTCGCAACTATTTAGCTGCCTTATTGTGTGTGTTCTGTAATCAACAGAGCTAAAAACATTTAAAATTTCTCATGTTTCTCATAGGCAGCACGTTGGACGACTGGTTAGAGTGTCAGCCTCACAGTTCTGAGGACCAGGGTTCAATCCCCGGCCCCGCCTGTGTGGAGTTTGCATGTTCTCCCCGTGCCTGCGTGGGTTTTCTCCAGGCACTCCGGTTTCCTCCCACATCCCAAAAACATGAATGAATTGGCCACTCTAAATTGCCCGTGGGTGTGAATGTGAGTGCGGATGGTTGTTTGTTTGTATGTGCCCTGCGATTGCCTGGCAACCAGTTCAGGGTGTACCCCGCCTCCTGCCCGATGATAGCTGGGATAGGCTCCAGCACGCCCGCGACCCTAGTGAGGAGAAGCGGCTCAGATAATGGCTGGATGGATGGTTGTTTCTCCTAATTTTTCAATTGAATTGTTGTAAGACTTCTCTCGTAATAAGATTTTATTCTTGTACGACTTCTGTTACTTCTTAAGTCTCATAAAATTGTAGATTTTTTCTTGTAGTGTTAAAGAACCTTATCCTGGTGACATTAGAACTTTTTTTCCCCCCTATGCTTTAAAATTACTTTTTTCTCTTAATGTTACATTATCAGTCTGTCTCCTGGTCTAGTAGCCAATTTTGTCGGCACTTAAGTAGGATGGTCTTGAAGGTCTTCCAGTGTTCTTCAACATCCTCTGACGATTCTTCAGGGAGCCTCTCAAACCTCTCTGAAAATAATCCACGCTGTTTATGTCTCCCAAGGCTGTTTAATTGCAAGCAGGTCAGTTTCTCTTCTGCTGCAGCTGTATGTTCATTGTGGAGCAGATGAGGCGAGGGTCTGTCCAGCAGCCGTTTGCGCGGGTCATGACCCTGGTGACCTTGGCATCCGTGCGATCTCTAACCATCTCTCACAATCACAGTCAAAGAGATGCCTCTGCTTCGATTGCGGATGCATCCAAGAGGTTTTGAACGTATGTGTGTGTTGGTTAGCACCAGCTCGTCGTATTCAGTGCACTTTGAGAGTAGGAGGACTGAGGCTGGTTGGCATAGTGACAACAGGAAGTTGACACAAAGACAAGAGAAATGGAAATGTCAATTACTGTCGATCACGTGCGGTATGTAGATGCCCCATGGACGGGGATCTGTGTGGGGGTGCCGAGCAGACATCCACAGCATGTTACAACTTTTTTTCTTGCATTAGTGACTTTTCTCAAAACGTTTTGTTACACCTTTTGATTATAATATTGCAATTTTATTCTTGTAAAATTAAGCCTTTTGTGCAATAGTACAACATTTATCTAAAGAGTCGTACATTATTTGTTTACGCGTCTATTATAATTGACGATGAGAAAGCTATAAAACTCAGTTCTACATACAACTGGCGTGCATTATTGATAGTTGGACAATATAAACTAACAGTAACACAATTCCCTCCCACTGTGACCAAAGTAAAAATTGTCAACCAAAGAAAGGACGTCTATCTTCACCCTTACGCATACATTTGTACAAAAAACACCTGAAATAAACCGCTTACTTCAAATAAACGTGAAAGTAAAAACTTGCCCCCCCACTGTTAAAAGATGCATTGCCTTACTTCATATTAACACCTCATAAGTTAAATATAACAGAACTTAAATGTACTGCAAAAAAAACAAAACAAAACGCTGTAGCATTATGCACAGTTTGAACATTTAATTCAGTTATTTTTGGAGTATCACTAGTGGTACGTATACCACTTTGAGAATTACTGCTCGAGAGTACATCACTGTAAATCTCGTTTTGAATCAGACTAGACTACATAGTTTTTTCCCCCCCAGTGTTCCTCTCTTACACTGACATGACTTATACATTGGTGACTGGTAGAGACATAAGGGGTGCTAGGGGTGCTCCTGGTTAACTTGCCCTTGTAATCCAACATATTGATTGGCGCACCGGGCCAGGGCCATGATCGATACAGGCAATGAGTCTGTGTAGCTCAGTGTGTGTCTACATCGCAGACATCAGTCAAGTGGACAGCTCGTGTGTGTGCGCACGTGTGTGTGAAAGAGAGACTCCCTCGGGAACCTCCTGCCCATTCAACACTAGTGCGCAAAGGTGGGCAGACAACCAAATTATGGTTGTTATCACTGTACTATGCAATCATCCAACTACAACATGTAAGGATACAGATAAAGACACGAGGACTAGGAAGAACACTTCTCCCTGAAGGTCACTGTGTAAGACCTTTAGTGGAACCTGGAATTTCATTCACCCTTCCATTTTCTATAGTGCTTACCCTCTTTAGGGTCACAGGTGACCTGGGAGTTGGGGTGAGCAAACCATTGGCATGGGGGCCACATGCGGCCCGATCCTTACTGTATTTCTTTCATTGGAAACAAAAAAAAATATTAGCAAACAATTGTGCATATAAATTTGACATTTTTGAATTTAATTAAATAATACTAATTCATCTGAAAATTGAATTCATTATGAAAAATAACTATTTTATATATATATACATTTACCAATTGAATTTACTTTTTTTTTTTTTTTTGCCTCATAAACAAACGACTTGGACCTGGTGTCTGTTTTAAAAATCAGATGTGGCCCTCCAAAAAAATACAGCAGCGTGATGGAGCAAAAGCCCAAGTCAACGTGCCAAATGCGAAGAACTGACGGCTCACGAGAGGATTGCGCTTCATTAAGCGATAAAGAGAGGCGGAGGAGGAGTGGGGGGGAGAATCTTTTCATGACGTGACCTTTAAGTTGCTGGGGCATCAACTGACAGCGAGCCAGAGATTCAAACGACCCCCCCCCACTGGGATGCTGTCCTAACACAGTGCTGAGGATAAATAGGAGGAAAAGCAGTCTGTCTGCACACCTCTGCCAAGGCTGAAAAATAACATCAGATAGTGGTACATTACTTCCTCAGAACTTCGTGGCTCGTGTCATAATGAATGTAGATCAGTACAACTCACAAAAAAATAGGCATATTGAAATTCTGGGTAGGGCCAACAAATGTGCTATAACCTTTACAGGAGAACTTAATTTGACCTTCTTTAAACATTCAAATACACGTCCAAGTGTTCAGCAGTTTCAGTACTTTGTGCACAACATGCTCTTCTCAAATAAGGAACTTAACGGCAAACTTCACAACAGGGAATTTTTTTCACGGATGTGCACTTCTTTGCATTTATTGCCACTCTCAGCTGAAAGTTACTGTAAAACTACCAAAGACAATTACACATTGTATTTTAAACATCTACTTTGCCTCTGCTAGCTTAATGCTAACATACAATCCGAATAACCATAGGCACATGGGCTAATAATTAGCATCTATATGGCAGTGTTGGCACGGTGGACGACTGGTTAGAGCGTCAGCCTCACAGTTCTGAGGTGCGGGGTTCAATCCCCGGCCCCGCCTGTGTGGAGTTTGCGTGTTCTCCCCGTGCCTGCGTGGGTTTTCTCCGGGCACTCCGGTTTCCTCCCACATCCCAAAAACATGCATTAATTGGAGACTCTAAATTGCCCGTAGGCATGACTGTGAGTGCGAATGGTTGTCTGTTTGTATGTGCCCTGTGATTGGCTGGCAACCAGTTCAGGGTGTACCCCGCCTCCTGCCCGATGACAGCTGGGATAGGCTCCAGCACGCCCGCGACCCAAGTGAGGAGAAGCGGCTCAGAAAATGGATGGATGGCAGTGTTGATTAATGACATCATTCATTTCAATGGAGAAAGATGATTTGAGATATGTTTTGAGTTAAGTGTGTGGTCATGTAATGAATTAAACTCTTATCGCATGGCACCAATATACCTAAAAGATGAACTGTTCATCTCATATACTTTTGATGTTAAACGCAAATATTTTCAAACTACAGTTACAAAATATACATTGGCCTCAATGTTCCAAGACCTTTGGAATGGAATGGACTAAATTTGGGTGAGGCTCTGGATAAAGGTGCAATGTTTGAGTCAGTAACCCATCATCTCCAAAAGCATAATTGTACCACCCATTTCTTCATCATCCTCTATGAACCAGAAAATAGCCTACTGACACTGTTCTTATATAATGGTCATTATAGCATTGCTCAAACAAAACAAAAACTAATGTTGGCCTCAGACCTTGGGACTGTATTGTGCATAAATAATACTTTAGCTCGACAGGATGCATTTTTCATTTTTATTTTTTTTCAAAAACTGTGATGCAAGCAAATGTATGAGAGTTCAACTGTCAAGGCCTCAGGCAGACCAACCCAGAAATGGCCTATATAATCAATATAGCTTCTCAATGCAATCAGCGACTTCGGTGGGAAAGTGAAGACTGCTGCAAAATGTTTTTATTTCTGTTTTGTTTTTAAAATTGTTTTACAATGGACCAAAAAATATGCTCTGACTTTGTACCAAAAAAAATATATATTTTAAAAAATCCATTGGTCACTTACGTGGCTCCATAGATTGCTTTTATCTGTACTGATTTCAGGGTTAATGTAATAGAGCGAAGAGATGGGAGAGGGAGGGAGAGTAGTCAGGATGATAAACAAGGAGGTTATTTATAAAGTACAGATCAATTGCCATTCAATTTTTTTATTTCGTTTGCAATAGGGATCGACGCATGTTACAAATTGGAGGCGAAGGAGGGCAAATACAGAAGCTATTATTCCTTCGGTTAATTTAACAACACGAGCACGCACGCAGGCACACGCACTCGCAACGAAAAAAAGGAAGCACCACAATTCAACAGATGCTTCCAAACAGATTCCAGGAATTGTCTCCTATAATGTAATACCTGTGGAATATTTAGCTAACCTTATGTAACTACATGAGGGGGAAAAAATAAAATGGTAATATCATTAACCCCTAGATTTAATATCTCTCTGACAGCGTCAATCAGACTATTTGATACTAATCTCATGAGCTGGCATGGGTGTACTTAATGTTGGGACTCTTTGGAAAGCACCGAACAGTCGCAGTCATGTAAGATGAACATGAATGAGGAAGTTACAGAAAGTAATCGCATTGAGTCATGCTTCTTGGTGCGTGCACCTAGCTTTCAAAAGGGGATCCACAAGTGATGGTTAGAAAGTTGCTCCCTATGCAACATGAAAAGCAGTTTGTGTATGTGCGTATTTTAAAATCTTAAAATTCAATTAAATTATTAATTGATTCTAAAATGATAATCCATTTGTTTTAAAGTTTTACGTTGCTTTGAAAACTGTCTACATATTGTTGAAAAGCAGTGCAATAAAAATACAGATTTTTTTTTTCTATTGCGATTAATGATCACAATAGTAGTCGAAATAATCATGTCATATCATTTTCCCTATTATCATGCAGCCCTTGTATGTAGTTTATGTCTCTCTGCCCACAGAGTGTGGGGAATTTCCATCTGTTTTCGAGCGCATAACTTCCAGTCAGGCGGTGCGTGGGTACCATGCCCGACACATTTGCAACCTCCGATGGCACAAATATGACGATGGTCGCTCAAAGCGTGATTGAATATTGCTGAAGCGATGTTTACAGCAGTGACAAAGACTAGAATATCCAACACTAGCTATAGTACTTAACTGAATGTTTAAGTCTTTGTCTAGTCTCCATAGCTATGACGTTTGAGATCTGAAAAACCTTGCTGGCTAGCTAGCTACTACTAGTTAGCTTAACCAGGTCAGTGTTTTGTGTCTGTGTGTTGTATTGTACTGTATAACATTTAAAAAGGGTTGTGGTCCCTTATAACCTTTAGAAAAGGTGGTCGCCGCATGTGACTTTCTGGAAGTTAGTCACCATACAATGTGAAAACCTGTGTTTGTGTGTACGTGTAGCTGCTGTGGCGTTAACCTCGCACACAATTGCACCGAGTGTGTTCTCCTTGCCCTGAGAATGGACTGCATTTTGTGTTCGCTTTGGTATCAGCCCAATAGTGCTCTGTGTGTGGTGTGCATTTGTCAAGCTCCTTTGAATGCAAAGCCATGTGATTTACAAGCACAAACAGGTTTTCATAATATAAGCCAACTTTCTGAACGTCATTCAAGAGGACCTCTTTAAAGGTCTCACACACACACACACACACACACACACACACACACACACACACTCCCTGCCAGCGAGTCCCCAATCAGACCTGTTCAACATTCCTGTCTCGTTGCTTCCAGCATAGCGGGATCATCCATCTCCATTTCCCTCTCCGTCACATCCGCAGCACCAGCTCAGCCTTCATACATGTAATTACAACGAGCACAATCATCTACTTCTCTGAGACGCCTTCAAGACAGACCGACCGACCATCAGCACCTGCTCCAAACACATCCACCCTGCTATAACCTGACACAAAATATTCAATTCTTCAACAAAAGGAATTGCTGAAAATATGAACATGCAATAAATGAAAAAGCAGATCTTTGCCAAGGCCAGACAAGCATAATTTTCCATCAGCAACACATTCAATGCTATACTTCAATGGCATTTTCCACTGTGTGTTAGCATTAAGCTAGAGGAGGCATTCTTTAGGCAAAGTTGTTTTAAATACTAAACGTGTAATTCTCCTAGCTTGAGGTTTAGTTTGACAGTAAAATTCAACTAGGAGTGGCATAAAACAGCTTGAAGGCTCTTTTTGGAAGAATTGGTCACTTATCTGCCAAACTGATGCTTATTGTGAACTGAGTTGAGTTCACTACCTTTGTTCTTTAATAAAAGGGGACCACTGCAAGCTCCTAAAAGCCACCTTTATTGCTTCATACTGTACTGTATGTGTCTGCAGTCACAAGGGGGACTGTTGGTGTATGAATGAAGGATGGTATTGAAACAATATTAAATCTTCACAATACAAAACCTACTACACTACTCCAGACAATAAATATAAGGTTAAATTATTACCGACATTAATAGCCGGAGCACTATTTTGTGGGCTTTCCCCATACTCATTGAAACTACCTCCGATAGGGGTTGTGGGCCTGACTCTGACTTTGTAAAAGCAGAACTTTCTCGTATTGGATCTCATCAGATTGTGCAGATGTTCCTAATGAAGTGTATACTCCCAAATGGTGTGTTGAGTATGAGGCTGATTTACAGTATTTTCCCCCATTAACGAGCACCAGTGGGGAGGTGGGCTGTCTCGCGTGTGCAGCCCTATACTGTATGACTGCAAGTGGCCACTGGATCCAATTGCACAGCCGTGGGAAAAATTAATTCTTATTCTGTGACCCTCCTCCCTAACCTGTTCCTCCATCTGCGCCTGCCCCTCCCCATAACTTCCTTCCCTCACTACATTTTTTACTATCTTCACCTCCATTACTCTACACCTGCTGTATTACAAGGTGTTAGCTGGTATACGTTCTCGCTCTCTGTGATATGACGGCATGTCAGCAGAGTAGAGCAAGAAGGTCAAACTGCAATCTGGAAAGTGTCCTCTATAAAATTTTCCCCGGGTACATACATGCTGATTGAATTTTTCGCTGTGTACCCAATACTGCATGCAAATAGTATACAGTATAGCAAGTCTTTGATTATGTATCCTGTATTATATTGTCTTGTAGATGTATTTTACTGCTTTTTTACATCATGGCCAGGGGGCTACAGATTAAAACTAGCCTTCTGGCTAATTCTGGCTTTTTTAACCATGTGTATTTCATGTGTTTTATGAAATTGCATTGTCCCCTTTCAAATAAACTGATTATTAATAATAATAAATGAAGTACAAATACACACAACAGCATTTAGCCTTTTCTTGTGTTAACTTGGACCCACTAATCATTACTTGTCTGGCCCTTGTAAAATGAAAATCCCCATATGGACAGCCTTTGCTCATTTTCTGATGCTTTGTGCCCTTCGGAAGTCAATGTGAATTTAGAAAAATTGTGCAAAACATATTACAAGTTATTAGAAGACTGCTAACATATTTTGAGTTACAGTTGAACCTCTAAAGTGCAGAGACTCTCAGGTGGTCTGAAATGTGTTGTGGTCTGAAATCATGTTCAGAGAAGAGTCAGCCTACACATCAGATGTTCTGCAACGTAAGCAGACTTGGAGTTGAACAACTTAAGCTTTTTATTTTGTCGTCGACTATAATGTGATGGAAATCGAGTTGAAGTCGATTGGGGACCTCTGCACTGTGCTGAGAAAATACCAATGACATCGATTATCGACTTCCTACTTATATTTAAAGAGAAAAAAAATATTTAGTTGCTCAACCCCTAGTGTGTACACCGCTTAATACAAACAAACTGTTAGCAGTAGAGTGCAAAGTAAATGAATAATAATAGCTAATAGTTCAGATTCATATAGCACAGTTCAAAAGACCCGAGGACAAGTAGCAATAATTCATGTGGAAAACTAAAATCTTTAGATGAGTGTGTGTTTTATAAAGTATGATTTGGTGATAAAGTAATGCTAATAAAGACAAACATCACATTCACTAGAATTTAATCAGATGTGCAATGTACTGTACATGTTTAAGCAAGGGTGGTTTATTTACTGACGGTAATTTGTCAAAGACTGCATGCACGGCCCACTGTCTGAAGCCACTTCCATCTTGCAGTGTTTGTGCATCGTAATTCCTAAAATGTGAAACCAGTTGACTGACTTTTTTTTTTTTTGTTCTTTTGTTCGAACATCACATACAGAATCTGTTGTTGTAACCTATGAAGAGTTCCACATTTATTCACATGGTACCAATTACTCTTGCTCTCTCTCGCTCCGTTTTGTTTAGCCAGCTAATTGAATTTGCAGCTGACTTTTAATTAAAAGCAAAGGTAATTTGCATAAAGTTGAACAATTTGCATACAGCACTCAGCCCCATCCCCCTCCACGTCGGAGTAGGCTGGCACAGTGCAAAGATGGAAAATGGCAGCGAGGGAAGAACTGAGGCAGGAAGAGAAGAAATATTTACAAAGGAGAGAAAAAAGGAGCGCAGATGGTTGTAAGGAGAAGACAAATGAGGGCAAAAACCTTCGTGCAATGAAGACGACGTGAGCGCATTATGCACAACATGAAGAAACGCACATTTATCTCCTCCTTTATTTATCCTGGATAATTGGTGGCACACTCACAATGGGAACATATAATCAAGGTGTAATAGCTAACAAAGTGAGTTGTTGTGAAGTTCACTACATCAATTGGCAGCATCACACAGGATACAGCAAGAGAAAATATGTATTGTTTCCAAGTAATAAAATGAAGCCATTATGGATGATTAAGCAACCTGTGACTTGAGGTAAACGCAGACTAAGGGGCACTACATCATGCAGCAGTCGCAATTTTATGATTTGCACTAAAATGGCCATACTGAAATGTTTTTTTTTTTTTTTAATTAATCAACTTTTTCCTTTTCACGACTTTTGTAGTATTAATACAATTAACTTCAGATTTTTTCCCCCTGGTAATATTACTTTTTTTAAACTTGAAACTTCATTGTTGCAATCTTATGACAAATTTTGACTCCCAGAATATTCCAACTTCCTTACTAACTCAATTCCCGGGTTTTAATCCAGTGGTTAATTACCTCAGGGTGTTGACGTCTGCACAGCCTCTGTGAATGAGTTCCTGTCATCTCCCACTGCGGAATAAGAGACCCAAATATGTAATAAGTGTTAATCAGGCCCGCACTGACCTTGCGGGCAGCCTTAATTGGCATGGCAATCAAACCACTCCACTATGACAATTAGGCCAGCAATCAAATGAACTCACCTGGTCTGCATTAGCTTCAGGCTAAGACATGGACTAATGTATATGAGAAGTACAGATGATTTCAAAGGACAAGGATAGACACTGTTTTAAAAAAATAAGGGACATATTTACAACAAAAATCTTTATTTCTTAAAATAAGATAAAGGACATTTTGTTATTATCAATAATACAGGTACAAAAAAAGGAGAACAAAGAATACACAAGATGGTAGCTGGGTGGAATTAAGCAAGAATTAAAACTGGCATAGTTGCTTGGTAAGTAAAATAAAATTTGTTTTTCATCCTTCTAAACAATGGGAGCTAATGGAGACGTGTAAATGCGGGCAACGCGGCATCGATAACATTCTCCAATAAATAAGGCACGATTGAGTCAGCCTAATAGGATTGTCTTGGAAATTATGTGAAGAAATGGACCAACAATATTCACATTTGACATGGTGCATAAATAAGTACTCATTAAATCACTCTTATTAGATATTTCTTTGAATAAAAACAGTGGCAGTTATTACTGAATTAAAAATACACCAAGGTCCTGATGTCCATGTTTGACATGACATACGTGTGACCAAAGCAGAAACGCACCTTGTGGCAGTAAGTGAGAGTAACTCAAGAGACGTGCCATTTTGAACCCTTCGCCTCAACCGTTTTTGTGCACTGAAAGATGATCCTGCAACACAAACACACACATGCACGCACACACACGGTGCAGTTCTCAAACACAGATAAGCAGGCGGTACATAACGATGGGAACTCTTATAAGCGCCGCAAAAGCATCCAAACAAACAATGAGAAAGCGTAAAGAGTGGACAATAAAAACGTGGACGATTAGTTTTGAGTGTCAGTTCCTTTTTGGCACCTGGAGTGAATCCATAAGGACGACTGTTGGTTAAAGTAAAAGTTGTAGGGACTGTGGGAAGAATCACAACATCTCTTCACTGTTTTCCACTGAAGTGAGAGCAAGTCACTGGAAGGAAACAACAGACAGTCTAGTCAGGCTTGTGTGTTTCTAACCCACCTGTACAAAGAGGGTCAAAGTTTTTAAGAATAAGGGAGTTGAGGATCGGTGTGCGTCTATATTTCGTGGGCGGTAAGATGATGTTCCGGCACCCCGTTGGTGTGAGACGCCGCCGTGTTGTTCTCATTGAGGCGCCTCACGCGGTACATTTCGTAGTGGATGCTGCTGGTGATGTCCTTAATGTTCTGCATATGCGTTCTGGAAAGGTACACATACATATGACATCACACTGTGACGGATGCGCGGAAACATGATGGTACGGAACGGTCACTCACCTGATTAGGAGATCCCGTAAATAGGCAAACTCGCAGTGCGCTATGTTTTCAACTGATGGAGAAAAACAAATTGTTAAACGTTGACACTGACAGGCCAAAAAGGAACAAGAACAAAAACAATGCTTCCTAAATTGTCCACGAGGGAGAGCCCATTTACAATCACTAAGCTATATGCCCACAACTACAAAAAGGAGTTATTCGCACAACATTAAAATACAAAAATATTAGATTGCATATTTTAATGTTTTTAAAGGAGCAATCTTCTGAAAATAAAGTGTGTGTGTGTGTATTAGTATATTTTGTAGAAATAATAACATCTATGTACAATAAAAATGTACATTTAAACATTGACGGATTTACAACATTCACAACTTGAAAACCAGTACAAATCATTTTTTAATGAAAATCACTAATAATCGCCTTAACAGTTTCGGCTAAAAGGTATTCATTCACCATACAGAAATGCACTTCAAAACATTTTTGGGCCAAGATATGAATCATTTTGGGCTAAATTGTATTGAGGACACCATTTGTTTAAAAAAATACAGTTCTCATTACGTCTCAGTTGCCAACTTAATCTATGTGGCATCTCTATGTAGAGATAAGGCTAATTGCTCATGCAGCATGTGTCTACACAGCGCACACAGCAGGAAATGAAACTTCCTTTATGAGACAATTCGGAGTTGGACACTGCCTCCTGTCTGGAGTGATAATATAATTAAGTATACAAGTGAAAATTACTGTTAACCAGTGCGGCTATTATATTATTCATGACAGCAGCACTCCTCGCGTCTGCATGAGGCCTGCGTCAGCTGCAGAGCGCGTGACACCAGTCTCCAAACTTATCGACTGACCGTCTGTCTCTGTGATAGTATGACTATTCGTGTAACTCAATTTTTTTCTCATATTACAACTTTACTCTGATTAAAAAAAATTAAAAAATATCCTCAATATCAAAATTTAATTCTCATAACTTTTTGTTTTACCTTGACTAATCCCCCCCCCCCACATACTTTACAATATAAAATGTTTACTTGTAATGTTACAATTTTATTCCCTCAATTTCCTTTTAAATTACGCTTCATTTCCTGAACTTTATTCTCTTAATACAACTTTTTAGAATTTCACGACTTTCTCATAACTTTGACTTTAATACATTCATTCTTAACTACTTTCCTCATCACAATATAACTTCTAATGACTTTTTGTTTTTTCCTTGTAAAATTAAAATTTTATTCAGCCAACTTTCTTATAAATTATGTATTATTCTTGGAGATATATTCTCTTAATACAACTTTTTTTCCAGAACTTTACACCTTTGTCCCTTATAATAAAAATAGAAATTGTCTAATTCCAATGATATTTTTTTTATATTTGCTTTGTCTCCGTTTGTACATATGCAGTATTATTAATTATTATTTCATCTTAATGATATTTTCTCATAACTTAACAAGGTCTCTTCAACTGGCTCAACATTTGTCTCGTAGTGTGAGGATTATTTTTCCCCGTAATATGCTTTAGTCATCTAATGTTGGAGTCTTCTCCCCTCCCCTTCCCTTTCCCCCTGTCCCATCTTTTTTTGGAACCTGTTGCAGCCATAAAATTCCAAGTTATTGATTATTTGCTAAAAACAAAGTTTATCAGTTTGAACATTAAATGTCTTGTCTTTGTAGTGTATTCAATTAAATATAGGTTGAACATGATTTGCATGTAAAAAACAATGATTTGCAAATCATGTTCTACCTATTTTAATTGAATAGACTAAAAAGACAAGATATTTAATGTTCAAACTGATAATCTTTATCTTAGAATTTTATGGCTGCAACACGTTCCAAAAAAGCTGGGACAGGGTCATGTTTACACTGTGTTACCTCACCTTTTAACATTCAATAAATGTCTGGGATCTGAGGACACTAATTGTTGAAGCTTCCATCCATCCATCCATTTTCTGAGCCGCTTCTCCTCACTAGGGTTGCGGGCGTGCTGGAGCCAATCCCAGGTGTCATCGGGCAGGAGGCGGGGTACACCCTGAACTGGTTGCCAGCCAATCGCAGGGCACACACAAACAAACAACCATTCGCACTCACATTCACACCTACGGGCAATTTAGAGTCTCCAATTAATGCATGTTTTTGGGATGTGGGAGGAAACCGGAGTGCCCGGAGAAAACCCACGCAGGCATGGGGAGAACATGCAAACGCCACACAGGCGGGGCCGGGGATTGAACCCGGGTCCTCAGAACTGTGAGGCTGACGCTCTAACCAGTCGTCCACCGTGCCGCCTTGTTGAAGCTTTGTAGGTGGAATTCTTTCCCATTCTTGCTTGATGTACAGCTACAGCTGTTCAACAGTCCTGGGGTCTCCGTTGTCGTATTTTACGCTTCATAACACACCACACATTTTCAATGGGAGACAGGTCTGGACTGCAGGCAGGCCAGTCTAGTACCCCCACTTTTTTACTATGAAGCCACGCTGCTGTAACACGTGCAAAATGTGGTTTGGCATTGTCTTGCTGAAATAAGCAGGGGCGTGAAAAAGACGTTGGTTGGATGGCAGCACATGTTTCTGCAAACCCTGTATGTACCTTTCAGCATTAATGGTGCCTTCACAGATGTGTAAGTTACCCATGCCATTGGCACTAACACAGCCCCATACCACCACAGATGCTGGCTTTTGAACTTTGCGTCCATAACAGTCCGGATGGTTCTTTTCCTGTTTGGCCCGGAGGACACGACGTCCACAATTTCCAAAAACAATTTGAAATGTGGACTCATCGGACCACAGAACACTTTTCCACTTTGCATCAGTCCATCTTAGATGAGCTCAGGCCCAGAGAAGCCGGCGGCATTTCTGGGTGTTGTTGATAAGTGGCTTTTGCTTTGCTTAGTAGAGTTTCAAGTTGCGCTTACGGATGTAGCGCCGAACTGTATTTACTGACATTGGTATGCTGAAGTGTTCCTGAGCCCATGCGGTGATATCCTTTACACATTGATGTCGGTTTTTGATGCAGTGCCGCCTGAGGGATCGAAGGTCACGGGGATTCAATGTTGGTTTTCGGCCTTGCCGCTTACATGCAGTGATTTCTCCAGATTCTCTGAACCTTTTGATATTATGGACCGTATATGATTAAATCCCTAAATTCCTTGCAATTGTACGTTGAGGAACATTGTGAACAAGTGCGTGAGAAAGTAGTCGAACAGTTTAAGGACAAAGAGGTGAACCTCGCCCCATCCTTGCTTGTGAATGACTGGGTACAAAAGGAGCTTCCCTGAAATGCTCAATCATGGCACCCACCTGTTCCCAATGAGCCAGTTCACCTGTGGGATGTTCCAAACAGGTGTTTGATGAGCATTCTCTTCAACTGGCTCAACATTTGTCTCGTAGTGTGAGGATTATTTTTCCCCGTAATATGCGTTAGTCATCTAATGTTGGAGTCTTCCCCTCTCCCCCTTCCCTTTCCACCTGTCCCAGCTTTTTGGGAACGTGTTGCAGCCATAAAATTCTAAGTTAATGATTATTTGCTAAAAACAATCAAGTTTACCAGTTTGAACATTAAATATCTTGTCTTTGTAGTGTATTCAATTAAATATAGGTTGAACATGATTTGCAAATCATTGTATTCTGTTTTTATTTATGTTTAACACCACTTCCCAACTTCATTGGAATTGGGGTTGTAGATCAGTGATATGACATAAGGAAGAGGAGAAAAGGACTACAGAGGAAGTTGTACCTTCAATGGTTCCCCACTTGGTCTTCCTCCCCAGCAACCTCCTGCCATTGACCTGGTACTCCTGATCGCTGCCCACAACAGCAAACGGAATCATCTCCTGCACACAAGCAGAACCGCAAGATAAGAGATGGCCGTTCGCACACAGTTTGTAGAGGTTTTTGGAAACTTTGGGATCCTCACTCTGATCTTCTCATTGATCATCCTGTCCTCGGCATCCTCGTCAAACTCTTTTTGAGGGTAGATGTCAATCCCATTGGCTCGCAGCTCTTCCCTAATCTGCTCCAAGTCACACAACAACACAACAGTTTTGAACACTTTCAAGGCAGGGCATTAATTAAGCAAACATCTGTAACCTTGAAACATATCAAAAGGGCTTTAATATGCACAATGTATATATCAAGGAGGAATTCAAGCTAGTTCGCCTTTTTACATAATGGTGAGGAACAACAATTAGTGAGTAGATGTCACCTTCTTTTTAAAGAAGTCCCTCTCCTCTAAGGTGAGTGTATCCGCTTTGGCAATAACTGGAACTATGTTGACCACCTTACTGAGACGCCTCATGAACTCCACATCAAGAGGCCGCAAACTAGGTAGAAAGGGGAAACAAAAATCTAACTAAGTACATTGATCTGCAGTACACAGATGGTCCACCAGAGGTCAGATAGATTCATGACCTACTTTTCTTTTGTTGTGATCTGTGCAGGTTTGGAGAAATAGTGACCCATTTAAAGAGCTCCAGCAGTTAATGGCAGGAGCCTAGCTAAGAACTCTTTAACAGACTGTGTAAAAACAAAAAGCCTGGCACACTCATGCGACAACACTCTCTCGCAAAGACTAAAGTGCCAAATTGACTGTGCGCATCCCAGAGACACGCAGATATTTAGTCCTTCTCGTTCATCCTGCCTCTTATTATTAGGCCAAGACTGAGCAGCAGCTGGTCTACCCATGTGACAAACTGCATGATATATTACTAGATGGGGCAAATGCGCACACAGGGGGCAATTCACATTCTCCCCACGCTTGAGTAGAGACAGGCCACAAGACGAGGTTCAACAGTATCTTCTGTTTTGAGGTTTGACAACAGGCAGCTGTTTTGAAACATTTCATTATGCGAGTGCGCACCATAACCCTAATTTATTCTGTGCGCACACCTAGCTAGCCCTTGAGCCCCACACAGTGCAGGGCTTAACCAAATTTGTGTGTGCAGTTGGATCATAACCAGATGTGTCTTCAAGGGATCCAGCCAAGAGAATCGTTGTATTTTGAGCTGCTGTCGCAGGGCCTGACGAGCCCATCTTCCCTCTGCCGATTTGTGTTCAGGAAATGTGTGTGTGCGCTCAAAAACCCTGCGGATGACACTAATTTACATAGGCAATTCTCCAGCCGTCTTAACTGCATTGTGTGTGTGTGTGTTTTATTGGGTTTTTTTTTAAGTCAAAACCCAAAGTCAAAGCATGTGTGCCTTTTTCACTGCATGCATGTTTATGCTTGGGCACGTCCTCACCAGTGTCCAGTAGGCGGGATGAAGTATATGCAGCAGTGGACTCTGGAGTCAGGGATCCTCTTCTTCCTGTTAATGTTTATCTCCTCCTGCAGATAGGCCTCGTACTGGTCATTAATAAATTTCATGATGGGCTGCCAGCTGGTCAGCGGCGGGGCAACAGAAAGATGGAAAAAAGAGAATGTAGTCACAGGAAAGGAACAAAGACAAGAGACATCTGGTTAGGTTTTGCAATTAATTTAATTAATATTTACCACGGAACCTTTAAATATTTTTTTCAAATAATAGTTTGAGTATACAGGAGGCCCTAGGTTTACAACAGAGTTCTGTTCCTACAGTAGCGTACCCAAATTTGTACAGTAGTAAGCCCTGAATGTGCCCTACTCTATCACTAATGCAAAAGTCATAACTACATTAAATATTTATATTTAATATTTTTTATTATATTTTTATATTGCTTTTATTGTAAGTACAATATAGAGTATACAGTGGTTAACTTGTGAAAAATTGGACAGTGAACAGCTCCAGGTACAGACTGTTTTCAGCCTCAGAGGTTCCACTGTATAAAGTTAACGTGAAACAAAAATTGAAATGTACCAGTTCTCATTGTTTATCTGGTCTCCAAAGCCTGGTGTGTCAATAACTGTCAGCTTCATTCTCACTCCCTTCTCTTCGATGTCTGCAAAAAAGAAAACCCACAGAAGGTCAGTCAATGCCATACATACAGTCTTTAAGGCTTTATTGTGGCTAAAAATAGGGTGGGGAATGGCTTGGTCAGTGTCAAGTAAAAATACAGTAGGGGAGAGTACCATGACTGATTGATTTGATTTCAATTGTCTTGGGGATCTTTTCCTGGGCAGTGGCCATGACAGACTTGCGACTGACTTTCGACTTGAACAGCGTGTTCATCAGAGTAGACTTGCCCAGGCCACTCTGTCCTGTGAAGGAATATGAAAAGAAAGGAAGCAAAAAGAGAGAAACGTTGAAATAAATGTAATTTTTCCTCCATACTAAAGTTTACAACAACAACGAATGCCACAAAATATTAAAAAACGAACAGTCTGGCAATGTTTGGGAAAAGTGGGTAATTCCCTTTTACAATTAAAAAGTTGAAAATTTAACACAGTGGGGAGAGAGCAAAGCTATGTCATGTTCGTAGAAGGTTCACACAGGAGGAAATTCTAAGTGGCTGTGTTTGCAGTGAAGGCGCATGCATGTGATTACGAGATGATCACAGTAATGATGTGAATGAGACGTTACCGCAAGCCCTAGAATGTCTGGATACTGATTACAGTTAATTTTGAGAGCACCATTTTCTGTCAGAACTTGATTAGAGAGAAAACTTACATCATGGCTGAATAACAGGAAACTTTAAGAGTTGGATGCAACAAATTAAAAGGGCTACCTACTGGATTACAAGGCTCAGAAAGATAACTGATTGTTATGATTGGAAATCATCAGCCAAGTATACGGTTTTAGCCCTCAATTAAATGTGCATTAATTTTAATTCACTCATTCACTGCTGTGGATGTGAATATTCATCAACTGGAATCCAACCATTTACTGCCACTGACGTGTACATTTGTCAAGTACATTGTTCAATGGGTAGGCCATGTAAGCTTGTCTGTGAAATTCAGGTTTGTAAACGAGTGGAATGAATAACAGATTCCTGTATCTGGCGGGCATTGCATTGTTTTAGATTTGAGATCAGCACAACTTTTAAGATGAACATAAAGATTAGGCGGTAAAGCTTGGCTTGTCACGACAATTATGAGGGAGAGAAATGCCAACAATTCAACCAAAATGTTCAAGAAAAAAAATCAAAACTTGGAGATTGAAAGCACACGGCTATTATGATTAATGCCACAAGTTCCCCCCACTATATATTTATTTTACACATTGGCATTGCAGCTCAGTGACAAGCTGAATATCTTCCAATATAACTTCATAAGAACAGCAGCATAATTTCTCTCTTACCCACAACCATGATGTTGAGCTCAAAACCTTGCTTCATGGCTTTCCTCCTCATCTGCTCCAGGATGGCATCAATGCCTACATAACTGAAGTCAACCACTGGGCCTGCGGGTCTCTCGCCGTACGATTCCATGGCATCGGGCTCCACGGTGTCAGTCATGGCACTGCTGGTGTAGCTTGAAATCACCTCAGACCCTGATTAGACAATAAAGAGATAAGGAGGTGTTCAGGATTAACATTTGTGTGTGGGGCGGAATATATAATGGCGATATGGCATGTTGCAGATATTTATAAAAAAAAAAAAAAAAAAAAGACAAGCACTCTCTCTGTAAAAGTAATTAATGCATGGAATCACATTTAATTTGACATCAGTGGATTGAATAAACAAGGATCAGTAAGTGGAAGGAGGAACCAGTATCAGTCAAGTTTTATGGAGACCATTTGGAAGAAGTTTGATTTCAAACCCACAGGTCAGCAAGGGGTCTACAGGTATTTGGAACTAGAAAACGCTTATGTACTATGCAGTTTGTTTTGGTATTTACCAGCGTGTCTGAAGGTTTGTGGCAGATATTTTACTATGTGGGGTGAAATAAGATTTAAAACCAAAATTGTGAAGGGGTGCGGGGGGAATACAATATATGATACCGCATGGTTGATACCTTATTCAGCAAGCACCAACAAGGAAATGATTTTCTCCATTTCCATTGCTAGGTGAGAAATTTTGGAAAACCAAACAAATCAGATTGACCAGCATCCACACAAATGATATTGATTTTATAGTGTCTGTAGAGTGCTTGATAAGGCTAATTCTCCTCACAAGGCTTCATACTCCTCTCGTTACTGTCAATCTGAAAATGGAAAGGAAACTGCTGAGGCAGGAACCTGAGACACACACATCTCTCACTTACTATCAGCCTTTCCTCCTTATCACACAGAGCTGGCCCGTAGGCATCTACACGTCTCAGCACATGACAACATGAGCGAAGGATTTATCAGCTATTGGATTCCAGCCAAGCACAAATCCTCCTGCCAGACTATCTGCGGACTGTCTCCCCTCTGACAGAGCAACCAGTTTGTTTTAAACCACTCAATTCTGTATCACTCAAAGAGTTTACATCAACAGAACTGCACAAAGAGGGTCAGTGCACTTAAAACCTGGCAGCGCACTGGTGACTACAAAAAATTTGGGGTAGAATAACACCGGTGTGGAAAGACGAGACTAATTCAAGATCAGAGTCTTCAATGTGCGGCTTCGTGTGTCAGTCTCTCCTATGGAAGCTGCTTTTCATGGCTTCTAACACCACTTCCACCACCATCCTGTTCCAGCAGTCAGTCAGCAATTTTGTGTGACTTACTGCCCTCCACCTCTGCACCACACCTCCTGCATTCCTCTAGCTCTGCTCCTGTCTTTCAAGCTCACCCTTTTTTGTCTTGTAACGGTACGATTCAGCAAGGCCTCTTTTAACTCTGCTCCCACACTTTTGAGCTTTCATGGCTATGTGGTGTTATAAAGAGGTGATGACGAAAGCGAACAAACACCGCACATATTAAAGAGGCTGTATACAATGTTGAAGAGAATCAAAAGACATTTCAGATACAGTATCAGCTTCAAAATAAAAACGTTCTCTGAGCTAGCAACCAATGGTATAAATTTAACAATGCAACGTAATGTATCGCTTACAATACAGTAGAAATGAAACAGCATCCAATATCGATACTGCAGCTGGTCAGTGAAAACCAAGGACCTATGCTTCATGAAAATGTTTTAACTTTTAAGACTTTTTTTTATATGAATATCCACGAGTAGTCTACAACAGTGCATATTGAAACAACAATAAAAATTATATTGGAAACATGCCGTGTCTGTTTAAAATAGAGTAAATTACGTTTACCTTTCATTAGTTAATAGTGATGTATAGTAGATTGTTTTCTTCTCTATAGTGAGAATAAGCAGTACAGAGAATGGATGGAAGGATGGACATCCATGATCGCACATCTGAACATCACTCAGTCATATTACTGTACCACTTCGAATTCGAATAATTAGATCACAAAAACAGGTCAAAGAAAAATCTTTGCCTCAAAGCTTTGTATTCATCATTTTTATACACGAACTATTGTTACTGCAGACCTGGGTAGCAATAAGCGTGAGCAAGGAGGAAAGACTGCGTAAAAGACATCGTCCAAAGTTAAAAAACACACCCAAAAAATATATGTAAAAGAAGTGCAATGTGTCTAGCGCAAAGCAGAACTGGCTTACACAACAACTGCATGTAAACGGTTATGTAAATCATCTTATTTAATTTATCCTACAGGAGTTGTAATCCCCCCACAGGTGGTCAAGGACAGACACAACCGCTGGTGCACTTTCCATCGCTATATTAAACAAACGGTAACAAAATAAACATGACAAGCACATATACACTAGCTGCAAAAGCCACAACTGACGCCCACGAACTCAACATGGAGACTGGCTAACGGCCAGTCCTAGCCAGCCAACGCTACACTCTCATTCGCTGACTCCCAGGTCACTCAACAGGCCAGGCCCCACCTTTAAAGGCTATAGACACCAGTGTACAACATGAGTATGGTGACCCCACGTGGACTAAAATAATACTTGCATATTTTGCATTGATTGATACTGATATTTAATGTTGGAAAATATTTTTTTATGCAATTACTCAATCTATATGGGATTCTAAAAATATTAAATAGCCCGCGCCTTAAGTCTACGCTTTTATTTTGATGGTCTAAAGATTATTTACATCAATGATTCTCAACTGGTGGGACGGTCGCCAACGAGTATGTAGTAAAAAATTGCAGGGATCCCAACCATACCAGACATACGACATTTCAACGTTACGAACAGCGCACAATGAACTAAAACAGTCACGTGGCACAAGAAGGCACGCTCAGTTACCACAATAACGGATTTTCATTGGAGTGTTTTACATTAAATGGCCTAAATGTATTTTTCATAGAAATATTTACGATAATTATGACTTTACTACTGCATTCACATACCGTAACTTACTGATAGACAATGGTGTTTTCCGACTTGCTGAAAAATTTTATTTATGTCACCAACATGAGCCGAGCTCTGTCAGAGCCCTGTACAGTGTAATATTTTACATGTATCCCATGTAAGACTTGCTGTTCATTTGAAAAAAATGAACATTTATTATATACAAGCGTCAGAAACACAGAGCTGCGGTTGTTTTTTAAAGTGGTCAATAAATAAAGTTGAGTTGAGAAACTATTTGTAACACTACATGTATTTGTATTTGGTATACCTCTTTTACTTTACTATATTAATTTTTGTACATGCAGTTGTCATGTTCATCCTCTTGACAAGCTGCTCTGAAAGGCACTTTGAATTTGTAGGCATGCACGGTTTTAAAAAAATACGATACTGAACAATACGTTCTCTTCATTTTTCTTAACTTCTATAAAAGTAGGACTTAGCGACAATAGAAAAACACTGTTCCCGAGTGACAAAAGTTGAGAACCACTGCTTTTAAAAATAAATAAATAAATAAAAAATAATAAAAAATAAACAATTATGTAATTAGGGAGACCTCTATCCAGTCTTGTCCTTAATCATATTTCTTCTCCAGAAGCAAGATGCTGTAGGAAACGTGAGTGAATTGTAAATTCCTGGTTCACTCACATCGGCGAATTTTGCAGAGACCTAATAAAGGTGAAGATCTTCAAGATAACCTAGTATCGGACAACATTTGGTATTCTCATAGGTTCTCTGACCCAAGGTGGTGCAGACATGGTCATGAGCCAGTTAACACAGGTGTCTGGAAACAGCCGGTTGGAGCAGGACCCCATAAATGTTGGAAGGCATTTGGGCTACACATGAGAACTGTCTGGTCCTGGTGGCGTACCATCTGGTGGTCTTATCTCGACAACTGGTTCATGCCAGGTCAAACAGTGATGAGAGCAGAACACACAGAGCAGGAACAGCCTCATAAATTGATGTAATAAGACTGTTGAATGAACATTACCAAGTAGGTTCTATTTCATGAAATATTGTATTGTTAGAGACAGTACACCAGACTTGCCTATAAACATTTTCCACAGCATTTACATATTTAACCTCAGAGAACCTTGCTACAATTGGACACTTAATAATTTGACTGAAAGAAAACCAAATAATTGAATGCACCAACATGTGGTTGCTTTTATTCTACTGCTTCTTGAAGACTCAAACACTACTACATGTTGGAATTGACTTTTTTTTTTGTGGCTTCATAATCACTCCGGATGATTGATTAGACTGATCACAGCACAATAAAAAACAAGAAACACAGTCATAGCATTACCTCCCCCAACAAGATTGGGAGGTTTTCTCAACACCCTTTGCAGCTTTCATTGAATTGATGTGCAGCTTCATTGTCACTCAGCTTTAGTTTCTGAAGGGATTTCCCCTGTATCAGATTCAGTTATGGGATGGCATGTTTTCTTTGTTTCCGTAAAAAAGCAACAGAATAATAAAAGTCGCAAAACAGAATGACTCATCGGCGATACTGTTTTCAATTACAGGCGCCAAAGAATTTTGTTCTTGCTTCCAGCGGTATTGGGTTGCACAGCTTTTTGCAAACAGGGTTGGCCTTCTGCTGTGCTGCAATAGCATTTTGGAGGAGGAAATAGTGCAGAGTAGGAAGGAGTGTGGGGGCAGAGGGATGTTCAAAGGATAAGCAAGAGATAAGAGAAGCAAAAAGGAAGAGGGTCATTGAGCAGTGGAAAGCAGAAAAGATCATAAAAAAGGTTAAAGATGAGTGTGGAATAGAGGAGAAAAGTCATTGGTGATTTATTTAATTTTTGTCAAAACTTCTATCTCAGAAAATGCAACAACAGACGAATGACTCCAAAAGTATATTTTCCATAGCAAAGTGCTGAAAATACAAAGAAATAAGAAAGTGGTCTCTCTGTATGGTCTATGTTTAGTGCAGATGTGGTTAAAGCCATGAGCCAGCTGGCCGATGTATTGATCTTGACAGCGTTGGTGAGCGCGTCAAAGGTCGTGTTCCTACTTTTGGGCTAAAGTGAATCATGCTGAGTTATGTCCCCTTATGACAAACTGTTGGCTTGACCTCTTCCACAAACTATATCTGAAGGGAGGACTCGAGACAAAAGAAAACATGCTCAACTTGCATCAACGGTCAGGGATTCAAATCTGACATGATTTCTGCAAATCCCACGATATCTCAGGAGTTGATCACACACAAGATGGCTGCTTTGTACAAATCTTTCAAGTAGGGAAGAGGTACTGTTCTCGCCAAACCAGAGCCATGTCAAACACACAGTGGACAAACCCACTAAATAGGTCATTTGTATCTTTGCTCTGCTCTAAAATGTTTTTTATGGGCTCTCTTTCTAAACATTGTCTCCTTTTGTCCTTTATTTATATTCCCAGGCAGGACAAAGGGGGCCTCGTCTCATCTTAACATGCCTAAATCTGTTTTGATTGAGACCCAGACGTTTCAGAGCAAATATGTGGGTAGCGGCTTTGCAAGTGAGTCTGGAACCTGCTTGTTTATGGCAGACACCAAATGTAACTGGGAAAACATAGTACTCGGTGCTGACAACTTAGTTAAACTGTCTATGGATTTAAGACAGCACCACACATAAACATGTTTCCCATTTTTAGTGTAAGTATCCAAATAAGGAAAATTAGCACCGGTTGTACTTGAAATATGGTCTTCTTTCAAGTGTTAGTGCAGAAAGGAACAGTTCCCAGAGTCGGTATCATAAGGCCCTCTGGAGATATGTGCCCTTTGACCTCTATATGGTCTAACTCACTCATTGTTCCACCTGACGGTGTGCATTTCTTTGCATCAGATGATGACATACACTACCAGTCAGAGGTTTGGCCACACCTTCTGGTGCTACTAAATGAGAAACGGTGTCCAAACCTTTGGCTGGTAGTTTATGCTATTCTATAATAGTGGAACCTCTACATTTCCTTCACTTCATAGGACCCTCAGCTGCAGTTGGTATTGACTTTTTTGCAAACAAAGGACTGATGACTGGTATCGTGCGTTTGAGCCCTTCGGTTTGCGCCGTTTGAAAAGACCAGGCATTGAGTGAAGATTTACTACTGCTACGTTAGCTTCTTGTGCTATGCCAACAGGTAGTAAGCCACCGACTGACTGACTGCAATGTTTTTGTCAGTTGTGATCACAAAAGGTAACGCGTTAGTATGTCTAGAGTTGTTCAGAGAAACTCCGTACCACTATGGTACTAGTTCTTACATATCTGATACAGCCAATGCCTACCCACTCAAATACTACCATAAGATTTGGCTATGGTACTCATTTCAGTGCCGTTTACAAGGATTCCTCCCTGCAAACTGGGGGCAGTCTATCAATTAGCCTGATAAAATACAGAAACCATAGCGCTCAGTGTGGCTTTACTTTGCCGGCAAAGACCTAAATTCTGCGACTTGCAAAATATGTAAGAAAATTGCGCCTCGACATGCAAGGGAGTGAAAACAAAATAAAGCCAAATTTGGGGAACCGGGAGACTTGTCCAAAAACGGGCATCTGTCGACAGGCTGCGATACTAAAAATTGCTTGAAATTTGGGGGCGAATCAATTTCTCTCCCCCCCCACGGTAACTCGGGACTTGCACATGAGACTTACTCACACCTCTCTTAACTGCAAATATGCTAAACCAAAGATGTGTCCGGTAAATCAACAGTCTAATCGGTTTACACGCCACCTGTAGTTACATCACCATAATGATTTTCGAGAGTGGTGTGAGGATATCATTAATGAACCAGTGTATGCTGATGCCAATGTTGTTGCACTATTGTAATACAAAAAAATGAGCTGGCTATTGAGCAGTTTGAGGAAGAGTTGTTGAAAAAAAAAATTCTTGCATATTAGTATTACGTATACAAGACAAAAAAAAAACATTTTAAACATTGCCAGTGAAACAAATTATTTCAATTATAATTTTCCTCAATTAGAAATTTTGTTTTGAAAGTTGACCAGCAAGACAAATGGAATGTTGTAAATTTTCAAGGTACCGGTACTCCTGGCCTGTGCGTTTGTTTTGTCGAGCATGTCCAATGTAATGCCAGTTTTGACACCATAATGCAAACGTTCAATCCATGCCAGTGCAAGTAGGATCACTATCTGGCATATCTCAGAAGCATGTTGATAAATGTTTGTGAGCTGGGAATAACGACAGCATAGTTTGTCTACTTGAGACCGCCAGAGGAATGCATTGTGTGAGACGTGGTCTTCCAGGCTCTCCCTCTGACACTGTGATGCTCAGATGAACAAGGTCACTCAACAAAAGGGGAACTGCCATTCTTTTTGAAAAGCAACATCACTTTGAGATAACTCACCAATGCAGATTCAACTTGTGACGGAAGCAATATGCACCGGAAAATTCCTCCCATACATCCGTGCTGCCGCAACTACTCATAAATTATACCTTTCAAAACAAGTTCCTGGTCATACTGCTAGCTATTAACCCCTAAGCAGAATAACCTAATGGGTAAAATCACGCAGGAAGTTGTTTTCTAAACCCTTGAGGAAAAGTCACTGAATGAGTAAGCTAGCTATTATTTATGAAAGTTGTTTACTGAGAAGGGCTGTTAAATACGATTAGACTGACCTGTAGTGAGTCAGAGTGCATAGGTCAAAGTGTATCAGCGGAATGGTTGGCTGACATCAAGAGTGGAGCCACATGGAATCTAACCTCTGTCCTCATACATACCTAACTGATGTCAAATACATGAAATAGTTTTTGCATTTATCCAAACAGCATTATTTAATCTATAAGTGACAGTTTATATGATTAATGCATGACATACGCCTTAATAAACACAAATTAAGCATCGCATCACATGACGACAGATATTTTCACTTTCCATGCCAAAGTATATATACACCTTTGCAAACCTCACTTCCTCACCTAGTCTATTTTACAATCTATGTCTACATTAACAGGTGACTGGATTGACAAAGATGAGTCTCAGAATCCGAGGGCTGAATTTGGGTGAGGAGTTATGATTACTTCCATGATGGGTCCATACATTAACTTAGGCTGGATGACAAAACACAGACATACACAAAAAGACACACAAGGTAACTGTGACCTTTTCAGCGTCCCATCAAACACTGGTGAAAGGCCAGCGTCTGTTCTCGCCTCCCAGTGCACCAGAGAGCCTTTCAACGACTCTGCGTGTCCACAAGAATTTGTGCTGCATGCATGCATGCTGGTGAGGCAAACCAGCAGTGGGTGACATTCTAAAACAGTGAAGGACGGTTGCTGTTTTCCATTAGTTGATTGTCAACTGTGTGAAGTACTGGCCGGGCCAAATTGAGACAGCGTATGGCAAAAAACAAAAATGAGTCTTTAGAATTTCATATAAAATGTAATTGTTTCCCCAGTGTCGAGCAAAAAAGTTTCCCACTGATTTAGCTGTGCAACTGCTACACTCATCACCCCAAGAACTACAGTGATGGGTGGGCAAACATAGATACGTAGGTAGATGGAGAGAGAGAGAGAGAGAGAGAGAGAGAGAGAGAGAGAAACCGAGAGAGAATGTAATAGTCATATTGTTTAACTGAGAATTGGGTCGACTGTGTGGATTTGTTCTTGATTAATTGTGTCTTGAAGCAATGGAGTGCACTCCTTAACTGCAACCAGCAAAGGCGAGCGACACTACTATCTAATAGTAATAGTAGTTAATCAGTCTCAACTAATTTGTGGTCTTTAAAAAAAAAATTAAAAAAAATAAAATAAAATTTAAAAAAACATGCGGAAGTCTCCACCAATGCTATGGCAACTCAGGGCACAAATTTTTGGCTCAACATGACGCTTATTAGGGAAACAGTAATACATTTCCCCACTGTGTTAAAATTAGACTTTACACCGATCTGATCGGCATCAGCCAATAATTAGCATTTTATGCTGATCAGCTTTGATGTCATAATTTGCCGATCCAATCAAAGACGTCATTTACGATCACTGGGCTTTGTCAAATCAAACGCGACCGGATACACTCGTTACCACAGCAGCAACAACAATTTCCATTGTTCTTATCCCGGTGTATTGTGTTGGTCAAAAAAGAACAAAATGGGGAAAAGCGGGTGGTGGTGGTCACCGGTGCCCGGGAGAAGATGTTCGTTCAAGCATTGCTGCTAACGAGCCACTTTAACTAACAACAGGAGAAGTGGCCAGCATCTTTGTGGAATTTTCTTTTAAAAAATAAAAACATGGCATGAGCACACAAAAACGTTCCCCCAAAATAAAAGACAATTCTCACACAAAAAACTCACTCTCTCCTGAACCCATCATCTGATTTTCAAAATTCTTGCTGCGTTGTACTCAGGTTGAAGTGGCCTTACCAACCACACTAAGTATTAGGTGTGTCCTGATCCAATCTTTGAGATTCGCAATCGGTCCAATGTCTAAAATCTCAGATTTTACTACTCTTAAACAAACAGTCCATTCCATGCGCCACTCCAGCACTTTTATCCAGCAGCACTCGGACGGTATGCAGAGCCCAGATAGTCACAATAACAGGTTGCTATGGTGCTAACAAAGTAGCAAGGAGTAAGAGTGAACGTTGCTTGCTGACACGCCAGTGAAGTTCACTATAAAACTGAATACGCTTAACAAAAGAATTACATCACTTACAATTACAATACACCTATTGAATGTTTAAAAACATCAGACTTGGTTAGTTTCTTTCTTCGTTTTTCCCACAAAAATCACTAGCCCAATGCTAACATACAATGAATGAAAAACACCACTGATGAGCTACCAAAAATTAGTATCGAACGTGAGGCACTTATCTCTCTCAAAATAATATTGGTAGACAAACGCTGTATAAACACATACAAACAGGCAATATAATACTCTCTGGAATATATTCTTCAAACGCTGTGAAAAATCAGTTATTATAATATTCGATCGTGACTTCTGCAAGTGTGTATCTCATTGTATGTACCACACTGCCCCGCAGAGGTCAAGACATGCACAGCAGATACTTTATCCCTCTGGTGCATAGCGGTCTTTTGTTCCTGTAGGTCACTGGATTGGACATGGTTGTAACTATATGAAAAAAAAATATATCATATTTTGGGGGGAGAATTTTTTTTTTTTCATGTCCTGAGAAGAATTAAACACTTCAGAAAAACTCTTGACCAAGGCTTTCATAATTCATTCATCAGAGAGTTAAGTAGCCTATTGGTTAATAAAAAAAAAAATGGGTCAGTTTTTCCACTCATATCTACTGTTCCTGATTGTTCTCTGTTTAAGTAATATCACTTGATCAAGCCTTTTCTAACATTCCATACTTGAAAATAACTCAATTCTGTTTGATTATTGCAGGAATCGGAATGGACCGATATCGGCCAAAACTCAAGGCTGCAAAATTTGTATCGGATCAGAAGTGAAAAAGTTGAATCGGGACATCCCTGCTTAGCATTTTGACAGGCTTTCATTTTTGTGAAATATTGTCACGTTGCTACTTTAACCACCTAGCCATTCATTTGAATATGTTGATGCACTGAATACTAATTTGTTCAGCTATTTAAACATAGTCTTCCACATAGATAACAAAAAAGTGCTTGCATGACTTAACATTTAAAACATTTTGTGAAAAATACAACTGACTCCAATAGCATTCTAAAATCTCAACAACAAAAAAATAGAAGCTTGAATGCTATTTAAAAAAAAATAAAAAATTGAGTGATTCAAAGGTTTGACTGACACGCATATCACACCCCTAAGCAACTATAAGTGATCTGGTAATGGATCACCATGAGAACAGAAACAGCATGTAGCTAATACGAGTCAAATGAGAAGACAAGCTGGGCTAAAGCACAATGGAAAGCCTCTGTATTTATGCAGAGACTGACACAGAACAGACATCCCACATTTAGAAGATGGGAGTATGCGAAACTTCAGCAGCGGCAATCATGGGCATGTGCAAACTAAACCAAATCAAATTTGAATGCGCTGAATCTTTTTCTTACAAACATCAACACGACTTACATATTCAGCCTGATAACAGCTTACAAAATAATCACCCCCATGTGAAGCATGCACAAAAACTAACTGAAATACACATTACACATATAGATCACTTACCGTATGTGCAGTGTGTGTGAAAGAGTTGTCCCTGGCTGTATTGCAGCGTGCTAGTAAGAGGCCGAACTCTTCTGTGGCTCTGAAAGCTCCCCGTTTGCCCCTCCCTTCCTTGCTTGTCATGTGAACCAGGACGTGAAAGCAACAGGAGACACCCACTTCCTTTATCAAGCCCCCAAACTTCAAAGGGAAAATTTAACTGCATAGGATTGCCTACCTTTTCAATGAGTTGGATTTCCTGATTGACAAATGGGTAAGAAATAGTTGATGCATCCACACAGATCGCAGCCTTTGGACGGACTCCCACGCAACAGGGAGAATGTACAACCTAATTAACTGTCTTGACCCCGTCGTCTGCTCCCCAGGCTCAGCATTCGTCAGATCCCATTCATTCTTCTCACATCAAACCACCCTGATTCAAAGTACACACATTGGCGCGCCGTTGCCAAGACAATAACAAACATCAGATTAACACTTCACTGGCATTGACACCTTTGGACACCTTGCGCCTAGTCAAATGCATCAACCACAGTGTCATTATGGCATTGCTGTGTGTGTGTGAAAATCATGAATTTATTGGAAAGCAAGCAAACTGTGACAACAGTAACGGAATCTAAAAATAATAATAATAATAATAAATTAATAAATAAAAAAAGACGCTTCCTTTTTTCTGTTTAATTAAGCAAATGGCTGACATAAATAATATGTCATCAAATGTGAACAGAAACTCATGTTGATGGACAACCATGTCCTAACTGGCCGGGAAATGTAAATCTAAAAACAAACTAAAATACACCAAATTTTACTCAATGTGCAAAGTGATTCATCATTCAATTGTTTTAAAGCAAGCCAATTACTTTGACTGATTACCGTTCATATGGAGTATGTATGTGTGTGTGATTAGAGGAGAGGAAACAGCTGTCTGCAGCCTGACAGGAAGTTGTAATTACACACCAGGGGAGGGGCTTTAGTGCAACAGTCCTGCCACACGAGCACACATACATATATATGCATATTCTAGTCCTGCATTCTTTAAAACCAAGAGTCCCGTTCCTGAAAAAACAACATGCTGCACGCATGTTTTTTTTTTTTTTTCTCCATTCATTACAGACTTTACAGCCAAAACAAATAAGCTTGTAGTGTACATGCCAGCAAGTCGCTGCTGACTACCATTAAAATTACATTCATCAAAACTGAGGAATCCTGATAGTGCTCCAAGTTTTCGCAAGAACAACACAGATGGACTTTAAAGTCTTAAATAAACTGTTGGAAACTTAGCACTGCCTCCTGAAGTTGCGGCCTCTCTGCCTTTAAAACTCTTCCTTGACTTCTGTTTCCAGCTCTCTGAGCCTCCTCTTCATCATTTAATTAAAAGCCCTATACCTAAACTGGATAGTCAAATTTGAACACAATCCGTTCTGTGATGCTGGTTCACCTCCAAGTTAAGAGTTAATTCAAGTGAATTCATTTGCTGCAGGCTCAAAACTGAGCATCCTAAAAACTGTACAGGTGATGTTTTATGTAACACTTAAGACGTTAGCCACTGTACAAAACTAGGCAGCCGCCCATCTAGATCAGTGGTTCTCAAACTTTTTACACTATGTACCGTCTCAAAAATTACATCTAAAAAAATACTTAGCTCTCCAAATGCCACCATCATGATCAATGTTAAAATACAGTAGCGTAGTAAGTTCAAGTGTTCATCAAAAACAAGGCAGCGGTTTTAATCCAAAAGGCCATGTAATATTACTGTAAACTACTGAAACATTAAGCAGTTTGAACATTAACACTGTACTTAGAAATAGAAAAATGATTCAATTCAAATGTATTGCACATTGCTTAAATACAAATTCTACGTATATAAGTGTGTGTCCTGCACTGGATTTAAAATAAAAAATAAAAAAATAAAAAGTTTAAACCACTGTAACATTATGCATAATTTTAACATTTAATTCAGGGACTCTTCACGTACTACTAGAGGAAGCCTGCGTACCCCTAGTGGTACCAGTATCACACTGAGAATTACTGACCTAGAACCTAGATGAGTGGATGGGTAGATTCTAGACTAATGTACTTCCATCCATCAATTTTCTATACTACCTTGCCCTCAGTGTTGCAGGTGAGCTGGACCCTATCCCAGCAGATATTATTATTATTTTTTTTTTTAAGGGTTATCCCTGGCTATCGCAGCTGATTTCAGATGTGAGGCCGGGTACATCCCTCATGCCTATGGACAATTTAGAATCTTCAATTAACCCAGTGCTTCTCAAATAATGGGGCGCGACCCCCTGTGGGGGTCGCGCCCCATTATGCCGGGGGGGGGGGGCGTGCCGGGGGGGGGGGGCGTGTGAGACGCTGAAGAACATGATTTGCCGTACTAGAATAAAGCGTAATTGCACATCCACTGCAGTAGATGGCAGTCTATATCTCTTTCTTTTGTACTTTTTTCAATGTTTATAAGTTATACAATGTTATATAGAGGTGTACTCTCGGGGCTGCCGCAATTCTTTTTCTTCTTCCTGGGGGGGGGGGGGGGGGGGGGGTCGTAACAAATAAACAATTGAGAAGCACTGAATTAACCTAACATCCATGTTTTTGGAACACTGGGAGAAACCAGAGTATCAAGAGAAAGACGACTCACCCTTTGAAAACCCCTTACACATAATGGGGAAAAGGAAAGTGTTTTCAGCGCTGCTGTCACATAGTGCCTGGACTGAATCAGTATTTGCATCATCAACTGTGTGGTAAAAGTGGGTGGTCGAAATTTCCTAAGTTTAATTTCTGGTTAGCATCCCACTTTTCTTCTTTGCCATCAATGTTACCCTGAAGTAGAGGGCTCAAAAAAGCCAAAGAAAAAGCAAAACTCACTGGTGGAGATTAGATCTTTCTGATGATTACTGAAGGGAAACCTCACAAGATTTCACACGTCAGTCAAAGTTGTTTGACTTTTGAGACATATTTTCCCAGAAAATGTAGGTTGACTCCAAATTGTACCACTCTGGGGGCGCTGGACTTAGGAGATTCCACTGTAATAGTATTAGTAATAATTAGCTACTACTATTAGGCGAGTGTTGCTCACTTATAATTCTTTCAATACCATTTGAGTTTACTTGCTGTGTGTTGAAAAGAAAGACTTAATGACATGCATACACCATGTCTTTTTTTTTTTTCTGTGCTCGACAAAGCAAACTGAAAATCTGTATATAGAGGCACACAATGCCTTTGCCCTTGAGCAATGCACCAAACCCCAAGTGCTCCTGGTTATTGTTGCCTATATTGCCGATAGCCCTCAGAGGTCTTTTTAAGATATGACAAAACATGATGAATTAATGACACGTGGGCCTGATGCTTCCTTTGTATTACAGAACAGTACACTAATGGCTGGTCTGTCGCCTATAGGAAAAGAGTGAGGTGAATGGATCATATCGAGTGAGAGCACAAATTTGAAGATATCTTGGCGCACTAATTAAGGTAAGGCTTGAGTTGGTGTACCCAATGTCTAAGTTTCACTAAATTGTACATGAGCACAGTGTGGTAAAGAATTTAAAATAAGCACCAAGAGAACAAGATGCAGAATACCATACAGTATATCATGAGATACTTTTGTGTTGCCCATGTGAAAGATGTGGGAGGTGACCACGGGGAAAAAAAAAAAAACTAATGTTCATGTGCGTGCTGTACCCAAAGGGGACCCGAAAGAGACTGTGCAGGACATTAGGATATGTATGTAGTCTCTGTGTGATTGTAGTTGTGTGTTCGTATATGTATGACACAAGTCCAGTTCTAAGAGAAAAGCAGATCTACTTCCTAGATTTAGACAATTTACAGCAAACAGGCCAAGTTTGCTGTAAATCTGGTAATGACACTAGTTAATGTAGTGTCATTACCAGATGACTAGAACGAAGCTTCCCACCTCCTAAAAAGGAGATTCCCATACTGAGGTCATGTGTATCATGTTGGTGTAAAAAGACATTTTTTAAGAAGGTTACTAACTAAACTACAACGGTTTTAAATGCTGCACTGACAATAAACTGCACAAGCGCCAATGTTTTAATATATCCCAGGTGGTTGCTTACCTGTGCAACAGTATCTCCCGCTGGCTGCTAGAGGGATTACAACAATTTAATACAATTTAAAGCTAATTTGGAATCATGATTTCTATTGCAGTGATAATTATTTAAAAAGGTAACAACATTTGATGGGGGTCTCAGTGGTGCCCATCACTATCAATAACAGGAACCACACTCCTACTCTCCTATTTTCCCTCAGTTACCAGTATTTTATTTATTCAACATTTATTCAGGTAAGGCAAATAAGAGATTCTCTTTTGCAATGCTGACCTGGCATCAGACAGCAGAGTAAAACGAGGCAAAATAAAAGTAAATACATATAAAGACATGTACAACAAACTGTACAATGTGATGTACACAAAACAAAATAACAATAATACAATCATAAATAACCAGACCAAAAAAAACAAGTCTCTTTTGGTCACCCACTTTCACTCTCACTCTCACTCTCTCTCTCTCTCTCTCTCTCATTCGCTCAGTCACTTGATCGGTCATTCACAAACAAATACCTCACATCAATACATTTAAAAACCTTTTTCACAGTCATGACAGCAAAGTACTGAGGATTTATTGATACGACATAAGAATAACTGTTGATATTTAACCGGCCACTTGCCTTGTTTGCTCATTCCACAGTGCAGAGTACAAAGTGCACAACACCCCGACATCATAGTCGCAACTATGGACATCAGTATGCAATATCGCTAGCGTTCCATCTCGTTTGAATGAAAAGTGAAAGTAAAAGTGTTTCGTGGCCCATTGCCCAGTTTCATTTCTACTGTAACAGTAACTCAGGAAGTATAAAGGCTCCTCGCAGGCAAACACAGCTCAGAACCGAGGAAAGCCAACTACTGAAGGTAAGAGCCAGCCATTTGTCTTTGCCTTCTTTTTAAATGAAGATTACTGACAACTACAGCAATATTCTCTCCTTTAGAACACTCAGTTGCAATTCATTTTTTAACGACAGAGGTTCAGATTACATTGTCTGAGCTGTTTTATGTGGCAATTACAGGCAAGATTGTACTCTTTGGCATCTAACTTGGAAAAGCTTAGTTATTTGCTAGCTAAGGCTAATAATTATAATTTGAGTTTAGACTTTCAAGTTTATATTTGCCCTTTTTTTTTTTTTAGCAAGTGTCATAAAACCTTAGCCTGTTATGAACCTTTTATTCATCATATGCTATGATGTATTATGTAAGTATGTCACTATCACTTGCACAGTGTGTTATACAGCGGCTGAACTAAGTATTTAACTCATCAACATTGTCCTCACTAAATAATTTCCAAAGGCGCTATTGACCTGAAAATTTCACAAGATGTTGGGAACAACCCAAGTAACCCATACATACAAAGAAAGTAGAACAAATAAGCTCAGAAATTAAGTTGTGTGTAATAATGTGAAATGGCACAGGAAAAAAAGTATTGAACACACCAACTGGTATTTGTTGAATACTTTGTACAAAAGCCTTTGTTTGCAATGACAGGTTCAAGACTCCTCCTGTATGGAGGTGGAGTGCATTACTCACTGTTTTCCTTGTGACAACAGGTCTTTTTGAAGCTCTCCACAGGTGGTCCATGGCTCTTGGACTACTCTTCTGATTATTCTTTACACTCTTTCACAAATCTTGCGAGGAGCACCTGATCGAGGCAAATCTATGGTGGTATGATTGGCTTTCCAGTTACGTATTATGGCCCCAACCATGCTCACTGGAATGTTCAGAAGCTCAGATATGCGCCTGTAACCAATGCCATTGTTATGTTTTGCAACAATTACTTTGCAATGGTCTTGAGACAGCTCTTCGCTCTTACCCAACAAACGATGCGTCTTGACTCACACCTTGGCAATGAGACCTTTTTGTAGGCCATCAATTAGGACTGAACCAGCTGATAGTCATTGGCACTGACAAGGGGCTGGATTGCTGTTTGATTATTGATAGATTTTAGGCATTTTCTTGGCTTTCCGTGCCTTTTTGCACCTTCCTTTCTTCGTGTTCAATACCTTTTCCCTGTGTCATTTCACATTATTACACACAACTTAATTTCTGAAATTATTTGGTCTACTTTCTTTGCATGTATGGATGACTTGGGTTGTTCCCAACATCTGATGAAAATTCCATGTCAATAGCACCTTTGGAAATATATTTAGTGAGAAAAATGGTTACGTTAAACTTATTTCAGCCGCTGTATGCATTTACTCATTTATTGTAGCTACTTGCATTAGTTTTTATTTTGCTTTGCTTTACTCTGCTGTCTGCAGCCAGATCAGAATTGCAAATGAGAATCTGTTCTCAATTGTCTTACCTGGATAAATAAATGTTAAATAAAAAATAAAATCAAAAGAAAATAGAATTGAACGACTTGTCATTGTAAAGCATGTGAGAAATATTCAAGCAATAATGTTTAAAACACCCATACAGGATGATGTCGGGAGGACTTGTGCTTTGCTATGCTGCTCTGCTTCTCTCTCTCACCTGCGTCTGCGCCATCAAGAAGCTAAACTCCATCAACGATTTGAAAAAAGTCGACTTTGGCCGAGCTGTGCCCAAACACAGCCTACTGCTGCTCCACTGGTTTGCAAACACGATTGACATTGACAACAACGATGTCATACGACTGACTTTTGACCCAAACCTTGGAGCATATGGCTCACATCACTATGGAAACTATGAGAGGCTGTTGAACCCGCTGCCTCAAGGAAATAGTAGATGTCGCTACTACACCGTTGGTAATGTCTACCAAGGCCAAACACAGCTTCCCAATTATGTCCTCCATCCACCAAGTGAGGAATCTAGGGGAAGAAACCGGGACCGGATCATATTCCGAGTGAGGGAGCACAACACAGGACGGCAAGCTAGCGAGACAATAGATGAAGTCTACATCACGCAGCATTATGAAAACTCAAATGAGGGGACACGTTACGATCCTGTCTATACATACCAGATCACAACCAACCTCCTAAGGCAAATCAGAGAGTTTTCAGTGGAAGAAAACCAAAGCAACTCATTGATGGAGCTCAGAGAAGACTTTGGAAGCAACATAAACGATTCACAGTTAAGGTTCCTCAAAATCACATGGCGTGAACTTGCTTGCATTGGACTGCTGATGTTTATTGTCTTGGAGGAAAAATACTACCAACACAACAAACCTCGCCCTGCAGAAAAAAGAAACACACAGCCTCATTCAGTCATCAACCTTCAAGACTACAGAGAAACACATCATGATGCTCCACAAAGCTTGCGTGAACTATTTGTTCAGGACCATATTCAACTTGAAGTGACAACTGGAACGAATGGAAGAGCTGGGATTCTTTGGCAGTGTGTTCCTGAAGACCGCCTAAAGCAACGTGTCATGGTGGTACTGTATAAGGACAATAATGATGAGAAAGCATTGTATTCTAAAGTGATTGATAGAGATAATGGCCATGTCGACACCTCTGTACTCCTGAATGTTGGCCTCCAGGCTCGGCTCCATAAGACGAGGAAAAAGTACTGTTTCTGGACAGTAGCGGCTGAGGAGATATGCAGAGGAGTTGAGTTTAGAAATCCAGAAAAAGTTAGAGTACATGGCTACAACGCAAGCCTACAACTATTTGTGAAGGACGGAAAGGCTTGTGCTCGCTTATTTGTGAACAAGTCATTTAGAGATTGGAAGTCAGAGTTTAAGAGATCATGGGTCGGGTTCTACAACAATGTAAATAAACCCACTCAAGAATATAAATGGTGGCAATGGCAGTGGGCCACAAAATTTAAACCGACGTCCACTCTTGACCCCATTCATGATGTTTATGAGTACCACTCAGGCATGGCGGTCGCCCCAGGAGTCCAAGCAAGATTCATTCTCAAGAATGACATTGTTTTGGCTCACACAACAAGCTGGAGGTGATCACAAATTCCAAATATTTCATGAAAGTCAGAAAACTGCATTAAATCACAATACAATTCTATCAGTTGATGTGAACACTATCTATTTGCATCAATAAGTTGCTAAGACAATTGCTAAAAAAAAAAAAAACTACTGTACATCATTTAAAGTTTGATTCCTTGGCTGGGGGGAGTTTGGGGAAATAAAAAAAAAAAAAATAAAACATTAAAATTAAAAAAAAACTTGGACTATTCTTACTGAGCAGTGAAGGTGCTCTTGAGCAAGGCACCAAGCTCCTCAAAGACTATATTCACACTGCAGTTCAATTCAGATTTTTTTGCCCAATGTGACACGTACCTGATTTTTCATGTTCATGTGAACAGTAAAATTCCTTCATCTGACATGTCATCAAAAGGTGATAAACTATCACAATTGTTCAACAAAACAGACACATGCGACAAGCAATTGCTGACAAAGATGAAGAAGAAAAAAATCAGGCGAAAAGAAGACACTTTAGAACTGAAATACTGTATATGGGGGGACCAGTCAGGAGTTGCGCAACATGACTGCGCAACACCTGTTTTGTGTGCATGCGTGTCACTTCACGGAGACATTCCATTCACAGTACAAGTCATATTTGTTTTTGTAATGTGAATGACTACAAGAAAAGATCGGATTTAACAAAAAATCCGAAATGGGAATCATGTGTGAACGTAGCCAAATTGCCTTTGGCATGTGACACCACTATCTTGCCACTAGCTACCTTGCTCTTATAGCACTCTTTTTCTGGCATGTATTTGTAATCACTTTGTGCATTTGTATTGATGTAATTGTACAATTTTAAAAAGAACATTAAAAAAAAATTAAATAAATTGTGAGTTTGAACTTATTTAATACAGGCGAAGGTTGGCCACACCACTGAATGTGAACCTAAATATCCTTCTGATTCTGATTCTAAATGATTGGTCAACAGAAGTCTGAATCAGATAGTGGTGCATTGTATTACAAATTTCACTCCTATCTCAAATCAACTTTCTCCAGCGAAATAAATGGAAATGCCATGACTGTAATTTGTTCCAGCCCCACAAACAAACAAAAACACTGGTTTTGTCAAATGTAAAATTTATAATCAAGAAAAATGGCATTGTATTGTAAAATATAAATATCCACTTGATTTCTTGCCCTCCTGAGCCTTTGTCTTAATTATGGACGTGACATCCGATGAAACGGAGACTGCGTTTGTTTACTTGGTAACTGTTTACGCTAATCCACTTTCCATGAGCGTTATGGCCATTGCTGGGTGCCCGCGGGTGCTTTGTCACAGTCCCCTTTACCATTCACCAAAGCAAGGAGGAAGTGCTTTTACCCGTATTGGCGAATGCAGAAGTAGGTTGTGCATATACCGGCGGGATTTTCCTGTGTATTCACGCTTTTTAAAAAAAAAAATTGTTGTTGGTATTTTCATGGCAATTAGAATGGGTGAATTTTTGCTACTTGCGGCAGATAGGGACCGGCCCCGATCACCCACAAATAGTGGGGGCCCACTGTACATGTATACCTCAAATACGTGACGTGCGGCGCAAATGATGTTTACGCCGTGTGTGAGAAAGCACAAGTGAGCATTCCGGGTGGCCGTCATTGTTTGCACTGTATAGTTGTGTGCCACGTGGACATACTGTAAGTCTCAGGTTTCATGTCATGCTTTGACCGTGTACAATCAAACTGCATCAACTCACTACTGATAGCCCCATGACACCGAACCAAATTGATAAATTACAGACCAGGTTTTCATTTTTAGTGTTTTATTCTTCAATTGCTGGTATTGGTCATTAATAAGTGAAAGTAAATGATTAGTCAGAGCAGTAATTGCGTGCGTTTGATCCTAATCAGTGTGAAAAACCAAGGAGCTTTGCTCAAGCAGCATGTATATTATTTTGCATGGCAAACAAATGATTTATTAGCGAGACCATTCCCATCCCTTGTGACAGGCTTGTATTTTTCTTTAACACAGATGGAGCCTTTCAATGAAAAAGGAAAAAAAAAAAAGAAAAAATACTGGATAAGCTAGCACAAGACCCAACAAGTCATGAGACAATGAGTCATCATTAATTTAGCTGGAAGAACCTACAGTTTATGAAAGGCCAGATGCTGTATCTGTTCATATGGCTAGAAAAACAGGTTTTTTTTTTTTTTGCAATAGAGATTGTGTAAACAGGGTGGCACGGTGGGCCAACTGGTTAGCACATCTGCCTCACAGTTCTGAGGACCCGGGTTCAAATCCAGCCCCGCCTGTGTGGAGTTTGCATGTTCTCCCCGTACCTGCGTGGGTTTTCTCGGGTACTCCGGTTTCTTCCCACATCCCAAAAACACGCATGGTAGGTTAATTGAAGACTAAAAATTGCCCGTAGGTCTGAATGTGATTGGTTTGTTTGTTTATATGTGCCCTGCGATTGGCTGGCGACCAGTTCGGTGTACCCTGCCTCTCGCCCAGAGTCAGGTGGGATACGCTCTTGCACGCCCGTAACCTTAGTCAGGATAAGCGCTAGGGAAAATGGATGGATGGGCTTTATTTTTGTTCATTCATTCAATGAACAAGTGAAACTCAGAAGTACATGTATGTCAGGCAGCACTGGTGCGTTACTTACTATCTTAGAATGAAGGATTTGGATAACTATGTTTAGGTATTCTGTATCATAGAATGATACTGGAACACATGTAAAGTAGTAACACAAGATAGAGTACATGTCAAAAGTCACTCTTTGGAAGCAGTCCACACAGGTTGTTTGTCATTGTTGTGTATTTATGAATCTATTTGTGTGCAAGGGTTGCTGCCCACTTTTATCTTGGTATGCAAGTCAAGACATATCAAACATTGCCATTGTATAAATAGAAACTCATTGTGCAAGTGTCACTGAGTTCACACCCCTCAAGAACCGGAGATATAAAAAGGTCTACACACTCCTGTTCAAATGGCAGGTTTTTGTGATATGAAAAAATTAGACCAAAATAAATAATTTAACAACTTCATTCACCATTTGACCTAAAACCTGCACAACACAACTGGGGGGGGAATTTAAATCTTTTCAAGAGGGGAAGAACAAATTGAAAAAATGTAGTCTGGACCCTCTTGGTGGCTGCATTCAAAACTAGCCAATCGTATTCAAACGTTTTCTTTAAACTACCTCTGATTGACCCCAAATAAAAATCCAGCTGTTCTAGTAGGCTTTTCCTATGTTTTTTGGTATTTGCAACTTCTTGGGTCCTCATTTCTCTGTTTACATGCTAGCTCCACCCACCAGAAATTCCATCGAGGAGACGAGATTGACAAAGGAGCGAGGCGGTAGAAATATTTGGGGAACTTCAGACGATTCTTCCTCGATAACATAATTTCACGGAGACGTCTACTAAAGATGACACCGCGTCTTTGACGTGTGTCAATAATGAAACGTCTGTATGGTTTAATTATTACTATCACCACAAATACCCCCTTTTTGCTTCATATTTCAAGTGGGATTAAAGCCAAATATAACCAACACTATTACTCTTCACAACTTTGCAGATGCCCACCCGCCTCCTTTTTGATGCAATTACAACTTGGATTAACTCAATAGAGCGAACATTGTGGACTACTATTAAATTATAAAGAATAACAATGTAGTAAGATAAGTGAGTAATGTGGACTTGCTGAAAAAAATGCAGTCGATGCTATGTTGATTTTTTTACTAAAAAGGCAGGTCTGGACTGAGGTTTGAGTGGGCTGTCCTATTTTGTTTTCTACTTACATAACAATAACACACACACTTTCTCACATGCTTTACCCAGTTTCCTATTCCCTTCTATGACTACCTCCTTTATTTCCCTCCACATGCACAACCAAACAGGGAGTAATATGAGCTGGAGTCTACTATCTTTTTATTTTCCTTCCCTGGTGTATTTATAGGCTAGGGCATCTCTGCCATCCTATTTGCTTAATAGGTGGTCAGAAACACTGCCTAACAGTGTAAACTGGAGGCGTTGAGAATGTTTTATGGCTTCCAGATTTGGAATGTATCACCTCCTGGCCGCTTGGGCCTGGTTACAACACAACCAGTCTGTTACCGCTATCTCCAGATAGCTGCACAAAGATGAGTCATTCAAATACAGAAATGGAATTGAAACAGCACAAATAGGAGCAAAATCTCTATCCCAAACCCTTAATGAACACAACCAATATGTATTAATAAAGTAATGGGTTTATGTTTGTATTTGTTGAACTTGAGGCTTGTATTTGTTAAACCCCAATACATACATAGTCGCAACACTCACGACAACGAATTGTGGTGACTACCTGTCAGCAACATAAGATACATCATAAATGTGTGCATTTTGTCCAGATGGTGGTGCTAAAAGACAGCTGATAGGGTCACCACAATCACTTTAACTACAGTATTGTGGATTTAGATTGTAGATAGTGCAAGAAGTTTGAGAATGACTAAGTACCACATCAGAAAACATTTTGCTCTCCAAGTACCACCATAATGACCAACACTGGAATACTGTACTGTAGTGTGTACTGTACTGTAGTGTGGTAGTCCTAGTGTTCATCAAACACTTTAATTTTCAAGATTACTGTTAGACACTATATCATTACTCACAACTTGAACATGAGCACTGTGCTGAAAGGAAATGAAAAACTACTTTATTCAATTAACATTTTGCACAAATTGTTAAAAAATTTTTACTTAATTAAATTACATTACATGCAGATTACATGCAAATGTATCATAATTAAGTTAAATACAACTGAGCTGCATGTAAGACTGTACTGGATAAAAAGAAAGAAAAAGAAAGTTAAAGCCGCTGTTATATTATGCACATTTTGATTCAGAGATTATTTTGTATACCAGAGAGCCCATGTACCATGTGAGAGCCCATGTACCACTTGTGATACGAGTAGTACACACTTTGATAATCACTGTTGAAGTGAAGTGAATTAAGTAGTTTCCAATCTCCATTATTTATAGATTATAGAGGAAATGTTATCCTAAGTGGCAGTAACAATGAAAAACTTGGTGATTGGTCAGAACTGTGATCATTTAATGTAAAATCATCGAAATATACCCTAAAAATCCATAATAATAATCCATAACCCATTCATTAATCCTGAAACTGCAGTAGTCCTTGTCTTAAATATTTATTTTCTTAATTCCCTGCTGTTGTGGAACCAGAACCTGTGATTCTCATCATCACCCCCGTGACCTACTTTTGCACTCACAGCCCTCCTTTCTTACTCTGCATACAAAATAAAAATGTTAAAATGTCCATATGACACTACATTGCTTATTTAACTGAATAAGTGGACACTAACATCCAGTGCTTTGAACCTTACAATTTTCCTATCAAGCCTCTCAGCCAGAGTCAATACTGCATGACCAACTTTTTGTGTACCAAGGACTGTGATCTGGATATTCTGCAACTATATTTGTGCATTTAAGCCCGTTTGCTGTTTGACGAGGAGCACGGAATGAAGACTGCTACATGAAGAGGGCTACACACGTACTGACAATCGGACCAAATTTGAGCAATCAATGCAGCAAAGGCCCGATTAAAAGATTATCCTGGCAGAGTATCCTGCGGTGTGTGGTATTTTAAGACTGATTTTTCCACCCAGATTCGCTCAAAAAACGGTCAGCCTGACAACATGATCAATATTTGCGATTGTTCAATTTGATGTCACAATCAGGGAGTTTGGCCTAGTCACAAACTCTAATCAATATTCACAATCAGGGAGTTTGGCCTTGTCACAAACTCTAATCAATCTAGTTTCCAGATAACAGTAAACTTAGCTTCTATTTCTACTTTGCCTCGCTTAGGTCAGTCTTGGTAGGACAACAGACATCCTGTCACATGGCAGGTCAATTCAAGAAGACATTCTTTAAAAAAATTAGGAATAAACTTTATGCTGGCCTCATTTTTCAGTTATTTTACTTTTTTTTTTTTTTTTATTGTATATGTTTTAAAACAGCTTCCCATTTCAGAATTTGGTCAATTTAATATGGTTATACTATATATTTGTATTATTATTATACTGTTATTTTTACAAATTATTAAACAATCTGAGATGCGAGGATTACGTCCGATGCCAGCGATACGTTAAATGTTATTGTTTATATAGTTAATAAAGGTTAAATGATGGTGCCAGTTTCCAGGCTGAGACAAAGAACTCCAAATATAACTCATATCAATGGGAAACTTCAGTCAGACTTTGTAGGTTCTCATGTGTCGGGGAATATAAAAGTGCTTATTAGTTACTTACGGTCTGTGGGTCGAGCCGTGGGTGTCTCTGTGACAAAAAAAAAAAAAAAAAAAAGTGCTTATTAGTTACTTACGGTCTGTGGGTCGAGCCGTGGGTGTCTCTGTGACAGTGGGCGGCACCCACTCCACCCTACTGTCAGCCAGACATGGCAGAGGTGCACTGGGGGCAGCAGGTGGCAGGTGGTGGTGGTGGTTGTTGTTGTTGTTCTCCACTGCAGCGGCTGGCACGAAACCATCTGGTTGTCTGAAGCTCGGAATTTCAGGCCTCCGGGCCACCTCGACCGGACTGAGAGAGGATGACGGGGGCTCCGCTCTTCTCTGAGGTGGCTCAGGAATTCTAGAGACGGGCGTGGACGAGTGCTGGGCGTCCGTCCTCCTTGGGGGTGCGGGTGGCTCATTCAGCCGTGCCATGCTAAGTTCTGCCCGCCTGCTTGTGGAACTGGAGATGGGATTAGGAGAGCTGTCAGGTGGGGTGCTCCGACTACCCATGCTCACCTCAGGTCTCTTAAGACCAAAGCGGGTGATGCCAGCACTGGGTGAGTTATCAATCTGCTTGGAGGAGACCTCAATGGAGATTTCAGTGCGGCGAGAAGAAGCCGCGTCGGGGTTGCGACCCCCTGATAACTCAATGCGCCTCATGCCGGTTTTTGGGGAACGTGGATTGGAGGAGTCGGAGTTGCGGGAGCTCAGGTCATAACTCCTCTGGCTGGACGTCGAGGAGAGGGATGAGCGGAGAGGGTTGGTGGTCCGACGGGACAGAGGTGAGGGGTGCGTGGATGAATCAGTGTCCTCCACTTCAAATGACCGTTTCAGAGCTGTAAAACAAAATATTTCTGGTTAGGCATGAAACAAAAGACTGAAATTGGCTTTACTCACTCTGAACCCATCCTTGCAGAAGTATGCAAAAAAAAAAAAGCTAAACAAAGCAAAGCAAACATGATCTAAAAATGACAAGTTAGGCAGGGCCGGAAACGCTTGTATTTAAGGCCTTCCAACAAAGAGAGGGGATAATCCTTCAGTGTGTGGTGTCATTTTTGGGAGAAACACGCATTCCTTTTTGGAAGCTCCTTCAGAGGTTCATTCTATCCAGAGGAACTAAAGTTGCTTACGCAACTACAAACCATCTAACCACAAACGGGAGTAAAGATGCTAAGAACAAGAGAAGTGTGCGTGAAAAATAAACATTTGCACTAAACACCTCCACATAGCTATGCATGTTTTTTTGCTTTGGTTTTGTTTTTATTAGTCACGGCGGCAATCCACCGTTTCAACAAACGTTTAATTTTTGTATGAGTTTACACACGCTAACCTCACCTGACTTGACTCGTTTCACATAGCTCGATAGCATTGCGCTGGTAAAATCCAAGAAAAACACACGCTGAAAAATAACGTTCACATTCGTCAAAAAAAAATGAAACAAACAAATGTAGTCGTCAAACTGCCGGTTCGAACTCCAGCTCAAGAACCAATTAAAGACGCAGTATTTTACGGGGAGAATTTACATCGACATCAAAATCTTGGTGGGGGCAGACGTTAAGAACACCTGTTAAATTGGCGCATGCGCAGACATCGCCTCGTGCGCCTCCTGTAACCCAAATTGTTCATTTGAATAAAGTTTGTTATTCAAAATAATAGTAAACAGTAGTGTCTGCTCATAAGGCCCATATATAAGATTGCGTAGATACGCCAGCGCAACGAAGCAGCCCGGCTAATCAACGTGCTTATATAGCGGCCATGTTGGAAATGTCGACGTTTCCATAGAAGGCAACATTGAAATTAAGTCGTAACTTGCTTGTTTCTCAATCGATTTTCATGACGATAACTGTTTTGTCAATGCCTATGCTATCAATAAACAGCATTTGAAAAAAATCAAAGAATATATCCAAATATATTTTTTCATGTGAAAGGGACTCCGTTCCTTTGGCGTAATTGTACGCCGTTTTACGCAACCGTATGCAGCACAATGTACTGGTATGGTTGGTCTTTTGGTTTTCTTTCTTTCACTTCTCTCGCTTCGCCGGCACGGAACTCTAAATGGGCGTGTCGCATCTACCGATACATATGTGAGATGAGGTATCTATTATGTGTATGATGTATGTGTTTGTTCAGATTATTTGTTTAATGTCTAAATATAATCACTTGATTCACCTACTCAATCTAATTACATAATACCAGTACTTGTTTTTTTAATGAGGGGCATAAATTCAGCAATATATTTATTATTGTGGTTAAGCAGTTTTTCAGCAGTGAAGGCATACACTGCATCATACTGAGAGTTGTGTGTGTAATATATTGGTTACAATATTTAACAACATTCAGCACACTAGTAGAACAACTAGGACTAGGGCTGCATGATATTGGAAAAAAATGACATTGCGATTTTTTTTAAACGTGCGATATGTATGGCGATGTGAAATAAGACAGGATCATTGTTAAAAAGAAGTTAGTTTTTTACGCAAAATAGTTCAAAGTTCGGTTCACCGTTCTAAAAATGAACTAGTTCAGTTCATTGTTCATAATTCTAAATTTTGAACTAAGTTCACCGGTCCCAAAACAAACAAGTTCATAGTTCTTTTTTTTTTTCAATATGTTGCTGATGGCTACTACGCTCAAAATACTGGCATCTCATTTCCCCATTATTGCCAACCATTCAGTCCACACTAGTAGCCAGCTGCAGCTTTCACCCTACAATCTAAAAAGAAACGTGAGGAATAACGTGTTGCTTGAATGTTTTTTTTTGTTGTGTTTTTTGTTTTGTTTTTTTTAATGGGGAATTAAACGAAAACAGGACTTTTGTCCTTAATGTGCAAACAAAAACACTTAACACGGTATGGCATGATTGATGGAGAAAGGACATTGATAACTTTGCATTCCTTGCAGCTCTGGCTGACGATATAAACAAAATAATGTATCTATTATATTACAAAACAAAATAAATTTCATATATCATAGTGTGATCGTACAGTATTTTAACTAATGCTTTTTGATACAAATAATAATTTTCCTAGTAATCCCGTTTTACAATTATGTACTGTATTACACAAGAACATATTCACTCCAATGTACGCAGTGTCCCTGAACGCACCTCGCGTACTCATGCAGCTTCCGCGTGCCTGCCTAGTTTCATCCTGAAGAGCAAAATAGGAAATATAGCAGGTGTACAATATTTTAATCTTTGCGCATGTTCAAACAGTCCCTCTGCTGGTCACTTTGATATTACAGTGGATTCTCTGTATATGACAGCACACTAACATAGCAGCAGATCCTGTGCTGTGACTACTGGGTACATAATATCGTACAGCCCTAACTAGGACGCACTACTGACTATGTCTATTTTTTCCACTACTATATAATATTTCTGTGTAGAACAACTACAGGTTACTAGTGAGGTAAAACTGCACTAGTTGACATCTGCATGCCACTAGTACTGCTAGTGAAGCACTAAATGTTATTTAATAGAATTGTATAATGTTACTAATAACACTAGCAGTACACAGTTGTCAACAATTGTAAAGTTTTGTCTCACTAGTAGCATGCAGTTGTTCTTCTAGTGTGTTGTAGTCATTGTACTAGGGTGCTGAATTGTCTTGCTAGTGAAAGCAAAGAGCATATTACTGTAGCATATGGACAATTCAATGCACTAGTGGGATATCGAATAAATTCTCAAACAGATTGCCATACTGCAGTACGTTTCCACACCACTGCTAAAGCCACAATAACAAACCTACTGTGAAATTAATAATTCTCTGACAGCGTCGCTATTTTCTGCTAAGCACAACAACAAATCCACTGAGTTGTTGAAAGAGCGATCTCTCTGTGGCCACCGTTTGCTTCATGACAGATGTGAGGGTGACACCTGGCTCACCTCCGCTACGGCCCAGACCACAGCAGCTACAGGCCATGCAGCAATAAGTCTCTGTCCCAAATAAATACTCAGCCTACGCAGGCATCTGGCTCGCTTATAAGATAGGCACCAACACGGGAGAAGATGTTCTTCCGGCAATACTTGCTGTTTTCACAGCGCTTCTGTGGCTGATGGTAGTAAGCGACTGAGTCAACAGAGAAGCAGCTGGCTCACAGTATTCACTCGGTGCAATGCGAAATACGCCGTGTGAATCAGCGGCGTTATCTGTACCCAAATGTACTTTGTACAATGCTCATTATAATCCCTCGGTACTTAGTTTCACTTGAATTACTAATCAGAATTTCCTACATGATGAAGTTGACCATCAACCAAATATGTCACATTGATGCCAAAACAGATTTATAATTGAACCTCACACAACACAGTTCTGTGATGGTTGACTTCAACATTGTACTAATTTCGTATGGGACCAAAATATATTCGCATGTCCAAATATGGTCGATTTAATATTTTTGAAAAATCGTTACTATTGGTCTGTCGGATGTCACCACACCGTTTGCTATTTTTACACGTTATTAAGCAATTTAAAGCGCTAAAAATAGCTTGAGAGCAACTATTAACTTTCTTGAACACTTGCACTGTCTGAGAAGTGTCGTAAAATTCTGCCTCTTCCCTCACTCTGGGGGTGCCATGTGGCATTATGTTGCCTCAAGATTGAAAGTCTTGCTGAGTAAGCCTATTTTGTTAAAAACGGATATCTGTCGGCGGCACGGTGAACGACTGGTTAGAGCGTCTGCCTCACATTTCTGAGGAGCGGGGTTCAATCCCCGGTTTGCATGTTCTCCCCGTGCCTGCGTGGGTTTTCTCCGGGCACTCCGGTTTCCTCCTACTTCCCAAAAACATGCATGGTAGGTTAATTAACAACTAAAATTGCCCGTAGGTGTGAATGTGAGTGCGAATGGTTGTTTGTTTGTATGTGCCCTGCGATTGGCTGGCAACCAGTCCAGGGTGTGCCCCGCCTCCTGCCCGTTGATAGCTGGGATAGGCTCCAGTACGCCCATGACCCTCGTGAGGAGAATCGGCTCAGAAAATGGATGGATGGATGGATGGATATCTGTCATGCTTTGTTGAAGAAGGAAGCGGTCAACCCCCAAGGTAAATTGCCTCCAGATTAATTTACGCCAAGTACACTGCTTAGTCAACGCAGCATTTTATTAACTTCATCACTCATGGCTTACAAATTTACAATAGAGTTTGGGAAGATGATGTTACCACAGTCGTTTTATTTTGTGAAGTATTAAAGGCATTTTGACTGATTTGAGGCGCAGTTTGATCTGCACAGCTGGCGGCGCCGACTTGTCCGTACCATTTTAATCAATGACAGCCTAATAAATTAGCAATTTGTATCTTCTTAAATTAACGATTGAACATGATTTTTGGGTGGTATTGTGTTGATGTTGGTGTGTAACAATATATGATAGCAATATAAGGTATAATACCAACTTGAACAATGCAGTGTTTGGTAACTCAAGCAAGATGGTGGAATTCATTTATTTATGTATTTTTTCCTGAAAAGTTTTCATTTTGGAGATGCGACGATTCCGCCCAACAACAACAATATGAAAATTAGCATTTGACTAAATCTGGTGTGTTTACAGCAAAGATTTGTACCGTACCATTCAAATAAATGTCATAAAAGCACATGGAGTTATTGCTTTAAGTGTTAACAGAGCTGAGGTCTGACATATTGCAAGACTGAGTTATACTTTTCTAGAAAATGTTTGAAATTATACCACTGTTGGGGCGTTGGATTTAGGAGGTTCAACTGTATAATTATAATAAAGCCACTATTGTTCATGCACTATATTTCCTTCCTGATCCAAAGCTTTACTGTATTCCCACACAGTATCAGTCGACACGCAAGTCAGGGCCTGAGGTAATATGGTAACTATCAGTCCTTGAGTGGCTTTTGTAGCTAGAATACCAGAAAAAAACAAGTTCCCGCGGATGCTGCATATCATTTATTTAATGCATCCCTTACAAGTTATTTTTTTCATCATATGATGTAATTTCATTTTGGTAGCTCAAACTGGCGCAGCTGAGGTGTAGTGGGGGTTTGATGGCCTCAGTATTGCATCTCTGCTTTCTGCAGATGATGTGGTTCTGTTCGCTTCATCAAGTCGTGATCTCCAATTCTCACTGGAGCAGTTCGCAGCCGAGTGTGAAGCGGCTGGGGTGAGAATCAGAACCTCCAAATCTGAGACCATGGTCCTCAGTCGGAAAAGGGTGGCGTGCCCTCTCCGGGTCGGGGATGAGATCCTGCCCCAAGTGGAGGAGTTCAAGTATCTTGGAGTCTTGTTCACGAGTGAGGGAAGAATGGAACGGGAGATCGATAGGCAGATCGTTGCAGCATCTGCAGTGATGCAGACTTTGTATCGGTCTGTTGTGGTAAAGAAGGAGATAAGCCGAAAGGCGAAGCTCTCGATTTACCGGTCGAGCTACGTTCCTACCCTCACCTATGGTCACGAGCTGTGGGTCGTGACTGAAAGAACATAATCCCGGATACAAGCGGCCGAAATAAGTTTCCTCCGCAGGGTGTCCGGGCTCTCCCTTGGATATAGGGTGAGAAGCTCGGTCATCCGGGAGGGGCTCAGAGTAGAGCCGCTGCTTCCTCCACGTTGAGTGGATCCAGATGAGGTGGCTGGGGCATCTGATTCGGATGCCTCCCGGACGCATCCCTGGTGAAGTGTTCCGGACACGACCCCGGGGACGACCCAGGACACGCTGGAAAGACGATGTCGCTCGGCTGGCCTGGGAACGCCTCGGGATCCGGGATAAAGAAGGGCATAGGTATTTGAGCAGCTTTTGCCAATGACAGCCATTTTCTTTGACTGCACTCGAATATATCGGCGACAGACTCATCAGTCACCACGCTTTGCTTTTCAGCCACAGCTACAGATCAAATTCTAAATTTTGTTACATTTTATTGTAAAACACAATCTATTTATACTCTAAATACTGTATTGGTACGGCTTGGCAGCTGCCGGCTGGCTCTCCCTTCATACCTGAAAACATTTGTTTTTGTTGAAAAAGCAAACGTGATACGACATTTTTGATCCGATGTGTGAGGCCCAACCCAACACGCATGTTTTCAAAATGTGGGAGGAAGCTGGAGCAAGCAAAGAACATGCAAACTCCACACAGGAAGGCCAGAGTCGAGATTCGGACCCAGAACCCCAGGACTGAGAGGCAGACGTGCTAATCACTACTGTAATCCACCACTTAATACCTGGAATTATTCTGATTCATTATTTACCATTTTTTTCAACTGCAATATACTTATGAACACACACAACACGATTCAATGAAAAATAGCATGAACCGTTCAAACATACTTAGTTTAATTTAATGTATGCTTTAGTTTCTCTTGTTTCTCTTCTCTTGAATTACTCTTTTCTATATGAGAATAGTTTACAGTTTATGTATTGTAATTGTAAACAACAGCAACAACAAAAGGCACGAGTCGAGCGCCGTGCTTATCCCACAGACTGTGTGACCATGAATGTGATATAATGACACGTTTGCCTGCTGTTGTGCTAACTGTGGTGAGTCCGCTGTGTGACGACTGAAACAACACGCCGACAGCCTTGTAGACGCAGTGTGTGTGTGTTCGTCTGTATGTTTGTACGTGTGTATTTAAACACAGCTGGAGAGCAAGGTTAAACACTGCTTTGCATCATGCGTGTGCACGGATGAGGGCGAGAGTTAGAATCTCGGCCCAAGCCTTGCTGTGTGGAGTTTGCATGTTTTCCTCAGGCTTGCATGGGTTTTCTCTGGGTATTTTGGCTTCCATGTTATGTTATGTATGTATGTTTATCCAATGTGTGAACTCCGCTGCTGCCTCCCTGCTGCAGCCGTACAACTGGTGTCACGGACGAGGAAACTTATCGTTGCTGCTGAGTGTAACGCAACCTGATAACACTGATAAGGACGGAGACGGCAGATGAAGGCTATCATCGGCTTTACTTACGGGAAAATACCTCCTCCTCCTTCCTTGTGGGTTCGCCATATGAAAATGATGAAAAGATCAATAGTTGAGGACATACTTCTGATGGATCTACTGCAAATGTTTCCATCTTTGCCTCACTTTTATGTTTGACTCACTATAGCTCTTTTAAATAGTTTTACCCTTGCTATATTATACTTACGAAACAAGAAAACGATCAAGGATTCCCTGCATATGAAAAATAAACAAATACTTCTCTCATACCTGTACAATAGAAATCTTGCTGCATGTTCAGTTCAGACTTCTGTTTTCAGATGGCAGTTTGATAACATCAACACCATTATTCCCCCCTTCCATGACGCTAAATATTATTTTGCAGTGATGTAGAACTGCACTGCATAATGCTGAAAGGAGCTTCTGATATTTTTGACCCTCTGAGCCATAAGGTAGCCAATATATTAGGAACTGTTCTCAGCATGATGCAGTGGACTAGTACCACTTTAAAAATAGGTTACCCGTTGGTTTTTGATGAGTTAGTTATGTGTTTGTAAACCATTTGTTGTTTTTGATACACAGTATTGACAGTACATGGAGGAGATTAATGAGAAAAGCGAACATTATCGGTATTTGACATTTGTGAAATTATTCTGTAAAGTTGGTGAAATATACAGTATTTATATTTTGACCCACTTGCCAGGTAGAACTCAAACAGTATGTTAACACTTGTTTTTCATTGATAAAAAAAAAGATGATTAAACATACTTCTTCCTCTTTGACAAAATCAATAAAAACAAAGTGTAGCTTTATAAATAGATATGATGATAAATAGTGAGCCAGCATATATTGTTGTATCACAAGCCTTTCTAAGTGTGCATTAATGAATTATAACTAGCTTATAAGGGCATTACTAACATTTATGAACAGTTTAGAAACCCTTTGTAAGGCCTTCTCTGCTGGCCTAAACTATGATCAGAAGTACCAACCTACATTTATTACCTGACTTTTAATATTTGTTACATGAAATTATTGCCTCTTGGCTGCACTGCTTCTATTAGTGTTAAATAGTAGCAATGGAATGTTTCTTTAACTAATCAGATTTCAAATTCGCCTCACAGGACCAGCTGGCTGGTCAGCATTTTTACATCATCTGATTGGTTTGACTAGCAAAACATCAGCACACATTAGTACATTTAATAATCAGCATCTCTGGTGAGTATGATGTATTTTAGTAAACAAATCTTTGTCATTTTATTGGATAAATATTGATTTTTTTTAACTGCTCCAGATGATGTACGTGGTTCAGTTTGATGCACTTATGTTGCATTTTTCATACTATTGATGTTTTCTATAACTGCAATGTTACAGTGGTGGTATTAAGAGGTGGAATAAGTCAAGTAAGTCCCCACTGAGAGCCCAAGTACCTAATACCCTGCCCTCCACTGTTACACTACGTATTGTGAAGTGTACCTCTCTGACAGTGTCAATCAAAACAGTATTTTCAGCAGTTGTTTGTAATACAGCTCTTGTATTGGATCTCCTCTGACACTGAACATTTGTGTTATAGCCTCGTCACCCACAACAAAAATACAGCTCCAATGGAATTTCCTATCCCTGAACCAGCAAGTCTCCCTGGCGGTCTGAGGGGGAAAACAAGCAAGGAGGAAAGAGGTCAACTCAGAGAAAAGAGATAAGTGACAGCTGGAGCGACAAAAGAAATCAATAGAAGCCAGATGTCTTCTTACTGGGTTATCAGATATCTTTACACTGCATGCAAAGATCCTGTTTTTCAAAAGAAGGCATGGAAAAAAAATTATGTTAACTGCATCAGGTAAACGGAAAGCCCAGCAGCTTTGTGGGTTTTGTTTTGTTTTGTTTTTTTGTGGGGTGGCAGGGTAGCTTGGCCTACAATTTTATAAAAAAATTCAGCAAAGAAAATACAACCCCAATTCCAATGAAGTTGAGACGTTAAACATAAATAAAAACAGAATACAATAATTTGCAAATCAGGTTCAACCTATATTTCATTGAATACACTACAAAGACAAGATATTTAATGTTCAAACTGATAAACTTTATTGTTTTTAGCAAATAATCATTAACTCGGAATTTTATGGCTGCAACACGTTCCAAAAAAGCTGGGACAGGTGGCAAAAATGAGAAAGTTGACACCTGTTTGGAACATCCCACACGTGAACAGGCTAATTGGGAACAGGTGGGTGCCATGAGTGGGTATCAAAGGAACTTCCGTGAATTGCTCAGTCATTCACAAGCAAAGATGGGGCGAGGTTCACCTCTTTGTGAACAAGTGCGTGAGAAAATAGTTTACGGACACTGTTGCTCAACGTACAATTGCAAGGAATTTAGGGATTTCATCATCTACGGTCCATAATATCATCAAAAGGTTCAGAGAATCTGGAGAAATCACTGCATGTAAGCGGCAAGGCCGAAAACCAACATTGAATGCCCGTGACCTTCGATCCCTCAGGCGGCACTGCATCAAAAACCAACATCAATGTGTAAAGGATATCACCACATGGGCGCAGGAACACTTCAGGCACCATTAATGCTGAAAGGTACATAATTTTGTTTACTTTGACAGTAAACTTTAACTGGGAGTGGTAATGAACAACTTGAAGTCTTTTTTGGAAGAATTGTTTACGACCTGCCAAAGTGCTGTTTGTTGTGAAGTGAGTTCAGTTGAGTTCACTGCCACCATACAGCGCTTGTGTCTCAAATTTTTGGTCGCAAGTCAAAGCAAAAAGTCATCCGAGCAACGGCTCGTATCTCGAAAAACTCGTAAATCGAGTCACCCTTACCTAAAGCCACTACTGTACATCATGTAGTTGTTAATTGTAAACAAAAAATAAGGCTTAAAATCTGTTTTTACTTATGAGGGATTAAAACAAATCAAGTAAAACTACAATCATGGATGGTAACATGTACCCCATGACTAAACTGGATATAACAGCGTTCTCTGTGACAATTTATTACAACTACACACTTTGATAATCGCATGCCATCATAAATGGCCATGTTTGAGAATCTCGGTCATACATGTTTGTGAGGGCCGGGCTTTAGTCTGACATTACGGCCTTTGCTGACTGCTGAAATTCGTCCCCATGATCATAGCAATGAAAACTCCCGGTGAATTGCATATTGCACAACCTGATAGGCATATAACTTAAAGCATCCACTGTCATAGAACTGTGCTGGATGTGCTGCAGTGTTCTCACAGTGGTGAAATTAATGCATCAACACGCAAAAGCCCTACCAGGGGAAGGACACACTTCACTGACAAAAACGGTGGCCCATTATGTGTCACACACGAGACAAAAAGCATTATTTTAAACCACATGGCGGACATGTCTTCCCCCCACTCACTCTGGTTGTTTTTTCTTCAGAATTCAGTTTATCTTTCTGCTCGTTTAAAGGCCTAACGAGTCAGCGGTACATTCAGCTTGCATACCACGAGCAAACTGGTGTTGACAGAGAAGCCACCCCGGACAGGTGTGGATGCGTTTCCCAATGGCTGTATGCGTGCCATTAAAAGACAGGAGGCAGATAGACACAGCAGGCTGGGTGCGTCAGTGGTGGTAGGGGACAAGTGGACTTGTTGCTTCCCCCACCAGGAGCGGAGAAAGGACCCGAGGATGGACAAGCTGCTGAGAGAGCAAGAGGGGATGAACAGCCAGAGGATGAAGAGGAGTGGGAGGTGAATGTGTTGGCAAGGGGAGAGTGATGAGAAGCAAGAGGAGCCCTGACAAGGGAGTGGCTTTGGGCCAAGTGTTCCCCTACACCACTGGTGACCAAAGTCTGGCCCGGGGACCATTTAGGACATGTTTTTTCTAATTGGCCTGCTGCATATATTATAACAATACATTTTAACACAACCCGCATCAAAGGGTTACAAGAAAAAGTTAAAATGTTGAACGATAGGACACTATTTTTAAAGACTTTAAATAAAAATTTCACAAAAGTAGAACATTACTAGTAGAAAATATCACACTTTTTATGTAATGTTGAAAAAATTTCATGAAAATTTGTCACACAATAGTTTATTTAAAACAATAATAAAAATAGAATGTTGCATCACACCATTTGAGCTGAATGTGACACGATATCAATTTTCTTTTATATCACACTAATAACTTCTGAGTGATTGATAACACCAAGTTGAGAATTAGACTTCTTTAGATATGTTTAAAGACACTATAAAGTGAATTCAGAAATTAGTTTCTAGGTTTGAAGATAATTATGACAATAATAATGGTGGTAACCTACTTGTATAGCCACAGCTGCCCTGGGGCAGTCTGACGAAAGCCATTCTGCACCTACAGCCCCTTCCATCACCACGAAACATCCGACCACATTCATTCGTAGGCAATGTGGGTTAAGTGTCTTGCCCAGAGACACAATGACAACACGCTCGGGGATAAGGACCGGCAACGCTCCGGTTGTAGGTCGTACTCTTACCCTCACCACCACGCCGCCTACACCTTGCTGAAAACATGAAAAGACTGAACTATGTAGTACTGTTTTTCACCATTTCGATGTTCCTAAAACGGCTGCCCAATGACGTAGTTAGGGGAAAAGTTCGGAGTCTCCCTTCCCCAACTATATAAAAACTTAAGCGCATTCTCATTCATTATGTGAATGTCTCATTTACTTGTATTTGTATCTATTTATCCGCTGTTATCCGCTCTTATTTCTCTATTTATATACAGGACTACAGATGCAAACTGGCAGCTTTGATATAATCTGGAAAGTTTACAGAGATGTATGATTAATGTTCATCAATGTGCACTGTCCCTATCCAAAAACAAAAAGAATCAAACCCCATAATGGCTGCTAGTCTGATCTATGACTATTAACAAAACTATTTGATAAAGTAATCAAGTATGTTTGCTCGTTGCTAGTTGAACCTGGAAAATGGCTTCTGGACACTGGTTAACCTTCAATGTGTTCATATTTTTTTAAATAGTTCTAAATAAATAATTCAGTATCAAAATGCAGTATGTATTAGCAGTAGCCAATTAGCCATATTGTATTAAGCAGCCAGGACAGAAACATGTGTACCACTATACCACATTGCAATAAGTTAAATTTCCATGCTATTATCACACTCCCTTTTTGCCATCACTCGTACTTTAAAACACAAAAAAATCCAAAGAAAGAACAAAAAACTTGCAGGAATAATCCTTCAAAGGATTACTGAGTCTTAAGTCTCATGACATTTGCTAAAGTTTGCCAGAGGTGCTTGAGTCTTACGTCATTTCAAATTGTGCAACCCCCAAGGGCAGGGGCGTGAAATTTGAGGTCCCATTGCACTATAATTCAGTGTCATGAGTCATGGCAGCACATCAACAAAAAACTACAACCATGGACGCCACCTGCACAAATGGTGCATTCCAGACAGCTGTGAAAACTTCCAAGATCAGACCTCCAAGACGAAAGTAAACAAAAAACATGACTGCAATAAGCGTATTGCTAATGCAGATACCTAATATAACCAATACATACAGATAACTACAGTTTATATAATCTTTTAGTGCAAATGGCTGGCGACTAGTCCAGGGTCTGTACTTCGCCTCTCGCCTCAAAGTCCGCTTGAATAGGCTCCATCTTACAAGTGACCTTAATGAGGATATGCACTATAGAAAATGAATGGCTGGATGGATGGATGGATAAGTATGTCCATGAACAGGGGGTACACTATCTGCGATGGTTACACTAATGCACCAATCCATCTAGCCATCCAATTTGAGTACTTCCTAGCCTGCGTGTACTGTACTTCCCATTAACACTAACTTGTGGACCTCCTGGTAAATCCTTGCATAAAGCATGGTGGTGCATAAACCGGCATGAAAATATGAAAATCCCCATAATACCACACAAGACTAGTCATTCGACTCCAATGTAACTTCTATCATTAGCCTAATAACATAATTGCCCAAGTCATTTTTAACTTACTGTTACTAAATAAAAAAAATTCCAATGTGCTTGCTAAAGATTGTGTTAATTCCTTGTTTTCCGAAAACATTTAAATATGACTCACCCAACTATGCTATTGTGCTAATGGTACATTAGCATGGTAGTGCAAAAACCTAACAAGCATGAAAATCAATAAAAACTACAATCATGGAAGACACACAGTAGGTATAATTTTTGGTAGTTGGAGTCACTTATCTGTTTTGCGAAAGTACAAGAGTGACTCCAACTACCGGAGACTAATTCATTGTGTCTTATTCTGAATCTAATCTAATCAAGGGCTCTCAAACATTCTGGGGTACAAATTGAACTTGAAAAACATTCTTAACAGGGGAACAAGGCCCTCGCAACACTTTTTCAAATAAGCAACTAATGAGTTTAATTCCCCCTAAGAAATTGACATGAGTTGTTCAGAATGTGTTCCATATGACAAGAAAGCCCAGAGGAAGGGGGTGTCGCCCAGTTTGAGAAATTCAGGTTTGTAAATCACTGTAATGACTAACAGATCCCTGGAGAGGGCAGTGTTGCATCGCTTTGGATTTGAGATCAGCACAGCTTTTGAGGAGAATATAACGATTAGGCAGTGAATGTCTGCTTCTCACATCAATTATGAGGGAGAGAAATGCCAACAGGTTCAGGCACCTCGTACTCAGACAGTATGTATATTTACAAATAATTAGTTTCCTATCTTTGGTCCCCATGTGTGGGTATGCACAAAATTGATACCACTGATGTACACTGTGTACCCCAAAGCCATCAGGGTAAATTATGTTTCATCCATGCATGGATCCATCCACGCACCATTGATTTTCACAGCAGGAGCTGTACCGAACTACACCCTGGACTGGTTGGCAATCAATCAATTGCAAGACTACGTGAACTATTACACTATGAAAACATTTTTCTAATAAAACAGTTTGTACCCTTTCCAGAGGTCAAAAAGATATTTCTGTGCATTAGTAATCAAATATAAATGCGACAAAAGCAGTATTTCTTTGAGGATACCACGCCAAAAAGTACCAGCCTCTTTATGGTCAGTAGCACACTCATATTGTGAGTCAGGTTCCTGAGAAGAAAGGCTGATTGCACCCTTTTTTGGGCTTTGCAGCTACAAGCTCACAACAGCATTAACAAACACAGTTTAGGACAGTTTTAGCACGCATTTTCCCTTAAACCACAACCACAGATGTCAAGAAAGCCCTCTTAGTTTTTCCAGATGCTGTCCAGTCCCAATCAAACATGTGGAAAACATCTAAGGCTGCTGTCCTCATGGCAGGGGTTACATATTCAATGACAAGCACAAGAAAATCACTTGAGAGAAAGGAAGGACACAACTAACCTTCAAAGTCTGATATGATCCCCTCCAAGTGAGCGTTGACTGTGGAATCAGACATATTTTTTTTTAGGGGGGGACGAGTGTGTTTATCATGCGAGGGTTCCCTTTCACCCAGCAAGGAAACGTCGTCCAAAGAAGCGGTCCAGATTTTAAACAAATCCCAAATTAGGAATCCAGTGCAAAGGAGAAGCAGAGGAGGAGGAGGGAGGGGAAGAAAAGAAAACACCAGATCCAAACTAAAGTCTCTCTTCTCTCACTCTGCTCACTTTTTTCACAACTTCACTTGCCTCCTCTTTTCCTCCCTTCTGCTTCCCCCTCTCTCTCCCTCTGGCTTCCCTCCCCCTCCTCACGTACATCCATGCTTCCCTCCCACTTCCATGGCTTTTTCACGGGCCTGCTTCCTGTGGCCTTAGTCACGTGACTGAAAGTTGCTCTTGTCAGCTGATGGAGCAGATGTTGTTGATGCTGAGTTTTTCCATCAATGGGATCGGGTGTGCTCTGTCCACTAAAGCAATATTTCCCAACAGATTGCTTTTTATCCTACGAGGTGTGTCAGAAAAGTTGCAGGACTGGTGTATGCACTTTTCCAACCTTCTCTGCCACATGTTCATCTACTCCTGGAAGAATTCTTCCAGGATCCTCTGCAGCTTGGTTGTTACAGCCTTATTGATGTCAGCCACGTCTTCAAAATGGGTCCTTTTGGTCACCCCCTTGTGCTTTGGAAAGAGGAAAAAAACAAAAACGGAGCCAAATCGGGTGACTCAGGAGGATGTTCCAGCCCGGCGATGTCCTCAGCCAGGAACTGTCAGATGCTTATGGCATTGAGAGCAGGTGCGTTGTCATGGTGAAGCTGCCTTCTGAGCGAAGGTTCACAGTCCAAAAATGCAAAACCAAGTGGTATAGAAATTGTTTTGTTCCAGGCATACGAACATAGCAACATTGGGCACAAAAGGTGGAAGTGAGGTATGTTTATTTATTTGTTTATCTATTTTAATGTATTTTTTTTCTAGATTTAGGGCTTAGTTTTAATGGGGGGCTTGAGTACTTTTAATGTTTTATGTTTGGCTACTGTTGTGGTTGGTGTCTCGACATTTATGTAGAGACTCCTGCTGCAAAACAAATCTACCTACAGGTACCTGGAACCTGAAACTGAGTTGTCCTGCCACAACTTTCGCCTCTTCTTGCGCATTGAACGAAGCAAACGCTATGGGATCTATTTGTACGCTTGCTCCACATTAAAGTGAAAAAAACTGAAAACAAGTTCAGTTAGGGTTTGTTGGGTTGGTTGGTCGGATGGATGGTTGCATGGATGGATGGATGGTAGCATGGATGGGTGGTTGCATGGTTACATGGATGGATGGTTGTAAGTCTGCAGATGCGGAGTAAAAACATGGAGTAGTCCATTGCATGCACAGGTGGGTAAAGCCAAAATGTGTACTCAGGTAAAAGTACTGTTACTTAAGAATAACGTGACTCAGGTAAAAGTAAAGATTAGTCCGTCATTTCTTGAGTAAGAGTAAGTATTCAGTGGGAAAAAACTACTGAAGTTTCAACTGAAGTACTGAGTAACTAGTGGGTAACTTCAGATTCTTTCCTTTTTTTTTTTTAATCAGCACACGAACATCAAATAGACAAAAATATAAAATAGGAATACACAAATTCAAAGCTTACCCAACAATATCACTGTAACTCAAACAATGAAAAGTCAAACGAAGGCAAATTCAGCCACAAGAAATGGTTTTAAATTGACTTTCTTTGGTTTGATTCGTGAAACGGCACAATAGGCTCACGAGGCACAGATTACATTTTCCTCTTACTTCGAAGTGGAGTTCTTGTAGGCTGAAATGTGGACATTTTTAGGCAGCCACATATGACAGCGCATGACATATCTGTTCATTTTCGTAGTCTGTAAGGTAAACAGATTGAATGTGAGGCCGAGGATGTTGTGCCGCTTCTGACTGCAAGTCACACGCTGTTTCCTCTGTTGATTCCTGTGTTGTTTCCTCCATTGTTTCCTCTGTTGTTTCCTCTGTTGTTTCTGCCATGCTTCAAACAAATCAATCCATTGGAAGACTTTGCTTCTCTGTGGGGGCCGCAGAGTTTTACGGTCATATAACTGCCTTGCTCCGTTTGATTGGTAATATGGATCCAAGCGCTAGTGGTCACGTTGGATTGATGTAACAGTGTCACGTCACACCGCTGAGGCAGAAGTCTCTCTGACAAACCAAAAAAAATTGTTTGCACAATCATAATAGATACAAATTAAAGTATTGAGCGGAATGTTGCTCAATGTAACTGAGTAAAATAAGTGTTTCTTCTTAACAGTACTACTCAAGTAAAATTAAAGTATGTTGCATTAAAACTACTCTGACAAGTACAATTTATCCAAAAAGTTACTTAAGTACTGTAAATGTGATTAAGCATTTTACTGATCATAAACACAGAGGCGCACACACCAGCATGCAGATTTACGACAAAAAAAGTCTTGACTCTAGCAAAACCTGCAAACATGGAGCAAACTTGCCTCCCATTTGTCTGCCACTGGACCGTGCAAATATGTAAAAAAGCTAATAGACGCTGAGATTTCTGGCTACAAATAAAGCTGCACATAGGCTGGACTATCGACACTTGAAGTAAGCCAGATGTAAATTCTTTGGCACAGGTAAAGTGTCACTGAGCAGTTGGGAGTGGCCATAACTAAATAAGCTTCTGTATCACTAGTACAAGCAATTCTTACTTGTCTGTGACATAAAACACATTTTTCACAGGCGCATACTTCGCAACATGAGCTCCACAATAGATGCTATATTTCCCCAGCAGGGGTCAGCACTGTACCTCGAAAAAAAACTTGTTTCCATGGGCAACCTTGTTGTACAGTAACGCGATCTCCAGTGTTACTGTATTAAAACGGCGACATGTGGAGAATCCCACTCTGGGACACACCCTCATCACACTCGTGCAATTCCTCACATGCAGACACACACGTTAAGCTTCGCACACCCACTCCAAAACTCAGCGACGACGCATGTGGCCCAGCAGATGCACGCACAAATATGAAAAGACATTAGGGAACAAACACATGCATGAAATCAGGCCAACAACCGACCCTTGTTTTCAAAGACACACACGCATGCACGCACACACGCACGCACACACACGCATGTCAGTGACATGCCCACTTCCTTCCACTGCATGTCCTTACAAGCCCAGACAGTGCTAATCCAATCTGCTGTAACAACTCTCACACTGGAGCACCAATAGAATGCTTTTTCTGTTCCAAGCTACAGGAGAAAGAAGTCATTCAGAATCATAATAGTCATGATGAGAGGGGAAGTAAAATGCAACACTAGTACAGTCATCAAGGTTGACTATTCCCAAATTCACCTACAGTGGTGCTTTGAGATACGAGTTTAATTCGTTCCATAATGCCGCTCATAGCATTTCGCCCTCAAATCATCTTTTCCCATTAAAATCAATGGCAATGCCATTAATTTGTTCCACCCTTCCCCCAAAAAAACAAAACAAAAAATGTTGTTGTTGTGTATTTTAATGAGGAAAAACAGCACACATACAACAAACAATTAATATTGTACTTTATAAAAACAGTAATTACATAATAGTATTAAAAAGAGTTTTTGTCACACAGCATCAATTGAATGGCTCCTCCTTCTGGTGTGCCCACCTTGGTACACCAGACAGATGGAAATATTCTTCATTGAGATGTCGCAACTCCCTGATAAGCTCATCGGTACAGCACTGATATTAGTCGTTCTTCACAGAGGACAAAGAATATATGACTGAGTACTGTTAATGTCTGTCTACTTTCTTTGCTGCATCGTTTCTATTCAATCTGTTACTTAACAAGTTATAGCACCACAACATGGATGCTATTTAGCATTAGGATTAAGGTAGCGGACTGAAAGGCTAAGCTATGTGGTTGCTTTAAATACACAAAGTGTGATTCTCAAGTCACTCGTAGGTCAAGGCACCACTGTACAGTAATTGTTGACAAGTAAGTATGCCACATTCTGCACGTGTTACAACAGCATGGCTTCGTAGTAAAAGAGTGCAAGTACTAGACTGGCCTGCCAGTAGTCCAAACCTGTCTCCCATTGAGAATGGGTAGCGCATTATGAAGTACGAAATACAACAACGGAGACAACCGGACTGCTGACCAACTGAAGTTGTACATCAAGCAAGAATGGGAAATCTAATTCAAAGTGAGTGACTATTTGCAAAACAAAACAAAAATGTTAAAAATTACATTTATCAGTTTGAACATTAACTATCTTGTCTTTGTTGTGTATTCAATCGAATACAGATTGAAATGAATTTGCAAATCACTGTATTCTGTTTTTATGTACGTTTTACACAATGTCCCAACTTCATCGGAATTGGGATTTGTACTGCTACAACTACTATCACTACAACTACTACTACTACTACCACTTCTTCTACTACTGCCACAACTATTACACAACAACGACTACTAATACTATTATGATAGATAGATGGATAGAAAATAGATAGATAATAGACATGTAATAGATAGCTACACGTAAATAAACACATGAATAAATGTTGTAAGAACATTATGAAAATAAATATTCCTCAAAGATGTGGCATGAAGAGTCCAGTACAGTGCATGAGTGTACAGTACAGGTCAGTAATGTACTGTACTGTACTATGTTTGAATGTACAGCTGTTGGTGTTATGTTGCACTGCGGCACTCCAGATGACGAGAGACAGATGCCCGACTGTACTCAAATGTAGGACGGCCCAACAGCGGCACTCTGAGAGGGGAGAAGAGGCTGAATATGAAGAAATGGAGGCCAGGCTGAGCACGGCTGTCGCAATAGAGTCGTGCCAGGGCGACAACGGCTTGCAAAAGCAGAATGGGCACACACACGCAAATAGACACCGGCAGAATGGGCACACACGCAAATAGACACCGGCATGCAAAGTCCTTCCTTAATGCTGTAAACTATCAAACAAACAAATGGCCATAGTTCCGTTTGTCTGTTAACTATCAAACAAACAAAAATGGCCATAGTTCTGTTTGTTCAACAGCACATATGAGTCAGTATGAAATCTGCAAGAGGTTTGTGTGTGTCGGACGTACGCGTGTTACGATGGGACTGTCTGGTTTTCTTTGTTTTCATGGCAACACTCATAATAAGGTGCTGTCCGGGTGTACCTGGCTTGTCTTCACAGGGGAGACGGCGTCAATGAAGAGGAGGAAGACAGGAAGGTGAACACCATTGGGAGGCGACACGCCAAGGAAAACATTACATTAACACACCATTACATACTTGTACCACTACTCCCATTAAAACTATTTAAAAGACTACAACAAATACTGCTACCTCTATTACTATTAAAATGACTACAACTACTTCTATAACTATGACTACATCTCGAAATAGTCCTACGAGAAACTTGAACTACTACTGCTATTAGAACTATTACAATAACACTACAAGCTACTACCATCTGTAGAACTGCTGCTAAAACTAGGGCTACACAATAACAGCTACTACCACCACTACCGTTGCTACTATTTAAACAACTACAACAAGAAATACTACGAGTACCAATAGTACTACGCAACAATTGCTACCACTACTACAAGCACTACTAGTTCTACTACCACTACTACTACCGCTTCTACCGTTACTATCATCACCACGTTACTATCATCACCACTGCTACTACTAATACTACACAACTAATACTGCACAACAAAAATAACTACGACACAGCAATTACAACAACAGTGACTACTATTACTACTACTAGTACCACCACCACAACTAATCACCACGAATACTACAACTACTAATACTACACTTCAACAATGACTACAACAACAACTACTATTATAACTACAACCACTACTACTAGTACTGCTACTTGAATCACCACCATTACTAATACTACTATTACTACCTTTACCACCAGTGGCAGCTAGCCAATAGAGGGCACAAGGATACTGCGCCAACACTTAGTACTCAACACATTGCCTTGAATAAGACGGGCAAAAATCTTTACCCATATACTTGTAAAAAGTTGTACATGCACAGTATCTAATAATCTAAGTATCTAATATCTAATAATCTGTAATCCTATTTAAGTACAGTGTGAGTACTTTTGCCATCTCTGGTGGTGAATGTCGGTGGAAAGTATTGCAATGATTGCAAACTGTTCCACATTGGGCGACCCTACTCAACCGCATGAGTGCCTGCACAGCTGTACTTACAGCAGCTGCTTTTTGTCCTACAAAATGTGGAACGGCAGCACCCACACTTGCTTTTGTGCATCTTAATCAAATGCAGCACCTGTTGGCAACATGACATGTGTGTGTGTTGTCATATGCATGGGAAGTCACCCTCCATGGAGATGATTATCAATAGTCATCTTTCTTTCCCGCCTCGACCTCTCCACTGGGTAATAACAGATAGAGTTGACAAGACAGCATTACAGTTCTTTGTTTGCCTCGCTACGCTCACATATTGTTCTACTCAGCGTTTTGCCATGGCGACGGCCAAAACACACATCCATGGGCTCTAGGAAGCAACACGGCCGCAGCGTTCAGTGGCTTCATCCCAAACTAATTTATGGGGGACATTAAAAATGAGACGACTATCAAATAAAAAATAAAATAAAACACATGCTTATAGGAGAAGATTCCATCCGGCACGTCGTGCAACAGAGGAACTGTTATAAAAAGCCACAAAAAAACACAATAGCTCCTAGTATATGATTATAAACATGGGTTACATCATATTTTTTTCATAAATGCCATCATTCAACTCAGCACAACACCTAGGGTGCTATCGTCTATTATTATGTTACATGTGGGTACAAGCTGGAAAAAGTGAGCCTTTGATTTAGTGTCTGCCTTTCACGTCTGTACGCTTGAATAAAATTAAAAATCTTGACAAATAAAACTGCAAAAATGTAGACTGAAATAAAAAGAAAGATGAAAAATATGACTAAGTAAAAAATACAATTTTAATTAATTACTTTTAAAAAATTACAGTTGATTAAAATCAAAAACACCAAAAAAATAAAAAGTTTGAATAAAGTAGCAACAAAAATCAAAATGTAAAACAAAGAAATTTAAAATAAATACAAAAAAAAATTACATTCCAAATTAAAACTAAAAATAAAGTAATATAATAAAAACTGACTAAAAATGATGAATAGAATTAAAATTACAAATATGTAGTCAAATAAAACAAAAAAGCATCCATCCATCCATTTTCTGTACCCGCTTATCCTCACAAGGTCCGCGGGCGAGCTGCAGCCTTATTTATTCAATTTTAAAAAGTACTCTTAAATAAGAGCTATAAAAAATAAAAATGTCAAATCAAATAAAAATAACATTAAAACTGTTGAATTAAGTAAAACAAAACAAAAATATTTGTAAAAAATCTTATTTTAACCAACATGTAAAACATTTTCCAATTATAGTTACATTTCACTGTTTTCGCTAACCTGCATAATTATGTTCAGTTTATTCCCGTTAATTAGCATGAATTTCCAGGGACACTTCCCATCTTTCCTAAATGTTGCAACCTTAGTCAGAAGAGTGACATTTCACCCTGCATTGACTGAGTGAATGTGTCACACTGTAGCGGTCATCAGCTGACCTCACTGTGACTGCAATGAATGGGGCATATGCTGATGGGTTTATAGCCTCCATTCAGCCAGTCTCTGGGGCTGTTGACTCATGTGAAAACAATGCAGCCTTTGCACATCACCGTCACTTTCATGATGGGTGTAGATTAGCGAGAAGACACGTGAATTGATTACACACTACAATATATGCACCCGAGGATACGGAGAAATAATAGTTCTGTATGTTATGATGATTTGCCAAGCTTGAGGGAATGGAAAGATGTGGACACAAGGCTGACATATCACGTTCTAAGTCCAACTTGGAGCAACATGAGCAGTCATTTGGGGTCACTTTTCTGCCCATGTGGTGAAATAAATCTTCTTTCCTCCTGTTTTTTTAATCTGCGTGAACTCCTGGGGAAAGTGTCTGGCTCCCAAGCTCTTTTCGATTGGCTAGAGCTGCTCTCTAGGTTTTTTTTTTTTTTTGGGTCATTATAAGTGACAAGTGTAAATTATCGCTGCTTTAAATAAAATACACACGCCAGACACCAGGACAGTGATGTAAACACCTTAAGATTCGGATGCATTTATATTCACACAAAGCAGAACCAGGCACACATCCAAATACCGGAAACTTCCCTAGGTATTTATAATTGTGGCTGCAATTTGTAGCACTGTAGAACTGCTATGTATCAAAAAAAGAGTGGTGCTTGTAATTATGTAGATTATTTAGCTGTGACAAAAGAAAAATATTGATGTATAATATAATATAATATGTTATTATTTTAATTATTATTACAATATTTCTTCATTTATCGTAATATTTTTTCTATCATTCGCAATATCTGCTTATTATTGCTAATATTTGTTATCATTATATGTTCATTCATGTTTTTATTATTTATGGTTTCACACCTTACTTCACACCTCTTAGTAAGATACTGCACCTCTTTTATAATGTCAAACAAATTACCATCATTATTACCATCATTATTATTATTTTTAATACAACTCTAGGATTATTATTTTATTTAATATTATAATAATAATAATAATGTTTGTCTTTTTGGTTACTTTATCTCACACTTTGTACAAGAAATTAAAATTATACTTTTTGATAGAGCTGTGATTATTATTATTATTATTATAAACACTAAGCATGAACATAGAAGTATTTATTATTCTTATTCTTATTATTATTATTATTTTTATTATTATATTTTCAATTATTTTATTATTTATAATTTCTTTGGGTAATTATTATTTGACACTTAGTAAGATACCTCTTAATTTATTATGTATAATCTTTATCACTACTTTTTGATAGTGTTAATTTTGTTCTTTATTATTACTATTATTATTGTCAATATAAACATACAAAAAAGTATTTTTTACATCTTTTTTGTTACCTTACCTTAACTTTCTATTCTTTGGCTTCAACATTTAAACTTATTACAATTTAATTGAAAAATAAAAAAAATAATAGGTAGTAGTAGCAGTAAAAGTAGTTGTATTAAAGATGATAACTGTTCATCATAAGCTCTCAAATTTGTGTAGGTGTACCTAATGATGTGGCTGTGAGTGTATAACTACACACACACATGGTGCTGCAGACACTTCTCGACCATTTCCATTCCGACTCATTCTTCCCTCCCAATGACTTTACAGCTTCCATGACCACTAAACGCGGATGACAAACTCTATTTAATAGATTTGTGTGTGTGTGTGTGTGTGTGTGTGTGTGTGTGTGTGTGTGTGTGTCTGTGTCTTATTCGAGTGTCTTATTTGCATCGCGGGCCGACTCAGGCTTTCTACATCCTGTTGGCTAGAGAGTAGCGAGTGACCCACAGAGCCACGAGGGACAAGAGTAGTACTGTTCAAACAAGGCTCCTTCCTGTTTGCACTTGAAACGACGACAAAAAGAAACAGAGAGAGAGAGAAAGAATTATCCAAGAAAGAACAGTTTGTAGAGATAATACGTATATTCCTCTGTCTCTTAATATTGCACAGCTCCCCAAAAGAAAGCTTGCAGTCAGCAAAGAGGACAGAGTGAGACAATGGAAAATAGAGAGAGGAAAGTATAGAGGCACAAAGAGACACTTGAAGGCGCTCAAAGAAGAGTCCGTTGAGTGTACTGAGTGAAGAAACATGTGTCCTACCTGAGAATTTGTCCCCCTCCATAACCAGATCACTCCCTCCAGAGCCACATGCAGCGTCTGCACTTTGACTCCGCTCTCTCTCGCTCTCTCTCGCTCCCTCCCTGTCTTTTTTTGGACTTCCCTTCCTCCCTCCTTCCCTCGCTCTCCTCCGCTTCTTCCTCCTCTCCCCGCTTTGATTCCTTCAGTGTGACGATATGGCCCATGTGCAGGTCATATGTTGCTCCCTTCAGATGCTGCCGTCTTAAAGACTGCATTGTTTCCACTGGAAGCATGTGATGGGCTATTTTTGCAAGGCCCTTCCCTAAATGACACTTCCCTGCGATGAATCGCGTGCGGTTACGCCTGTGTGTAAAGCAATACGAAAGTGATTTCCACAAAAAGAGAGAGTAAGAGAGAACACATCAGTCTCTGGGATCAGGAAACGCCACGTGACCCTTGAACCCTTTGCAAATTCCTCACACTGTGCTGAAGGTCATAGGTCATGTGGTCGTACTCTTGTCGTACTAGAGCGGCTCCAACTACCGGAGACAAATTCCTTGTGTGTTTTTTGGACATACTTGGCAAATAAAGATGATTCTGATTCTGATTCTGATTCTCATTCTGATGTGGAAAGCGCCGATTGGGACATCAACCGCACTCGCGCCTCCACTGAATGTGACTCGTGTTATTCGCGGGGGTTAGGGAACTACGTTGAAGTGAGGGGAGGAGCTTCATTTACACAACTCATAACCTTCAATACAAAAGTTGTGCTTCGGCACCATTTTGTGGCGTACTAGTGCCAGGGAACTACGTTGAAGTGAGGGGAGGAGGTTCAGTTACATAAGCCATACTAGGAAAGTAGTGCTGTTTAATAGAAAAGTCTTACTTTGACACTATTTTGTGGGATCTAGGTGCAGAGGAACTATGTTAAAGTGAGGGGAGGAGCTTCTGTTACACAGGCCAAAGCCCGTCATATAGAAAAGTAGTGCTTTTGCGCCATCTTTCGGCCTTTTAGTGCCATGGAACTATGTTCAAATAAGGGGAGGAGCTTCATTTACACAGGCCATAGCCCTGTCAAAGTGAAAAGAAACATTTTGACGCCATCTTGTGACATCTTGGTGCCAAGAATCTATGTTGAAGAGAGGGGCAAAATAAATCTAATGAATACATTCATTTGTATTAACCCATTTCTGGGGTAAAATGGTTAATTACAAAAAAATATTTATTTAAATGTATTCTTTATTCATTCATCTCATTAAAACATTTGTTAAATGAAGTACAATAAAACATGTTTTATGATTTAAAATTGTTTAATTTAATTTTGTAAATAACAACAAGAAAAAATAAAAAATACAAAGAAATGTCAGGATTTTCTTATTTATTTATTTGATTGTTTGCCAGTTGCTTTTATGGAAAAATAGTCTATAGGGGGATTGGAAAAGTCACAAAGTTGGCAACATTGAGTAGCCCTTGTCTTGTCACAACACCCTAGCTCTGCCCCCTGTCGATATGCTAACAGAAGCTTTTTATTGATGTGCAGTACTTTGATTCAACTGCGGCTGTTTTTTAAGGTGAACTATAAATAAAGCTGAGTTGAGTTGAGTATGCATTATTTTCATGAGACAGTATAGCCTCCCCCACACACGCACGAAAAGAAGGGAGTGACTTCAACCAGTGTAATGCAGTTATTCATCTTTTACATATTTTGACAAAGGAATAGCAGCGAAGAGACCTTTTATTAAGACACCAGGGAACTCTTAAATTGTGGGAAAATGCACGGTACGGTCTGGCGCCTTTAAACCAAAGATACTTTGCACTGTGGCGGCCTCTCGTGGTCAAGCTGTGCCAGTGGGTCAGGCGTTTAGCCTGCAAATAGGCAGCCCTAAAACTGACTGAGGGATTGAATAGATTATAAAATGAAGAGTAGGAATAAATCATTTTTAGTATCTTAACACATAAATGTGTGTGTTTGGGTTCACGTGTTTTTCACACTGTGCGTGTGTGTTTGTGTGTATGTGTGTCTTCTTGTCTTTCTATCTTTGTTCAGCACAACCCTTGTTCAGCACAACCCTTGTCTTCGCAAATTTATCGTGTGAACATTTGGCTGGTCCACGGGAGAAAAATGATCGGATACGTGTGTGTGTGTGTGTGTGTGTGTGTGTGTGTGCGTGTGCCAGCCTTCCTGCCTGGCATCGCCTAATACGCTCACTTCGCAGACCTCTTTAAACATTTCCCGGCAACGTGCACTCTAACAGAAATGCACAAAAGATAATAACGATCGAGTAATTCATTCCGAGAGTGATCTTAAAGTATGAGGCCTTTAAACACAACATGACACAGCGTTATTACAGTGATGTCATTTTCACACACACACACCACACACACACATCTAACCATCATTGGTGACACACACAATACCACAATAAACTTGTGTGTTTGCATGTTGTCCCATTAGCCATCAAGTGTTTATGGGATGAGTTCACATCCTGCACTGCACACAGCCGTATTCAATCTGCACGTGTATAAGTGTGTGCGTGCATTTCCTTCCTGTTCTCTCGCCTCACTCCCTTTGCCTCGCTCCCTTTTTTGTGCTGATGCTGCAAAAAGTAGGCGCTCTCTCTACCAAGACGAAATGGCTAATCAGGACTACAATACACATTTATATGCTGGGCTTAGGGTGATAATTGATTTGATATCCGTCAGAATTTCAACATATGGTTCCAGACGCTTCATGTAAACACAGCATTGATGCATTGTTAAAGCTAAAGTGCCGTCAAACTTAAGGTGGAGTGTTCTTTTTTTTGGGGCGGGGGGTTAACTTCCTTTTCCACTTGTAAAATGTAAAAAATTACTTAAAGGAGACATATTATGCATTTCTTAAATAATTTTAAACAGTTTCCAGATGTTTCAGTAACGTGTGTGACACGCTTCCCTCAAAATACCCCAACCCAAAAAATTGTAATCTGTTTTTAACAAGGAAAATAGCACTCAAGAATATTCTACTTTATAGAAACATACAGTAATAACATAATTAAATAGAATTTAAAGAATTGGGCGGCACGGTGGCCGAGAGTTCTGAGTCAGTTCTCAATCAAAATACAAACAAATAGGAACTTTGCCAGCCCCTCTGTCTGTGTTTACTATATACATTATCTGTGATGACGAGTTAATCTATTATCTGTTTTCTGTGCAGGCAGGAGACAGTACCTCAGCTCAGCCTTCAGGCTTTCAACATCCTGCTGCTAAAGGTCAGTGACACTGACTTACATCAAAATTCCAGGAGCAATCAGGGATTGCACAGAGACTGGAAGCAGATACCATAGTAACTCAAAAAAACAAAAAAAACACAAAAACCTCAAAGTCCTGACAGGCAATCCTGTCCTGTGCAATTTCTGTACTTACCGGGGCTGAGGATGCTGGAGCCATCTTTATCCATCCTTCTTGATCGTGCGCTGGCTGACCTCGCTGTAATTAAACACAGAAGTAAAATGATCTCCATCCATTTTCTATAGCGCTTATCCTGATTAGGGTCAGAGTTATGCAAGCAAAACATTTACAGTGAATCGAAAAAACTAAACGTATATGTAGAATATATACACAAATAGTCACATTTGCATTTGACTGCACAAGGGAAGAATCTAATTGAAAGTCAACGTTCTTAAACGGCATGCCCGAGTTGTTATTAAACCAGCAGCTTGTATAATAATAGCAATGCACGATATAAGATGCAAACTGTTGCTACAACACTGATACAGTATGGCAGAAATCTATGCTGCAACATCTTTTCTGCAACATAGACCTTTGGAATGAATTAGAAAAGAGATCATGATCAGTAGGCCCTCTCTCACGTCCTACCTCTGTGACCTAAACTGGAAGAATGGACAAAAAAATTCCCACACTTGTCTTATTGAAAGCATTCGTAGAAGAGTGGAAGATGTCATAGATAAATATACCCTTGTTTAGTTGTTCAGTTGTTTTATTCACTAAACAAGAGTACAAAGTATGCAGGTGCAGCCACAAAAAGAAAAAGAAAACAACCATGCCAATACTTTATTACTCTTCTTGCTCCTGGCTACACTTATTTGTACATCAAAGCAACCCGCTGCCCTTGTAGTCGGCGTCTGTAATTCAAACATTGTGTTGATAAAGTGTTGTTTGGCACAGAAGTGATGTAATACACTGCCGCCTGGAGCACTCTGGTTTAAACCGAGGGCAAAGTACTCATATCTTTCTGTCAATCAAAAGTATGCATGGAAACGAGGTAAAAGAGCGACACCTACAGAGTTATCCTGGGATATCTTTGTGTGTGTGTGTGTGTGTGTGACTATGCTCACTTGCTCGGTCTTGTCAGAAGCCACAAAAACACACACCTCTCTGCACAAACACACATTTAGCGCAACTTCAATGGGTTATAAAGTAATCTCTCGACACGGGGATCTATGACTCTTTTCCCTTGAAGGGGATTTGCAAACCTCCTGGTTATATTTGCCTAATGACAATGTTATGTACAACTGAGGTCAGTGGAAGCACATGATACAAGAGAAGAATAGAGGCAGTGTTCGTGCTCACGGAAAAAAACAAGCCATATTTTCAACGACATGAATGAACGTCTGTCCATACTGGCGAGTGAGCTACAGTTACAGTAGTTAGCTTAACCGGGTCATCACGTGTGTGTGTGCATGTGTGTGTGTGTGTGTGTGTGTGTCTACAACTTTGCAAAGGCTGGTCTCGCCAAGTTAAAAAGCTCCTCCTCTTTTTTTAAAAAAAAGGAGGAGCTTCATGTAGTCAGGCCATAGCCTTGTCTAATAAAAAAGTGTGAGAGCTTCTGTGTGTGTGTATGTGTTTGTGTGCGTGCGTGCGTGCGTGTGTGTGTGTGTGTGTGTGTGTGCGTGCGTGTGTGTGTGTGTGTGTAGAACATGGTCGGTCAAGTGCATGGCCTGAACAAACATGTCAACTGCTAAGTGATTGGCCTCAGATGACTAGCAAAGGTAAGCAGAGGGGACGGGTTGCAGCACTTAGTCGCACTTGAAACACAAAAGCAATCACACATTCACTCGCACGCACACACAATGAAAGCTCACAAAGAAAAGCAGAAAAGAAGGGAGGAGTGGTTTGCCAAGCAAACAATACTGCCACACATGCTGAGTTTATTTCCATCAGGGGTTTTATTTATACAGTATTTTAATTGGGAAAAGTAGGAAACACAATTTGTGCTTATGCAGTACAATTAGAAGGTTTGGTCCAGTACATTTGATCTATCTGTCTATCCATTATAAAATGTTTTAGTTTGCAAGAAGAAATAACCTGTCAAAATTTGGAGATACAAGCTTTTCACTGGACAGTAACAAAATATACACAATATCTTTAATACTCAAATGCAAATTCTGTGTATTCTGCAGTTGAGGAGCTTCATTAGACAAAAGTAGCCCTTTGCTGGCATCTATTGGCAATTACAGTACAGTATAAAACTTTTTAGAGGGGATGTAATTTATTCATGGTTTTTCACAATTCGCGGCAAGGCTCAGTCCACATCTCCAGCAAATAGAGGGGTTCACTGTACAGTGTTCCCCCCAATATCGTGGTTCCAAGTTCACACCCCCGCTAAAGCGCTTTTTTTTAAAAACAATTGGCTTTTTGGGGGTTTTTTACCGTATACTTAACATAATGCCCTCGCATGTGAGAAAGAAGAGCCAAATCGCCGATGCACTTTTTAGGCGTTCATTGAACACCGCGAGAACAGTAAAACAGAAAAAAACAATAAGCACACTCACACAGGACTTGCTGTCAGCCACAGCTCACGCATTTGTGTTTAAGGTATTGAGAAACTGATTGGAGGTTTCAAGCAATGTTTTCGTAATAGAGAAAAACTGTAAATGCAATGTATATAACACATACACTAATTCAAATATGTTGATAATGTGTATACAATAGGTGTTTTTATAAGTTTCATGTGTTTTAATACGTTTAAATTTAGTTGTTTTTGTCTCCATACCGTGGCACGGTGGACAACTGGTTAGAGCGTCTACCTCACAGTTCTGAGAGCCGGGGTTCAATCCCCGGCCCCGCATGTGTGGAGTTTGCATATTCTCCCTGCGCCTGTGTGGGTTTTCTCCCACATCCCCAAAACATACATGGTAGGTTAATTGAAGTCTCTAAATTGCTCCTAGGTGTGAATGTGAGTGCGAATGGTTGTTTGTTTATGTGCGCCCTGCGATTGGCTGGCAACCAGTTCAGGGTGTACCCCGCCTCCTGCCCGATGATAGCTGGGATAGGTTCCAACACTCCCGTGACCCTTGTGAGGATAAGCGGTTCAGAAAATGGATGGATGGATGTCTCCATACCATGGAATTTTTACCTACTGCAGGTGGGTCTGCTGTGTATTTTTATGGCCCCTATTACACGTTAAGAGTATGCAGCAAACCTTTCACAAGAGTGCTTGCAAACGAGGCGAGAGACAGAGAGGGGGGAGAGAGAGAGAGAGAGAGAGAGAGAAAGAGAGAGAGAGAGAACTGTTTGGCGAGTGCAGATATAAAACAAAGCTTTTTACAGGCCGTGTAAGTTGCTTCACCTGGATGCATTCCTAATGAGTGAGGACCACACCAAAACATAGCAACAACCCACACACACACACACACACACACACAAACAGGCAAATAGAAGCAAAGCAAAGCAAATGTATTTATATAGCGCATTACACACACAAGGTAACTCAATGTGCTTTACATGATTAAAAGCATTTAAAAACAAAGAAAAAAACAGCTTCTAAACATTTAAAACAAAGAGAAAAAAATAAAAGTACAATTAAAACACGGTGTTGACTGGTTAGCACATCTGCCTCACAGACCCAGCCCCGCCTGTGTGGAGTTTGCATGTTCTCCCCGTGCCTGGGTGGGTTTTCTCCGGGCACTCCGGTTTCCTCCCACATCCCAAAAACATGTGTGGTAGGTTGATTGAAGACTCTAAATTGCCCGTAGGTGTGAATGTGAGTGCAAATGGTTGTTTGTTTCTATGTGCACTGCGATAGGCTGGATACCGGTTCAGGGTGTACCCCGCCTCCCGCCCGAAGATAGCTGGGATAGGCTCCAGCAGCCCGCGACCCTAGTGAGGATAAGCGTTACAGAAAACGGATGGATGGATGAATGAAAACAGCGTACAGTGCAAGAAATATACTACCCCAATTCCAATGAAGTTGGGACATTGTGTAAAACATAAATAAAAACTGAATACAATGATTTGCAAATCATGTTCAACCTGTATTTAACTGAATACACTACAAAGACAAGATATTTAATGTTCAAACTGATAAACTTTATTGTTTTTAGCAAAAAATCATTAACTTTTTATGGCTGCAACACATTCCAAATAAGCTGGGACAGGTGGCAAAAAAGAAATTTGAGGAATGCTCATCAAACACCGATTTGGAACATCCCACAGGTGAACAGGCTAATTGGGAACAGGTGGGTGCCATGATTGGGTATAAAAGGAGCTTCCCTGAGTTGCTCAGTCATTCACAAGCAGAGATGGGGCGAGATTCACCTCTTTGTGAACAAGTGCATGAGAAAATAGTCGAACAGTTTAAGGACGATGTTCCTCAATGTACAATTGCAAGGAATTTAGGGATTTCATCATCTAGGGTCCATAATATCATCAAAAGGTTCAGAGAATCTCAAGAAATCACTGCATGTAAGCGGCGAGGCCGAAAACCAACATTGAATGCCCGTGACTTTCGATCCCTCAGGCGGCACTGCATCAAAAACCGACATCAACGTGTAAAGGATATCACCACATGGGCTCAGGAACACTTCAGAAAACCAATGTCAGTAAATACAGTTCGGCAAGTACAAGTTCCGAAACTTGAAACTCTGCTATGCAAAGCAAAAGCCATTTATCAACAACACCCAGAAACGCCGCCGGCTTCTCTGGGCCCGAGCTCATCTAAGATGGACTGATGAAAAGTGGAAAAGTGTTCTGTGGTCCGACGAGTCCACATTTCAAATTGTTTTTGGAAATTGTGGACGTCGTGTCCTCCGGGCCAAAGAGGAAAAGAGCCATCCGGACTGTTATGGATGCAAAGTTCAAAAACCAGCATCTGTGATGGTATGGGGCTGTGTTAGTGCCAATGGCGTGGGTAACTTGCACATCTCTGAAGGCACCATTAATGCTGAAAGGTACATACAGGTTTTGGAGAAACATATGCTGCCATCAAAGCAACAGTCTTTTTCATGGACGCCCCTGCTTATTTCAGCAAGACAATCCCAAACCACATTCTGCACATGTTACAACAGCGTGGCTTCGTAGTAAAAGAGTGCGGGTACGAGACTGGCCTGCCTGCAGTCCAGACCTGTCTCCCATTGAAAATGTGTGGCGCATTATGAAGCGTAAAATACGACAACGGAGACCCCGGACTGTTGAACAGCTGAAGCTGTACATCAAGCAAGAATGGGAAAGCATTCAACCTACAAAGCTTCAACAATTATTGTCCTCAGTTCCCAAATGTTTATTGAATGTTGTTAAAAGAAAAGGTTCGGTAACACAGTGTAAACATGACCCTGTCCCAGCTTTTTTGGAATGTGTTGCAGCCATAAAATTCTAAGTTCATGATTATTTGATAAAAACCATCAAGTTTATCAGTTTGAACATTAAATATATTGTCTTTGTAGTGTATCCAATTAAATATAGGTTTAACATGATTTGCAAATCATTGTATTCTGTTTTTAATTATGTTTAACACCTCGTCCCAACTTCATTGGAATTGGGGTTGTAATTTAAAAGTGGAAATGCTCTAAAAAGCATGAGAAAGAAGAAGACCTTTTAACCTTGACTTAAAAACATTCACACTTGGGGCTGACGTCACTTCTGTTGGCAACTTATTCCATTTGTGTGCAACAAAATAGCTAAATGCTGCTTCATCATGTTTGCTTTGGACTCTGTGCTCCACTATTTGACCTGAGTCTGTTGATCTCAGAGCCCTACTGGGTTTATATTCCATTAGCATTTCTTTCATGTATTCAGGACCTAAACCATGTAGTGATTTATAGACCAGTAGCAGAACTTTAAAATATATTCTAAAGCTGACTGGGAGCCAGTGTAAAGACTCTAGAATTGGAGTAATATGCTCTGATTCAGCATTCTGAATGAGCTGCAGCTGTTTATTGCTCTTTTGAGGGAGTCCAGTCAGAAGACCATTACAATAGTCAAGTGTACTTGAGATAAAAGCATGGATGAGCTTCTCCTGGTCTGCTTGACACATGCAAGCCTTCACTCGGGATATGTTCTTCAGATGGTAGAAGGCAGTTTTAGTAATTGATTTGATATGACTGTTGGAAGTCAGGCCGGAATCTATCAGTACACCAATGATTCGGATTTGGTCTTTGGTTTTTAAAGAGCGTGACTCCAGGTATTTACTAACAGCAATCCTCTTTTCTTTATTGCCAAAACTGAGATAATTGTTATCTCAGTTTTGATGTGGTTTAATTGCAGAATATTTTGGCTCATCCAGTTATTTATCTGCTTTAGAAAGTGACACAACATCTCAATTGAACTGTAGTCATCTGGTGACACTGCTAGATATAACTATGTGTCAGCTGCATAGCTATGATAGTCAAAATTAAAGTTCTGAAGAATTTGACCCAAGGGTAGCATATATACAGGCTGAACAGGAGAAGAGGAAGGAGTTCAGCCTGAAATAGACTGCTGCACACACACCTTTCTGCACAGTACAAACATAATGAGTATAAAAGTATGTGAATTGAGGATACAAATAAAGCAGCCAATAAAACAACATCAGCAAGCCAGATAAGAATGAGACTTCCTCTTCAAGTCACTTCAGATGCCCGCGGAGCTTTATGACTCGAAACCTCCCACAGGGAGCATTTACTTAGTGTATGTCATTCACACAGGGATGTTGCCTGTTCACAAAGACATGTCAGGTCAACATGCTTTTAAGAATTCAGGGTGTTTTTTTTGCAGTCAGAGCATGGATAAAGAAAACAATGTTGAAATCTTTCTTGTAGATGTTTAAAGTTTGAATCCTCAACTTTTTTTTGTTGAAAAAAAGTAATTTTCACCCAAGCCACCATGAGAGAAGATGACACAATGCTGATTAAGCCTTTCAGCTACTCTAGCATCTCACTGTATTTTTCAGTATCTTATTTTTTATATTTAGTGAATGCCCTATTCATTTCCCACACTGGCCTGTTTGGTGCCGCACTGCAAATGACAGAACAGAAATGACACATGTCCTTGAAAACATTGTACAAATGTAGAATCACATATAAGAAGCCTAACATGCATAGCCTACGTCACATTGACGCGACGGTTCTGTTATTTTGTTGTAATGCAGAATTTGAGCTTCGGGGGACGCGAAAAGTTCCATACTATAGCTTTAAGGTACCAGTATATGTGGATAAAAGTAACTAGTAAACTAACACAATATTTGGTTATCCTTGCTTTCATTGGACAGCAACAATGTTCTCTCCTGCATCAGAATTATCTCTACCAAGTGCAAAGGAGAGAGAGTTTTTTTATTTATTTATTTTATCGCCATTTGTTAGTTACCACGATTAAGCAAAAACTGCACCAAGGATTTTTCTTCAAATGTCTGTGCAAAGGCATTTTGGATTTTGGTGCAAATCCAAATAACAGAGTTCCCTCAGCCCAGAATTTAAAAAAATGGTACAATCCTGTCAATTTGTTATCCTCCATGAACCAGCATGGACCAGGAGTAGCCTAATTAAGAATGGACAATCAAAAACAGTATTATTCATAACTTTTTTTCAGATGAACTCTTTTTTTTCCATTGGAATTAGATGAAACCATTTTCCCGTATCCAGAATGAAAAATGGCTCTGTCCTGTGGATTTATGACACCCGCCATAAACCAGGAAGTGGCCTGCTAACTGACTGAACAGACACAAATATATCTCTCCCTAAAATCTTGTTTTCTTCTGTCGTATTTTGCTGTTCAAATCACACGAGAACCATTCCCCCAGTTCCAAAATAAAAACAATGGTCGTCTTATCATCATTTTCTTTGATCCAGAAAGTACTATGGTAACTAACAAACTAACAAACACCTATTTTAAGATGCCACATTTTGTAAAAAATTGTGCTGTAATTTGAATCATTATGGAACTTCTCCCCTCACTCTAGAATAAAAAAAATACATACTGTTTTGTCATCCTGCATCTCCTTGAACCAGCAAGCAGCCTGTTAACTACCAAAACAATGGTCAAATAAATATGTTACCTGTTTTTTTTTTGTGTGTTTGTTTTTTAAGTAGTGGTGCGTTTCTCCCGCTCCATAATCCTAAAAGGTACAGTCCGGTCGCTTCATGTGATTGTTTATAATCCAGGAAATCCACAGGTATTTGTTTGTTGCATGACAAGCGAAATCAAATGTAGAACCTATCGGTTCACAACCCCTAGTTTTAAGTGAACAATCTCATTCATACTCACACTTTGCAATAGTAAACCAAATGGCCATCGGTGAATCCATCTTGTAGACATGTAAATGTCAATGCAAAGTGTTTTACCATTCATCTGAACCCCCTCATTATCTTTTTGCAGGCTCCCTCTGGGCCTAGAGCCTACCGACAACGTCTGCTATCAGTGTCGAGCTGTGGCCGCATGGCAGAGCTACATTCTTTGCTACTAATAATAAACACAGGAGGTGGAACCTCCAAGAGAAGGCTCCATATGGCGGAGCGAGGACGACCAAGAGATTGAGGGCCCAAGGATATCAGAGGCGTGGGGGTGTAAATATAATAGGTTGTTATTGTCGTTGTAGGTTGTAATCATGTATAACGGTACTGCATCATACTGAGAGCTGTTTCTGATTGTGTGTTGTAGAACACAATACATTCTGACTGAAGTAATCTCAACTGCATTTCAAATGACTTCTTATTTGAAATTGTTTTGATGAATAACAAAATGTTGTTTGTTTTGTAGGTTGCAGTAAGTGGACATGACCAGGAAAAGAGGACGCCACATGTGAAAAGACAATGTACTTGCTGGTTGCACTTCCGGGCGCTGAGAGTCGACAGTTTGTTACAGCTCTTTGATTTCTTTCTTTCTTTCTATTTTATTGCCTTCCCCTACCCACCCTCATTTCCTGTTTCTCTAAGTCCAAGATGTAATGTCATAAAATATCAACGTTATCAGACTTATATCCCCTCCTGTTTACGATGTTTCACCTACAACCACAAGGAATGGAGCGGGACGAGACCCGGCGATGAAGGGAAGTAAAATGAAGGGAGCGAGAGGACTAAATAGGACAGGAGATTTGAACCGTTCCTTCCATTGATCATTATGGGGAATGTGAGGTTACTCGCCAAAGAACGAAACAACAGCTGTTAGAAAACAGCAGCTGTTGATTTTCAAACCGTTAGCTGCAGCCAACATGAGTGACATCATGCCCGCTATGATCGCAAAATTACATTTTTAGCATCCCGGCACCTTCATACTGGTCAATAGAGACTTAAATCATGTTTCCTCTCTCACATCTCCAACTGTTTACACAACATGTAGACCATGAAAGAAGAGGGCATAAAAACTTGGGGCCTAAAGGATGCCAAAGTGGAATTTTGCATTTGCGATTATTTAGATAAAGAAGGGATTTTTTTGAAATAAGGTATTGAAAAGAAGGAAAATAAGACTCCTGCCTAGTTACCTTACTAAATCATCCATCCATCCATCCATTATCTGAGCCGCTTCTCCTCACTAGGGTCGCGGGCGTGCTGGAGCCTATCCCAGCTATCATCGGGCAGGAGGCGGGGTACACCCTGAACTGGTTGCCAGCCAATCGCAGGGCACATATAAACAAACAACCATTCACACTCACATTCACACCTACGGGCAATTTAGAGACTTCAATTAACCTAGCATGCATGTTTTTGAGATGTGGGAGGAAACCAGAGTGCCCGGAAAAAACCCATGCAATCACGGGGAGAACGTGCAAACTCCACACAGGCGGGGGCGGGGATTGAACCCCGCTTCTCAGAACTGTGAGGCAGACGCTCTAACCAGTCGTCCACCGTGCCACCCTTACTAAATCAGCGTCTTCAAAAATGTAGTAGCACATTGGGTAGAGCTGCAGATCAGGTTGAGACGAAGGATAACCATGTTCACATCCTGATTTACATCACAATGAATAAGTAGTGTTGCTATAATGACGGCCGTCGACTGCCCAATGACTGCATGAACTGCGCCTGAAAAGCCAACTCGGTGACGGTACAGTAAGAACGTGCAGGAAGGTGTGACTTCAATAGAAACGCGATTCATGGAGAACTGGAATATTACATGCTGACTGAGGCAAAGGCATCTTTAAAAACAATGCGGTTGCACTTTATGTAGGGATGCAGATCAGGTTGGGACCACAATGATTAATATGTACATGCCCTGACTGACATCACAATCAATCAGTGGTGCTAATGATTAACATGTAGACCACCCAATGACTGCTTAGATACTGTAGATGCTCATACTCCCTGTGACAGCGCAGTAAAGTTGGATTTAAACATAAAGGCAAGTCAGCTAAATAATACATGCCAACTGATATGAGTAGCAATAACTAAAGGAAATTTAATAAGGTAATGAAATCTAAGATTATTTTAAAATCATGGTAGAATGTTTTTTGAAGGCAAAGATGGACACAAATAATTTATCGCTAACATCAGCGCTAATTTTTGTTAAAACGTGCATCTTTTGTATCTCTGCTGCAGGGTAAATCAGGGATGTCCAACTCATTTTAGTTTAAGGGCCACATTCTGCTCAATTTGATTTCAAGTGAGCCGGACCAGTATATCTGTGACCTAATAATCTATTGTTGGATTTATCTCACCAAACATTATAATGAATAAACACAAAAGGAATGAAGACGTTGGTCATTTTACTCATGAGGAGGGCGCATGGGAGATTGTTCAGGTTACAGCCTCTCAACACGCTCTAAACAATCTCCCCCGTCGCTCCTACATTTATTTGAAAATAGGAGGGTTCTACAAGACATAATATTCTAAGCATTAAGACACAACACAAAACATAGGACCAGACGACACCTGTCCCGTCCCCGACCACATCCGATCACGTCCTTGGTCAAGGCGCCCTTCCATCAAATGTTGCTGAGTCATCTTCTTGAAGGCGAGACATCTATCTATCTAAATATTGTCCATAATACTAATGCAAGCTACTAATGCAAAATACTAATGCAAGCTAAGCAAATAAATGATAACTACTAAGATATATCTAACATCTATAAAGAATGACAATTCAATTTGTTTCCCTTTTTTGGGGTGCAAATGTATTGTCTTAACATTTGCGGTTCTACGGTGCTTGTGTCAAAATACAAGTGTTTGAGTTTTAAAAAAAAATGAATAAATGAACTCAAACTTGCCTGACAGGCAGAAAAATCCCCTCCGGCCGTATTGGACCGCTTCTGGCCCACGGGCTGTACAATTGACACCCCTGGGGTAAATGATCAGAAAACGTCGACATCAACTAGGAGTTGAACCGATTAATCAACTAATCGAGAAGTCGACTTTACAGCAACGTTAAAGCTTGACGTGGATTAATCGCTAATCAATTGTTTTTTAGCATCTCGTCTTTCAGTTGGCCAATTTACAGAGGAATTTCAACTCAGCCAACTGTTGACGTCGCCAGACTGTAATGCTCGAAAATATACGTAAAACTGCTCGATGATGAAAAAAAAAAAAAAAAAAAAAAAGGTTGGGGACATGTCGATAACGTAAAAGATGTCAATGACATTTTCGATTAATCGACTTGACTTTCATCACATATAGTCAGCAACAAAAAAATCTTCAGGCGTTCAAGTCACAACACATTCTTTTTTTATGTAGAGGAATTTAAATCATTATTCCTTGCCTTAAATTAATTGCAATTATGATGAATATCGATTCAAACATAAATTGAAGTATTTAACTGTTATTTTTAATTGATAGCTGTAGAACCATGACGAGCACTCCACCAGCTGCTCTACTGAATGTTATGCACCATCATTTGCGATCAGGACAACCACATAACTCCAATACCTTATTATTCCATTATCCACAGACTTCCAGGAAGCCAAATTGAAGGTTACGCCATCCATCGGCATGTCGAGCCAGATTACAGGGTAAATATGTCTCAACACACTTTTATAGCTTGACTTTCATGTTACCATATAACAACAGCTTTTGGGCTCCCACTTACAGCCTTGTATAAACAAAATAGAAGCCATAATGTGACACAAGGAGGCTTTTGTCACATTGCTGCTGGACCTGGAGTTGCACGGTTGTGTGGAGTGGAACATAAAAGCACATACCAGGAGGAGTACTTGGAAAAGAGGGACTCCCTCCGTGTGTGTGCGTGTGTACGGTGTTATTCATACAGGTTACTCATTGATCGACAGCATTGGAGGGAGTGGTCTAACAGAGGTGTGGAACAATACATGCTGACTGAAGCAATGGAATCCCGGTTGCTTTTCAACTTTGCAGTCACTAGACAAAGAATGGAACTTTTGGGATGTTTTTGCAAGCTCCAAAGGTGGACAAAGAGCTTAAAATCAGTTGGCAGCTTGATGGGACGTCACTACCAAGCTGTGTGACTGCCATGTCGACCGCCCAATGACTGCATGAACACTGACTCAAGAGAGGGCCAATCACAATACAGCCCAGCTTGCGCAAGAAGGAGGGACTTAAAACAGAAACGGCAATCACAGAGGAGCGGAAGAATACATGCTGATCATTTCATCAAAAAATAGCTTTCAAGCTCTTTATGGCCACTCCCATTTGACGTTTGCTGTCAAACTAATCCTCAAATGAAGAGAATCACACCTTGTGTGTTTAAAACAAACAAATTTTGTTGTCGTAAGAGCACACCCTGTTAGCTTAATGCTAACATTAATGGAAATTCCCTTTGACATGCTAACATTAGCATTGATCGCGATTTTTTTTTTTTTTTACCCTTTAAGCAACGGATATTTTAATGCATATGGAGCAACCAGAATCCAGAATCATCATTATTTGCCAAGTATGTCCAAAAAACAAACAAGGAATTTGTCTCCGGTAGTTGGAGCCGCTCTAGTACGACAACAGACAGTCAGTCAATTGACAGAGAACACTTTTGAGACATAAAGACATTGACAAAAAACAGTCACAGAGCAATAAAGGGTTAATAGTTATCTGGTAATGTATATAGTAACAACACATGTATATAGATAATATAACAATACTCACAGGCATACATATTCTTCATCCTCAATAAAAAAAAAAGACAAACTTTACACTAATTTAATGGTAAGCAGTACAGTAGAAGAAGAAAGAAAAAGACTTATATTCTTCTTCATTTGTTTGTATAATACAGTACTGCCTCCTGGTGGCCAAGATGGGTACACCAGAAGTTGCAGTACATTGAATTTGTGATGAAACTGTTAATACTTTACATTGAACTGAAAACCCACGCAATCAAGGGGAGAACATGCAAACTCTACACAGGCGGGGCCGGGGATTGAACCCCGGTCCTCAGAACTGTGAGGCAGACGCTCTAACCAGTCGTCCACCGTGCCGCCAATACAACAATCCCTATGGAAATAAATTGAAATAACAATCCGTTCCACCCTCCCAAAAAACAAAAGAAACATTTTTTATGTAATGTGTTTTTCATAAGAAAAATAACACTCTATATTATTTGACTTTTTAAAAAGATGGAGTACAGTGGAGCCCTGCAAACTCGCAGTTCGGCACCCACGGGTTCACCTATTGACTGATTTTTTTAAAGATTTTTTTCTTTCTTTTCTTTTTTCTTTTTTTTAACCCTGCTTACTTTTTTTTCTTTCCCCAATGCAATTATGATGGGTGTCAATTATCTGCGGATTTTCGCTATTCGTGGTCCGGCCCAGTCTCTGATCCCAATGAATACTCGGGGTACAATGTAATGACATAATTAAATACACAGAATGTAAATAGTTGTTGCCTCATTTTTTGCTTTAAATTCAATGGACATTATACCGCTCCTTGTGGTGTGCATGCCTTGGCCACCTTGGGGCAGTATAATACAAACTTTCAGACATACATGAAGACGGTAAATTCAGTAAAGTGCAGTAATATGAGTTCATCTTCAAAGAGGATAGAGAATATATGCCTGTGAGTATTCCATTTTTTGCTCGCAGGTCAAAGCAAAAAATAGGCCGAACGATGGCTTGTGTCTCAAAAAAATGTAAGTCAGGTCACTCGTATCTCAGTGTACATGATTCAAACTTGCGATATTGTATGCACGTGAGTGTGTGCGCCCCCCCTTTACAAACACACATCCCCGCACATTGGAAAGAAGCAATGCACATGCATACACTTTGTTATTATACGATTCCACAAAAAGGAATGTGACATCTGCACACACACACGCACACAGACACACACACACACACATACAGGAGGAGGAGGACGAGGAGGAAGGAGAGGTGACATGACCCAACTTGCACTTGACTCCAATGGAAAAGTCTCAGGGGCTCTATTGCACAAAGACTCTGGAAAGAGGACCCGGGAAGAGCGGCATTCCGCAGGATAGACCTTGTGTACATTGCAGTGAGTCGGAGCTTAACTGAAGAAGGAGGAGGTCAATGAGGCTCAGCGGATGGAAGCGAGATTAGGCGGTAATGGAAAAAGAGGAGGAGGTCAGGGGGTGATAGGAAAGAGAGGAAAAGGTGAGGAGAAAGATGGATGTTTCAATCAGGATGTGCGCAATAGGCGGGGGGGGGGGGGGGGGGGCTCGTGAGTGACAAGGCGGTCTGAGTTGTTCGTAGGTCGAAACCTTAAGGCTGTAAACTTTGCACTCCTCTTTGATCAAAGAGGACGACGTGATGGCCTTCATTGCCTTCCGCAGATGTTCCATTAATCTTTTCTCTCCACCCTCTAAGCCAGTGTTCCACAAACGTTATAGAAAAATACACCTATTTTACATTAGAAAAATCTCACTGCACACTACCAAACAAAAATGACATAAAAATGTCTGAAAACTGAAATAATGACGATGATATCTCATCACATACTGTTCAGTGACTCAGTGTGAAATCTGGGCCTGTTGAGTTGAACATAAAACTATTATTGTGTTGTATGAATGGATATACAGGTTAATTGTACCTTCTGTCATCCAGTGGAAGAGCATTTAATTGTTCCGCCTGTCACTATATGTCACAGACAAAGATAAATGAACTAGGATACATTATTTGTAAAACAACCCCAATTCCAGTGAAGTTGGGACGTTTTGTTAAACATAAATAAAAACTGAATACAATGATTTGAAAATCATGTTCAACCTATATTGAATTGGATACACTACAAAGACACGATATTTCATGTTCAAACTGATAAACTCTATTGTTTTTAGCAAATAATCATTAACTTAGAATTTTATGGCTGCAACACGTTCCAAAAAAGTTGGGACAGGTGGCAAAAAAGACTGAGAAAGTTGAGGAATGCTCATCAAACACCTGTTTGGAACATCCCACAGGTGAACAGGCTAATTGGGAAGAGGTGGGTGCCATGATTGGGTATAAAAGGAGCTTCCCTGCATTGCACAAGCAAAGATGGGGCGAGGTTCACCTCTTTGTGAACAAGTGCGTGAGAAAATAGTCAAACAGTTTAAGGACAATGTTCCTCAACGTACAATTGCAAGGAATTTAGGGATTTCATCAGCTACGGTCCATAATATCATCAAAAGGTTCAAAGAATCTGGAGAAATCACTGCATGTTAGCGGCAAGGCCGAAAACCAACATTGAATGCCCGTGACTTTCGATCCCTCAGGCGGCACTGCATCAAAAACCGACATCAATGTGTAAAGGATATCACCACATGGGCTCAGGAACACTTCAGAAAACCAATGTCACTCAATACAGTTCGGCGCTACATCCGAATTAAACCCAATTAAACACTTGAATAAATAAACGGTTTACCTCAAATAGATGCCTCCTTTTTCCCCTCAGGAAAAAAAACAACAGGTGATACAACTCTCAGTTCAGTTATAAACTGCCTCATTTCGAATAAATGCCCTGCAATTAGTGGCTGTAATTACCTTAACTATGACTGATGGCTCCATGTGTTTTGGTAGAGCTTTGTCTGCGACAAGGCATCTGTAAAGCTGACATTTATAGTGAGTTGAAAGAGAAACAATCGATTCTGAACATTTCAACACTGATTTGACACTTGGAAACTGGTGGATTTCGGGTTTGGGAAAAAGCTAAGACGAAAGAAACTAAATAAACAGATGATCCCTAATAGATGCCTGTTACTTTCTGTGGTTGGGTTAAATAAATGCCTCCCTCAAATAAACCCTCCATTTAGTGGCTGTAATCACTTTGACTATGAATAATACCACAGCATCTTTACCACAATGCAGACAGCGTGCAGAGCAGACATGGCATCTGTAAAACTGAAGTTTAAAGATAAATTTACTGTTGCAAAAGTTGCTAAATATTTCAACACTGTCCCGGAACAAATAAGGCATTGGCAAAACAAGTCCAAAATAGGCGAGCCTCACAAAAAAATGAACACCTTACCCCAAATACAACCCCTATTCCAATGAAGTTGGAACGTTGTGTTAAACATAAATAAAAACAGAATACAATGATTTGCAAATCATGTTCAACCTATATTTAATTGAATACACTACAAAGACAAGCTATGTAATGTTCAAACTGATCAACTTGATTGTTTTTAGCAAATAATCATTAACTGAGAATTTTATGGCTGCAGCACGTTCCAAAAAAGATGGGGCAGGTGGCAAAGTTTACTGTAGAGTTTAAAGAAACATTCCAGGAAAAACTGCAAAAAATGTATCAACATTTTGGAAGTTATCGGTGTTAATGTCATTTGTATCCGTTTTCTATTTAACTGTACCTAATGTTTTGTCTCGTGAGCTGCAGGAGCTTTTCTGTCATGATGTCATTCATTTGGAGCCCAACCCTGCAAGTGAAGCTTTGTTACCACACCCACGGTAAGATCACGCAAGGGGTCTTTCTCCCAAAATATGAATTTTGAAGACTACACCGTATCATCTCCATAATGATGACGGTGTGTTTGATAGCATGGATGTCAGGAACACACTTACCTGTGTAAGAGGATTTCTTCATGATGGCAGATGTTTTCCTCCTGAAACCTGTGAAATTAAAAAGTGTATCGTTCTTCTTTTTAATAAGCTTCTTTACTCAACAGTCCTCTTACTTCACTTGAACTGTGTTCAGTTTGGAGGCGTATTCCAGTGCGCCGTGCACCTCTTTGGAGAGAGAGAGAGAAAAAATAACAGAAGGTAATGGACACAATCACACCTGCGCTTCTGCGTCATGACGCACGCCCATGCGGCATGTGCGTGAGTGGTTTAGCTCTTACACTGTGCACTATTCCACATTAGGAGCCTTACCTACGACACATAAGAAGCGCAACAAGGCGACTGTCTGGCGTCGGTCTGTAGGATACAAACAGTTTATTAGTTAATCCGCTGACTAAAAATGTCAACAACAAAAAAAGTGGATTAACATGCATATAAGACAAACCATGAAGCCCTAAGCAAAAGTTTAGTTTAGGGCATTTGTGCAATTTCTGTAAGGTGTTATCTGTTTTTTTTTTTTTTTTTTTTTTAATGTATTTTTGATTTATTTATTTTAACTGCAACAGCAATCTGCAAAAAGTTCAACCTTGGTTTCATTGGCCCATAACACATTTTCCCACTTGTCAGGGAGATATTTTTATAGTCCGATGAAACCACGTTTGAACTTTTTGGCCACAAACACATCATTGCTCATCACCAAAAGAACACTATACCTACAGTGAAGCATGACAGTGGCAGCATCATGCTTTGGGGCTGTTTTCCTTCAGTTGAAAATGGGGCCTGAGTCAAGGTGAAGGGAATTATTAATAAAATGTCAGAAAAAAGTCCTACAAGAACATCTGAACTTTATTTGCCGTTAATCAGAGGCACTTTAAATAGTAGCAGGTGTGACCTTAATCCCATTTAACATGACTTTGAACGTGACTGGAACGTGATTTATTTCCAATTGAGTTGTAAAGCATATTGGTCACATTAATCTTGGAAAAATTTTTGAAATGATTTATCTTGGTCTCCTTTTTTTCTATATACAGTGTGTGTGTTTGTGTTTTTTTTTTTTTTTTTAAACTAACATTTGAACCGAGCCATGTATAGCCATTTTTTATATCAACTGTATGCCTAACCTACAATGTACAAAACAGAATATTACAAATAACACAATGTACAAAAACAGAGCATTAAATATAGTAAAATAAACAACTGAATATCAAGCAAATACTTTTTTAAAATGATGACTGAACAGGTACCTGAAACAAGGTGACAAAAATGGTTTTAAAAAAACGAATATCTGATAAAGTAATTAGGGCTTAAAACTGTAAAAATGTGTACAAATCCAAAATAAAAACCAAAATATTTAACTTTTTTTTTCATGTTACTCTGGTCTTGCTCAACCCTCCCTACTCACGCTGCAAAAAGGTGCTAATAGCTTATTTATGTCTTGGGTCATCACTGTGAGTGGGTGTCTCAATGTAAGCCTGTGACTCACACAACAGTGTGTGATGTATGTCAATGTGAGCGTGTTGTGGCAACATCCACCTGTTTACTGTCACATTGAGGGGGCTTCGCTTCGTTTTCAAGGACAAAAAAAAAAAAGAGCAAAAAAAGTCAATTCCCTCTGAGAAATACAGAGACGATGCCATTGAGCTAAAATGTCAGACAAGCACGGTGAACTAATGCAGTGATTTCCAATCACTGTTTTGTGGGATATTTGAAGAGATTTGAACCTTCAATCAGGTGTGCTGCAGAAATTGAGCGCAAAAATATTCTTTATTTATTGCAAATAATGTATCTTCGTTCATCTATCTATGCCAATGGCGTATAGTGATCGGCAGAGCAATTAAATACTCTTCTACTAGATAGAATTAAACTGTGTACCAGCCTGTTGCCATTTATACAACAGAAGAATAGCTGTCCAATTAAAAGGCCCAGATTATACAACCCCAATTCCAATGAAGTTGGGACGTTGTTAAACATAAATAAAAACACAATTTGCAAATCACTTTCAACCTATATTTAATTGAATACACTACAAAGACAAGATATTTAATGTTCAAACTGATAAACTTGATTGTTTTTAGCAAATAATCATTAACTTCGAATTTTATGGCTGCAACACGTTCCAAAAAAGTTGGGACAGTTTCATGTTTACCACTGTGTTACATCACCTTAAATATCTTGTCTTTGTAGTGTATCCAATTTAATATAGGTTGAACATGATTTGCAATTCATTGTATTCTGTTTTTGTTTATGTTTAACACAACGTCCCAACTTCATTGGAATTGGGCTTGTACACTGCGTATGTAAATTTGTGAGTAACTCGAGACAACATCACTATTTTAATATTCATACTGTTGTTATTAAATGTGAATAAATGAGTTAATCGATCAATAGCATGACGTCACCATTGTACTTCTGGGTCGATCGCTCGCTTGACTATCTTTGCTAAATAAGATTGATTAAATGCTTTGTTTGTTAAATTAATCCTCAAGGCACTGTTCTCTTTTATTAGCAGTGAACAGAGAAACACTGATTATAGTCTCCATAATTTGTCCGAAGGCCTGCTATGCTACACATGGGCCGTGCTAACTGTGACCCAAATAAAAATACAGGCCCTGTTGAAAATGGATGGATGAACACCCTTTAAAATTATTGTCAGAGTTTTTCAGGGTTTCAAGAGTAAACGTATTAATGACACGAGTTCATGGTATGACAACATGCTTGAGGTTCAAGCCACATGGAGTGAGTTCCTCTGAGTGGGAGCTGCACGTTTGAGCTCCACTGACATCATGTGGCCACGGCCTGTTCTCATCACAGTTCAACTGTAGCCGGTATCTGCGTGTGTGCCCCCTTGGGGCACTGGCAGTTTGAGGTCCTTGCAGGTTGGGTTATTGGCACCATAAAAAATGTATTGCACATAAAAGTAAAAAAAAAAAGTCTACCTAAATAAAGGCTTCAAGACAGATAGTTGCAAAAGAGAAAAAGAAATACAAATGTGTTGTACTGCAAAGTCAACAGTAAAATCTACAGATGCCGGGGGCACTTTACCATTGTTCAATTGTAATTTACTAAACATGCAAAAAGCAGTGCATCAAGCAATTATACAGTGCATTATAGTTATTGAAAAAACTGTGTATCGATGACATAATAGCTTTGAACAATCAACAAAGTTACTGGTCGCACCTGCGCTAACGGATGAAAATGAACTCACATATTAGGGGCAAAAAGTCACCATTTAGGGCAGGGGTGTCAAACTGTTTTTTAGTCAGCCCAATTTGTTCCCAAGTGGGCCGGACCACCATATTTGTAGCTTAAAAATCCATAAATCCATTGTTTCTGTGAAAATAATGAGTACTTTCGGAAAATATACACATTTATTCAGTATTATCTTGTCGCAAATGTCGTTACAAATCATATGAGCAATCTCAAATTTATAACAAGAAATGATTTCAACAGTATAATGAATCCGTGAGCATGCATCATTCAGTAATGCATCCTTTGTAAATGTATACACAGAAATACACGTTGTAACGGTCTGACATGAAGTCAGACAAAACAGGAAATTTAGGCATTTTCGGTTTTGTGGCGAAATGTGGAATAAAAAGTTAGAAGGCCCGCCCCCGTTATATAGTTCATCGGATTAAAAAGCGTTTGATAATTTTGTCCCATGTCTTGAGGTGATACACACCAAGTTTGAAGCGAATCCGATGAAAGCTGTAGGAGGAGTTTGCAAAAGTATAAACCCTGAAAAAATGCGAAGATTTCGCACTTTTTTCTTTCAAAAGGTCACAGGTCACTTTGTCTAGAAGTTACGACATCGCGCGCACCGACTTTTGTGTGTGTCTTGGTCCCCTCTATATGCATACCAATTTTCAGAGCCGTAGGTCATACATCCCACTGACTTGTCCTTTGATGTACTTTCGGCATGGACCTCGCAGGTCTCTGCTCGGGCCCTCATCAGAATAATTTCTACAGATACAATAGGGAACTCGCAGGTCACTGCTCGGGCCCTAAAAAAGAGGCCAAATGCGTGTTCAAACTGTTTATTGACATTTCCTGTTAAAGTTGACACGTTAAACAAAGAAAATGACACGTGTATTCAATCAAACCACATACGTAGCTTGCAAACGTCTCCTAGCCTTATGCTAACACACAATGCAAACCGCCATAGATTGGCTAATGAAACTAGCATCGGTGTTGCGGTACTTGATATTGCAGTACATATAACCCTCTAAGCCAGGGAGGGTGTTAAACTCGTTTTTGTGACGGGGCACAAGCGTAGTTATGACTTCCCTCGGAGGGCCGCTACAACTGTGAACCCATATAATTGAAAGATTACCTCATACACTGTAATTACATACAGTATACACAACACATTGATGAATAGCCAGTTTTGAAATCAGAAGCCTATAAAAACATGTTTTTCAACTATTACATTTCTTTTCAAAGGGGGATTGGTAAAAAAAGAATGCTTGCAAATATCTCAATGGTATTACACCAGAACACAATGAGCAAGTTTGATCTGCTTTCGCGGGCCACATAAAATGATGTGGCGGGCCGGATCCGGGCCCCCGGGCCACCGAGTTTGACACCTGTGTTCTAAGCAATGGCTAACTGGACAACCAAAATCATGCAAAATGTCCAAAACAAACTCCTCAGGTCTCATCAAATTCTTCAGGGTGTTACATATTATTGTAATATTTTTGCCTTAATTGTATATACTTTTTTAGCTAATAGTTGACTTTGTGATGTACAGTCATGTGAATGGCTCTGATGTACATTTTATTTGCATCTAAATGTGGACGGGATCTAAGCACGCAAACCAAAAAAAGTAAGCTATAAATATTTTAAAATACTTAGTATATTTAAATATATTTTTTATATATTGTAAATACATCGATACTGTATAAAAAGCCTGTCAAGTGAATCACGTGCAGAAGCGTACGTCGATTCATTTTCATTTTAAAAACATTATATTTAAAATCAAATAAAAACAAGCAAAATGCTTCAGAATAAAGTTTTTAAATCATCACAAAATTCTAAGAAACGTGATTTATATTGGACAGTGTCTGTGTAAAAAAACACATATTTTAAATTACTTGGAGATTTCTTTGTGAAAAGTACTTTTGAGTTATTTCATGAAAATCGTTTTTTTATTTCATGAAACTTGAAATTTAATCTGTGTGTTGTTTTAAAACAAATAGACTGAGAAATTGTTATACATGGTCAATAACATTTTATAAATGCTTTGCACGGTATGATACAGTGGATATAAAAAGTTTACACCCCCTTGTTAAATGCCAGGTTTTTGTGATATAAAAAAATGAGACCAGAATAAATAATTTCTAAACATTTTCCACCATCAATGTGTTCTACAACCTGTGGAAGCTCTCTGCGGAACAGGGTTTGTACTGTAAGATGTGACGGCAAAGATGACTGGAAAAGCCTAGTAGAACAACTGAACTTTTGGGGGGATAAATCAGGGGGACTTTAAATTGTGGCAGGTGTGTGCTGACTGCCATTTAACATGAGTTTGAATGTGACTGGTTAATTCTGAAAGGAAAAAAAATCTATTATGTTGTACAGGTTATAGGTCACATTCATGGTGGGTAAAGTTTGCGCTTTGTCAGTCTCACCTCTGACCTTTATCTCGGCGGAAAACAACTTCAAATTCCCATTGACCCCATGAATGATTCACTAGTTACATCACTTGTTCATTTGGTCGTTATCATCTCAGCTCATGGAGGTGCAGAGGCGTGACTGATGATTATCTTTTACATAAAGTATCTTTCCTTCAAATGGTGACAAACATGATCATTTGCCATTTCCTGTTACAAGTTACGGCAGGCGTAGAAACTCTCACCCCTGCACAATGCGTGTTGAAAAGACAAAAAAAAAACATTGTGGTATTGATGTTTCGGGCCCCTCGGCTGGAAAGTGCGTCTCCGTGAGGGGGTCTTGGTTTCCGCTTGCTCACAAGAAGACGTTCAAATGCTTGTGTTGTTGACACAACCCGGTCAGGTAATTCACAGCTCGTGGCCACAAATGCACCGCATGAGCAAAAACATCGAGCTGCAAGCTTGACGAGAGATTTGTTTTGTGACATTTCCGTGTTGACTCGCAAAAAGCGTCTCTAGCTTGTATTTGGACTGGGCCACGGATGATGTTTGTGCTGCTCTTTAGCCGTCACTCAACGTTCAGCAGAGACAAATGGGCTGATTTCATGTTCGGGAACATTTTGCACTACAAAGCAGATGTGTGCATACCTCTTACTGCAAGCTTTCAGGAACCTGAGTCATGATGTGTTCATCTTCTTATGCGTCTACACAAGCCTATACTTTCTACTCAAAGGTACTTACAAACTCACTTTACAAGGATAATGATGCTTAGTTTTGATTAATAATACATTCGAGTAGTTTCTGCAAAGCCTCATGGTAGTTTGATGATCAAATCGTTTTGTTTTTGTTCACATTCACTGCCATTGACGGCTTTCGAAGTCAAATTTCCATGTTAACTGGGAAGGCAGCAGATAGTGAACAATTCTTCAAAAACAAACAAAAAAAAGGTCAAATGCATGTTCAAACTCTCGGCACGGCAGCCGAAACTTCACTTGTGGATGAAGTAAATCCTATCCACAGTGGTTATATCACAAAATTAAATTCAATAAAAATCCTGTGTTAAAAATAAACAATTGAGATAATATGTGTGTGCGCACCCACTTACTGGGGTCTGTGGCTGTGTGTGGCTGTGAATTAACCAATCAGAATTAACCAATCACATCCAAACTCTTGCTAAATTGAAGTCAGCACACTCCTGCCACCATTTAAAGTGTCTCTTATTAACCACAAATAAAGTTCAGATATTCTAGTAGTTATCAGAGGGTGGGTCTATGTGTGCCCAGCAATTGGCTGGCGACCATTTCAGGGTGTACCCCATTTCTTACCCAAAGTCAGCTGAAATAGGCTCCAGCTCACCCGCGAATGCCATAGAAAATTGATGGATGGATGATAGAACTGAACATTTCAAGGCAGTTGTGTGTATGGTTTATTAGGAGTCATATTTTTGAAAAAGTTGACTTTATTACAAGCAATCCATCTGCACGACTACAGTTTCGATCGAACAAATATTTTGGACTGTTATTATTATTATTTTTTTTTGAAACAACAATTCCCCTGAGGTTTCTTTTTTCCTTTTTTAGGCTGTACATAAATGTACACCATCATTACAAGGTTATCAATCACAGCAGCAAGGCGTCTGACAGGCCTTGAATTATGGTGGTACTGAATCATTGTTCACCATCTGGAATGTTATTGAGGTTGTTCACATACTGTACTTTGCACACATTGCACAAGTACATTACAGTGTTATTTGTAAATTGAGTCACATTTGGAATAAATTACCAGCTTCATTTGACCTTTTTCTGATATCTGTTTGCTGTAAGAATACATTTTATTTCTTCAATCAAGCCTGTCCTTTAGTCTTAACACACACACAATGAAAATTCTCTCATTGAATACTGAATGACATTACACCACAATATACGATAACGTGCAATGTACAGTCACCGGACACAACAGTAAGCACATCTGCCTAATCTGACGAGATCTAATACAAGACATATATCCACAACTCTGCCTCTAGAAAAATATTAATGTTCAGTTTTAATTGAAACTATTAGACGGGTATTAATTCAACGTGCGTGAGGATAAGCCGTACAGAAAATGGATGGATGGATGTATGACGGCACTGTATCATATGGAGTGCCGTTTTATAAAATTTTGATAACCAAAATATCATCATGTACAACTACAATAATAAATATGTGAAATTATTACCTCACTTACAGAGTCAATCAAAACTGAGCATTATTATGTTTGTCAAGTCAGACTTTTTCAAACAGCTCGTGTATTGGATCTCATTCGATTGTGTACCTAATAAAGTGTCTGGTGAGTGTACATGCCTCATACTTGCATATATGGACATGTATAATTATAGTTACGCATATACTAGCATAGAGTACTTTCTAAACGGCATTCACAATAACCATAAAAACAACATAAAGCAAATTGCCTAGCACAGTCAGCATATTTTTCATGTACCTGATTGGTTCATTCAGAGCCATGCGTGCAGGGTTGCTGCAACGCTTGCTCTTGTGCTTTTGTCGTAGCGCACTTGCAGGACGTCCTTAAGATCGCATCGTTGCGCGCATGTCCTCGTAAACATCGCTGGTGGCTCCGTGCCATGCCCCATATTTGGCGTGCCACTGTTTGATCTGCCAATGACATGACGTATGATTATTAGCCTGGGGGCTTTTGTAAATAAACTAGGTTAAACTCAGAGGCACAAAATGAGACCTCAGTAACAAACATGGAAGTATATGGAGTGTAAATACAATGTAATATAAGCATTTGGAATGTAAAGTAGAGTTTGAATGAGTATAAATTTACTGTGCCCTCAAAATAACTTAACACACAGCCATTAATGTCGAAACCACTAGCAACAAGATTGAGTACACACCTATGTGAAAATGTCCAAACTGTGCCCAAAGTGTCAATATTTTGTGTGTCCACCATTATTTTCCAGCATATTTTCCACACAAAATGTTTCAAGGATGAGGAAAAAATAACTGAGAAAACATCCCTCCTCCGATCCCAAAAATAAACAACTTACTAGCATGGTACTCTCTGTCGTTGCATAATTAAAAAAATACATTTAAAAAAATTATAAATGAAAAAAAAAAAGCTTCCAATAAACAATTCCACCTGCTGCCTGTAATTACCTTTGATTTGACAAGATACTATCATGCGCTGTGGTCGATGACATTAACACAACACACACCATCCACAGGGCAGACGTGGCATCAGTAAAGCTGCACTACATTTCAACTCCCCGGAAAACAAAATAAAATACCCGACCCTGATATGCACGCGCGCACACACACACCTTGAGTATGATCCATTGGAGGAAAGCCATGAAGACTCCAAACAGCACGGCAGCCGAAACCACAACAGTCACCAGGAGAAGACTTTTGTTTGGTTTGGCACACTGCTTCTCATCTATAATGATACACACATTTGAAATAATAAAAAAAGAAAATCTTTTGAGACCTAATCGCCACTCTGACATAGTTACCTGTGACAGTTGCAGTTCTGTATTACAGGCATCACCAGATTCAGCAAATCAGCATTTGTTTTTCTTCCAATTTGTATATTTTATACTTAATACAGAGTGTAGCTATACCGTTCCCGTGGAATCAGCCCTTTGCCATTCAAACACCCGCTGGGGCGTGACTGGAATAGGAGCCTATATGGGGTAGTTATTATCCGATTAAGCCTATTGAACTCTGCCTAGAAACAAGTAGCCAATTGGTTTTGGAGCTCAATTAGGCGGTTATGGCTGAGCCAAGCAGCTCTGTTAATCTACATATTGTACTTGCATGAGCAGGATCGCCATAGAAAATGTGTTTTAAAAAAACATCACACAATAGTAAAATACTGCACGATATTTGTTTAGTAAAATATTGTGTTATTATTTGAGCCCTGAAATCAAATGGAAAAAAAAAGTCAACTTTTTGTGAGTTATAATTATCATTGTCATTTATTGATTATTAATTATTTTATATAACTATTTTTATTTGCATAGGTTTTGAAAACTGCATTTAATTCCAGGTATGTAGGAACCCCACCAAGTTTCATTTTCATCTCTTGGTACGAGTTGATGTTGTGAGGTGGCAGATGCTCACCTGTAACCACCAGGAGCATCGAGCCATTGCCCTCTACCTGCTTTCGTTCAGATGTTTGCTTATCAAACCCCTCGTAGGCACACCAATACGGCCCTGTGTCTTCTGATGTAAAGTTTGAAATGACCACGTCCACATTCGGTAAGGCTCCCTCCACCCGGAGCCTGCCGCGGAACTGCTCAGCGATGGTGTTTTTATGGGAAGTCATGTAGAGAACTTGGTCCTCCTTCTTGAGGCCTTTGATCAAAATCATGTACGTTAGGTCCTGTTGAGAAGTTCTGCACTGGATGGACACGGATCCGCCAACTTGTTTCCATATCACGTTGTTGTTCTCCACTGAGACAGACACAACGTTATTAGAAAATTGTCTATTTGTAATATTTCAGAATGTTTTTCCACTCGCAAGTTTGATCAGTCTTACCTGTTTCAGCCCGAGTTGTGCAGAACAAACACAGGACGGAGATGAGACATGCACACACAGCAGACATGTTCAGCTAAATTCTAAATCTGCACGAGGAAATGCATCTATGTGCCTCGTCTTCCCACAGCACCACGCATTTGAATACCGACAACATCCTGTCACCTTGTGCTAGCTGATATAAACTAAAACACATGCGGAGAATCCTCACAAAAAAAAAATCTGATCTTTCCCATTAATGCTAGGAAAATATTTAAACTTTGTTACTGCTGCTACGCCTTACGAGGTATCAAAATGGCACAAAGAACATTAAGCCAAAATCTAATAATAGCGTTTTAATTTTTTTATACATAATGTAATAATTTTTTTTTTTTTTACACTTTGATTCCAAAATTCATTCTATTAAATAAAAGCTGAAATGTTTGATTTCTCAAATTTCATAATTAATCTGCTTTTGGTGTTTATTTAACCTGTGGGATCTCACCATTAGGAGCAACAGCGTCCTCTAGAGACAACAGAGCAAATATGCTTGAGTATCGCCACGGTTATAAAACCAGTTCGGCATTCGCAAATTCACATATTTGAAGATTTTTTTAATCGTTGGAAAACTCACCTAGTTGCTGTTTTTGTGCCCATGCCAAACCAATTAAAGTCTTGGTTTGCCCCATCTTGTGGCCTCTTGGTGCTAAGGAACATGTTGAAGTTAGTTGAATAGCTTCACTTTGACAAAAGTTGAGCTTTCCTGCCATCTTGTGGCATTCATAGGCAATTCAAAAGATCTTTGGGTGTGCCGGCTCCCTATCACACAAACAGCATGGCTTCACTAGAATTCTTCGAGATAAAATACATCGGTGTCATACTGCTGTGTTTTTGTTGTTGTTTTCTAGTGATATTACAACTTTTTCCTTGAAAACAAGACTATTTTCATAAAAATATACCAGTATTTTCTTTTTAAAAAATACTGCTCTTTCTTCTAATACTAGAACTTTTACTCCAAAACAATCTGAGTTTATTATTGTAATGTTATGACTTCTCTACTTTGAAAAAAACATATCCAACTTTATTCTCATAACTCTTCTTTCTTCTTGAAAAAAACTTTTTTCCAATATCCCAAATCACCTTCTGTATAGAAAGCAAAGGCATACATTAAATTAGCAAACATAACACACAAGCAGTTAAAGAAAGATTCATCACACAGAAGCTCTCACAAATTCCCAGAATGTAACATTTCCAGGACGGCGTCCCGGAGGAGTACACCCGCCTCATCCTCCTCGCCTTCTCCCTCATGACTAAAATCTCCCGCCTCTTTGACTTCTCCATGAGGCACGTGTCCGACAGCCATCAGCATGTTGTGGAGGACGCAGGCGCTCAACACCACTGCTCTCGCTCGGCTAGAATTCCCCACATCCAGCTGCCGGAGTCTTTGGAATCGTCCAGTCAGGCTCGCGACGGCCCGGTCCAGGATTCCGAAGTGCGGCTCCAGCGTGGCATTGAAGCGCTCCTCCCTCATCCCGCCTCCTCCCGGATACGGAGTCAAAATGCGAGCGGTGAGCGGGTATCCAGCGCGGGCCAGCATCACCGTGTCGGGAGGCATCGGGTGAGATTCAAGCTTGAGCGCGCCGCCTCGGTCCACATCCCGGCTGTTCCCAACACGGCAGTGGAGGAAGCGCCCCGTACGGTCGCACACCAACTCAAGATGGAGCCAAGAAGCGGGGCGTTCTTCTGTCTTCTTCGTTCTCTTCACCTCTGGCTCGGCGCTGTCTTTTCTGGGTGGCAGCCGGATGGGAATGCGGGTGTGCCCCAAAACTCCCAACACCCGAGGGATGCGCTGGCCTTCTCCCGCCCGCTTGTTGTCCTGTCCCAGCACTCCGGAGAGAGGGAAGAGGACTGCCTCTGCCTCATCGCCTGTGAAGGAAACATTCATAATCCTTATCAAGATGCCACTTTTTGACATCATAACCAGAATGGAATGGGTGAGACCAAGTGCCAATAGTACGGTACACCTGACACACAGTTGCAGCAATATCCCACTTCATCAGGTTCAGTATATTAGGCACCGGCGGGGGAAATCACAGATCTTTCAAATGAAATTGTCCACAATCTGAGGTACTATCAAGGGGCGGACTGGGGTGTGAAAGTGAAGACCTAAAACTCACTTTTAGGGTAATATCTCAGGGGGGGGATTTGTCAATTTAGAATTACAGCTCATGACACTTCTGCTCACAACGTTATGGCTCTGGACATTACTAATCAGGATGTTACAGTTTGCGACGTTACAACTCTCGATGTTACGCTCAGGACGTTACAGTACGTGACATTGCAGCCAGTGCCGTTGCGGCGCGCTGCGTTACAGCTCAGGAAGTTGCAACTCGTGACATTACGGCCTCACAACGTTACAGTTTAAAACCTTACCTAATGGCCAGCGAATGTGCTCGCCCCGCAGTGTGTTGACGCTCTGGCAGAATAAGAAGAATATGCGATGGATGTTGCCTTTCTCTAGGCGATACAAGCGGGACAAAGCACGGTAGCTGACAGGGTGGGACAGCAGCGCGAGGCACAGCGGGACCGTCTGGGACAACGAGAGGCGGGCACGACCGGCCACGCGGCTTCGGAATTGGGAGTCCCGCAGGAGAGCAGTCACGTACTGAGTGAGGACAGATCATGTTGATAAAACGGTGATGTCATCACTTCGCGACAGTATACGGGGTTTGCTATATTTGCCGTAAATGACAAATGCGCTCACCTTGACTGCCTCCTCGTCCTCCCGCCCCTTTTCTGCCGCTTGCTCTCCGGTGCTGGTGGCTGTAGTAGCTGCGTCATTCCTTGGCGGAGGTTCACTGGTTTCTTTGACTTTGTGGATCAGGTCCGCTTCGAGCACGAGCTCCACGGCCTGGTCCAGTCGCCGGTCGAGCTCGGCGGCGGACAGAGGCTGCCACTCCCGCTCCAGCAGGTCAAAGACGGTCCTCCCTGCCGATAAAATGCAGCCGTCCACGTCCATGTGCTCGAATAACGTTGGACTTCCGAGCAAAAGTTCAATAATGTAGCGAGGCCCCTTTGAGAGGCCCCCGTGTCGGTCCTGTTAGCCAAGTCGTTAAATGCTAACAGGTGCGGCGTTCGCGGAAGAGCTATAGTGTTGGAATTATTATCATCGTAGGTAATCGCAGGCCGTTGTGTATTCACATTGGACTGTGGCGTGTTCCAAGAACTTTTCAGGAAAGTAGCCTGAGTCACATGAGCCTAATTATGTTAAAATGAGATGGCGGAAACTTTTGAGTATTGTATTGTCGAAGAGAACACTGGGGTGTGGTGCGTTCAGGGACGTTTCAGTAACAAGTCAAATCTAGTTGGGATAAGTCTGGTAGGTAGGTAAACGATAAAAAGTGCGTTCGCAGAGAGCCGAGTGTAGGAAAGGAAAAGAGTACTATTATAAGAAACACCAGGACTGTGGTGTGTTCAGAGACCTTTTAGTAACATCGTATCTTTTGGTTAGTTAAGACAAATTGGTGATTCAGTGCAGGCTCCAAGAGGAAAACTGACGTTTTGCAAAACAAACACAGCTTAAAGACGTGACACTCAAGTTTAATGTTGAATCAATTCCAATTTTTGACAGTGGCCCAAAGTTAACTCCTTGCAAATGCTTTTTTTTTTCTTTCTTTTTTTAAATCTCGTTGTTGCTGTGGATGTATCCATCGTAAATATTTATAAGTCTCACTTTTCGTTTTCGTGTCTCGTTTTTAATTTGAGAGGGGGGAAAAATCTGCATGAATGTTTAAATAGCATACAAAACAAAACCGGACCTGTTAAGATCGTGGGGTAAACAGTGGGGCTCAAATGGGGAATACAAGCATACATTTATTTAGTCTTAAACATTTGTTTGTTGGGCTTAAAATGATCAATAGTTGAAGGAAATTATCACCATTCATTTGTTTTTAATTATCCGGGGCAAAGAAAGGAGTGAAATGTGACTAATTGTTTAATCAATATAAATGTTACTAATAGTTTAATACAAACAAAAGCATAAAAAGGTCTCTCCTGCTCAATGCCGTCATTGAAGCCAGTAAAGTAAAAAAAAAAAAAAAAAAAAAAAAAAACAGTAAAGTAAGGCATCTTAACAACAGCTTAATAAAAGAGACTCAATTAAATAAGAGGTACAATGCTTGGTGTTGAGCAGGTGACAGTGTTGCGACCAGTCTGGGCTGTAACAATGTGTTCTAGCATGCACACAAACGCACTGCTCGCTTGCTCGCTCACATAACAGCAACCCGTGTTTTGCTTCTGTCAAGCTGGAGATCTCGTCGTCCGCTTCCCCAAATTCTCCCCGCCCCCGGATTCCCCCCGTGCCCCCCTCCCTCACTGAACGGCCTGTTCGTTGGCTGTGCTGCCCGAGTCCTGTGGCTTCATGACGTCCGGGAGCTCCGGGGGGGTAGAGAAGGGCTCCATCCTCAGCTGCTCGAATGAATCATCTGCGGGGAAGACAAGTCGGGAATTTGAGACCGCCACACACATACACACACACAATCTTCCGTGACAGAATATAAAAAAACAAAAAAAGTTCATTTTACCACTGAGCCTGAAAGCTAAGCCCACGGTGCCGGGCGACTGAGGCCGCGCCGTCTGGTTGGTGAAGCCACAGTTTCCGAGCGTCTGAGTGTCATCCAGTTCCATGTCGTCCTGAACACCACCACAAATCAAGTCACTGGAGCAGTAAGTTTGTGAATAAAGCCCCAGTGCAAAAGGTACACTGGTGCCTTGATTTAGAAGTTTAACTTGTTCCGTGGCTACGCTCGTAGCCACGGAACAACAAGCTGCAAAAGGTGAGGAAAGCAAAAACAATGAAAAAGATTTAGTGAAAGTGAACAATTATTTTTACAATTTCAAAATGGTCTCTTTACATCACGTTTATCATGGGTGCGTCTGGAACGTAGATCCCGCTAGTGTGGGGGTTCACTGTATTGAAATATTAAAAGTATTCCATAGTCTAAACAATCATATTGCATTCTTATGTTGGTCCATTATGTGTAAACACAAATTACCAAAGAATGAAAGCCTTTCTTCGATCTTGGTCAGCTTACCTTGTAGAGCCTCTGGTCCTCGGGTGGCCTCTTTAGGATGCCCTCCACGATGCGCTTCAGCTCGTACACAGACGTGGACTCTTTGGCGTCAGTGAAGATGGTCGTCTTCTGACGCCGGATCATTAAGAACACATCCTGCCGAACAAGATTTTCACGCATATTTTGCTTTTTATTTGTCTTTCTCGTGATGCTACCACAAAGTTACTACTGACAACGACAGAAAACTGAGCTTAAGGCGGCAAAGCGAGGAATACAATTTGACAAATACGCCATGCAAATGTTCATTTAAATACACTTGCAATAGCTTGGAAACAGCAGCAGGTTCCAGTATCGCACCACAAACACATTCCTGTTACCTCTCCATTCTATCAAAGGGTGAATAATTTACTTTAGTTTGAAGATCGATATCCTTTACTGAACCCTTTTTATTGTAATTTTTTTTTTTTTTTACTGTTACGCTTTGGAATATTAAAACAGCTGTAAAGTTAAAAAAATTACTAAGGCGACGTAGTCATTATACAATGACAGTTTTTGATTTAATAATATTAAAGTGTCAATATTACACTAAGCAGTAAATCGCAAGCCATTTACATCATCACATATGAATTTTAACATACATAAAACGGCATACGGCCTTGAGGAGTGACACTTAGCATCTCAAAGCGGTATATGCTAGCAGGATGCCAAATTTTAATGCTTTAGCTTGTAGCCTATAAGCTAACAGACGCGGTTACAGTATGGTGTGACATTACAGAACGTGACTAAAAACACTCAAAGGGCGGTTTGACCAAAATTATATGCCGTTTGTAGAGGTTTCATGGCCCAAAAAAAACATTATTTAACCACAAGCTAACTTAGTGGCTTAGCTAAACGGTGAAGGGTTGAGCAACTTTACTTATATTTTACAGTGATTGCAAATTTCCACGTCAGAATGACTTAAACACTGACTTTAAAGTTTGTCAAGCATTTAAGATGACAACACTAATTCACTTTACATTTAATGACAACATATCATGAAATATGAATTCAAGCATAACCGTTGATTCACAAGACGAGCAATTAACGTCGTCACAATACATTTTAATGTACAAAAAAACGGTGAAATTTGCCTTAAAAGGTGAAACTAAGCGTTAAAGGTTATTTCGAAGTTATAACTAATTAGCCTAGCATGAACTTGCTAACGCCGTGTCCTCGACAACTCGGTAGTCAAAACTTGACCAACGGCAGCTGTTATATCGTATAACATTAAGGAACGTGACTCTGACAGCACTCAAATGCGCTTAGGTTAGAAAAATAGCTTGGAGATGCTTCGTGGCCCAAAAAACGTCAGTGGGGAATCGTGTCGAGCTAAATTGCTATTGCTTCACCCAACGTTAACACACATACAGACAGCCAAGTTTAAAGAGCCATTTATCTCAAGATCCTTTTTCAAACTGCTCACCCCAGCGTTATGTGGCGTTTAATGGCTAGTAGGCCAATCATGTTATTTAAAAAATAATGTTTGTTTTAAAGAAAGAGGTTATTTAACTACCAACTTGAGCTAGTTGTTTTTCCAAGTCTCGGGCTAGTCAATTATTACATTTGGACCCTCATCCAAAAACGGCTTTATACGCCAGGACACTTGTCACTTTTATGAGGTATTATCACCGCCGAGTGGTTTATCAATAAAGCCACGTCGAATATTGTTCACTGTTGAAAAGCTATCAGCCAGTTAGCTAAAACAAAGCCAGTCTTATGGACGTCAGCTTGTTGGTGACACACTCGCTTCCTCTTTGGTGTGATTTTAAAAACAAACAGAAAAACATTCACCCCCTGACCAAAACAGTTTTTGTGTTGTCGTCAAAGCGATATAACGTGATCGGTGTGTTTTTTTTTACACTCACCATGTCTTGCGGTCGATTGGAGAGTTGAAAAAAAAAAAAAAGAAAGGGGGGAAAAAACGCCTCAACTGCACAGCGACAGCTGATGTGGCGTTCAGATGCTAAACTCGACTGTCGGAAACTCGACTGTCCAACTTCGCCGCGGGCCTTCTTCGTTCTTCTCGTAGGAACGTCTACGACATTTACGGACGTCAAACTGTAATCATACTGCTACGCGTTAACGACTTATACTAACTTGGAGTTGCGTGTAGAAACGCGAGCTCGTACATCGTCCGCCTCCACTTGAACGCATCCCGCGCAATCATGGACAAATTACCGTATGCGTCCTTCGTAGTGGCTTCGTCAGTCGTGCGCCTTTTCTTTTGTTGTCAATTTGTGTCACGTATGTAAACGTAAACGCCTTTTACGTGTTTACGCTCATTCTGTGCTTTTTGAAAACATCACTTTTCTACATTTACATGCCCTGACGCGGTTTCAATTTCAAGCATGCAGTTTTAACTACAGCCAGCAGATGACAGCAAATGTACAGTTTACTGTCCACTATGAAGCTGTGCTATTTTATTTATCATTTTACCTTGAATAACCATAACGCCACTTGTTCAGCATTCAAGTTTTTATTTTTTATAACAATGACCAATACCAGACACCAGTGAGTTTATGGTTTAATGAAAAGGACTCAAATTTGTGTGATGGTTGACGCTCCATATTGCACCAGGAAAGCACTTTCTTGGATCTGCGTGTCTGTGTACTAGGAGACAAGAGCGACATTTTAAAATCAGTTTAAAACAAAGCTTACATATGAAAACTCACGTGCAGTCTTAATGGAGAGTGGACGAGTTCAGAATCCTGGCAGCAGAGAAGCGCAAAGGGCCTCTCCTTAGTGTGGGAATGTTCTTGGAAGCATAGGGCGAACACTTTAGCGGGAAGGAAGACGTCCCAGTCAGCCGCGTGCTCATCCACCAGGTCACTCACCATCCTGGGAGCCAACACAGTGCAAGCAGTCTTTTTCTCCTCCCTCTGTAAAATAGCTATTGTTTTACCTCAAATAATTATCCCCTTCCCCCACAGTAAAATGGCCTTACCCCAAATGAGCAGGTCCTTTTGTTCGTCAGGAAAAACAAAAAAATTATTCATATGCCTCACCTTTCCCCTCTCCTCAAATAAACACCTACCCCAAGTAAAAAAGTCATTGCTCACCTCAAATAAACAACAAATCCCTCCTTTTTAAGTAAAAAAAAAAACTACCATCTAAAATAGACACATAATTTATTCCTCAAAAAAGTGCCTCACTTAAAAGAAAAAAGTAATTATTCCTCCCTCAGTAAAAAAAAAAAAAAACATCTCAAATTCATGCACTTTTCCCTCAGCAAAGAGAAAATATGCCCCACCTTGAATACAGACCACCTTTCACCCCTCAGAAAAAATACATCACCGCAAATAAATGCCCTTCTTACCACGTGTAAAAAAAAAAAAAAAAATGCATCGCAAATAATTTTGCCCTTCAGTAAAAATCCCTGCAACATTTTACCGTCAGAAAAATAAATGTAAAAAATAAACCTTAAATAAGCAAGTACCTTTTCTCTCCACAGATGTTTCCTTTCGCCGCTCAGTAAAAAAAATAAAAATAATGCCTCACCTCACACAAGTATTTTTTACTCAATAAAAAAAGAAATGCCATGAACCAGTATTTTTCCTTGGTAAGAAAATTAATCCCGACCTCAAATAAGTCAATTTTCTCACTCACTAATGCCCTTGTACACTCTGCAAAATATAAATACCTCACTTTAAATAAAGTAATTTTTTTGCACTTGCACCATCAGTGGGAAAAAAATGGCTCACCTTAAAAAACAACAACAACACACACACACACACACACACACACACACACACACACACACACAGGGAGGGAAAATAAAATAAAATTACAGGTGGTTAAAGAATCATGCATCACCATGGACATCATTACCTTTGATGATACTGGTAATGTATCACAATATCTCATGAGATTGTGTACTTAATATTGTGGCCTGTTCACAGATACAGACCTGTCAATCATGTGCTGAGTGTTCAGATCAACGGCGCCGGTGTGCGGATGCTGAACCACGAGCGACACGTCGGTCGTCAGCTGTCTGGCGAGTTCTTGATTGATCTGACGCCATGCAGCAAGTCTTTACACGTTCAAGATGTCACGCTTTTACATCACTCACCTGGACGACGGCGTCGCGGGGCAGCCTGGAGAGGATCCGCAGCGGTAAGCCGAAGTGGCAGACGGCATCGCCGATGTGCTTGGCGACGTGCATGGGCAGATAGGACGGCACGGCTGCCGCCTCAACCCACTTGGAGTAGTAGTCGCTCAGCGTCACCACGTACTTGTGCCCGTTGTGCGTCGGAGGGAGAGGACCCCGCACATCCAAGCCCAGCCACTGCCACGCTGCAGTCACCTGATGCCACCCAATCACAGTCATTTATATTAAAAAAAAGGGATGATATGATACAGCAACTAGTGGAAAGAAAGAAAAAAAAAAAAAAAAAAAACTCACCTCAATCACCTTTTCAGGATCTAGGCCATGTATCTATGGAAGAGATATCAAAACATCTGTTAAAATATAACAAATGTTTTGTGAATATCCTCATCTAGGTCATCGTATTCTCAGGCCATTGAATCGCCCTATCGATTACGTCAATCGAGTACTAACCAATTAAATGCCATGGGAATAGTTAAAATGTATGTGAAGAAAGACCTCTACCAAGGCTTTTTGTCAATTGAAGAAAAGTTGCACACAAACCTCCTCAGCGGAGGTCATCACATCTGTGTCGGGTGCCCACTGAACATCCTGTTGGTGAACACAATAAATACAGTACTTGTAAAACCAGAGTAGTATGAATAGTAGTAAAATTAGATGAAGAAAATAAGTAGAAGTGGTAGTGGTGGTGGTGGTGGTGGTAGTAGTAGTAGGGAAGGTAATAGTAGTAATATTAATAGTACTTCTCTCATAGACTTCATCATTGTGACAATAAGAGGTAATGAGAAGTGTTCGGAGGAGCGTGATGACATCGTCATCATCATCATCATCATGTGTAGTGACCTGCTGGGCGCAATAATCTCCATGGAAAAAGTGCGGCAAGGATGTGATCTTGACGAGGCTTTGGTCCATGACGATCCTCCACCTGAGCACTTTGTCTTCCAGCTCCACCTCCGCGTCGGCATGCGCTAGCTCTTCTTCGTCCGCGATCACGGTCGCCGAGGGCGCAGCCAAACTCGTCTGCGAAGCAACGGTGCTCACTTGCTGCCACATTCCAGACAAGGAAAAACGTTTAATCCCAGTCCGTGACCAGTCACTTTCACGACTGCCACAATTGATGAGGTAGCAGTAAATCTCACCTTTTTTCTTCTTCCTCTTGGAGTGCTGTCTGTCTGCAATGAGATGAGTGACAGTAATATTTTTATTTTTTTTAATTACTTCACTCTACAATCAAACACACGAACCATTTTACCTGATTTACACTTTGATGGTCGGATTTGGCATTTATGTCATGTAGCATGATGACATAAATTCTATTACACTAGCCCCCCGCTATTCGCGGGGGATAGGCCCAGACTGCGAATAATGTCAATTCCCAGATAACTGACAGCCATTATAATCCGCTATATGCGGAATGTCACGTGACCAAACCCAGAAAACAGGATAGCTGACTTCCTGTGTATGCTACGCTAATGAGCATGAGTGGTTTGATGACCTAATTGTTTGGTTTATTTATGGCCAGTGTCTTCAGACAAAAGTTAAATACATGCATGTAATTTATTTACACAAATTTGATATATGTAAACAAGAACGAAGCCTAAACATGAATATTGTCATCTTTGTTGGCTGTGTTGACATCTTGTTTATTTTTGTATTGTAGTGTACCGTACAATAAATGATTAAGGACAAATAAGTACATAAATTCAATACAATAATTAAAGATTTTACTTCACAATTAATTTAATCAAAGGGAAAGAATTCAATAATTCACGTTATCCAGATAATAATCAATTTGCGTCTTAAAATAAATAATTGCAAAAAAAAATTATAATGCAGTAAAGATTTAAATTTTCCACCAGATAATTAAAAACATTACAAAATTAAAAAGCTCATGAAATATATCATATCGGTCATGAAATAATTATGTTGGTCAGACGATTACACTGACGTGGTTCAGTAGGCTACTTGTGGAGCTTGTCCGTGGCCAGAGTCTATTAGCAATAATCACAAACCTTAGTTTTGCTGGCCTCGTCTTGAGGCAGGAATATGGTGGGCACGGCATCTTCCCGAAGCTGGACACACTTGCCAGTTCGGTCGAGGTGCTGCTCCTCAAAGTGTTTGCTACACAACACAGAGAAGCGAGAAGGAGTCCAGTCCTTCCACTTCATGTTGGCTAGCCATTTCTTCAGGCGTCGCTCGTTGCACAGCGGGAATCTACGAAAGACAATAGTCTTTGCTACCTGCTAAAATTAAATAGGTCAAAACATAAAAAAAAAAAAAAAAAGTCGTATGCCGAACTCACTTGAAGTACTTCTCGTCTGCATCGTCGGAGCTTTCACACTCGTACGCACACTTATAACGGCCCATTTAGAACAAAACTTTACTACACAAACGTGTAAATTGTTATTGTTTTTGTAGCACATGCATCAAGCTTGCTAACGTAGTGTTGACATTATCCGCTTTTCAAAACAAGACTATAAGGTTTGGGACTCAACTAACCATAGTCAATCGTGATAATTACATATGGAATTGTAATCATTATATCGTATGATATTGTCAAGCTGATTGACAGGTGGTAACATCAGTCAGAATATCGTAGTTTTAAAGAGAATTACCTATTTCTGCTTTAGATCGATGACTTTTTTTTTTTTTTAACTTGACAGGTTTCGCTGGCGGAAATCTTTTTCTTCGTTGGTTTATTTAAAGGTGTTTCAGATTCATATCGCGCCCTTTGGGTCAAAACTAGAAGGCCAGCCTGTTAAGTAGAAGGCCAGCCTGTCAAATTCATTTGGATTTTACGTGATAAAATTCCGAGCGTACTTTGTTCTTTCGTGGGAACCTAACATTCATAAGAACATTTATGACGACACATTCAATTTAAAAAAAGTCAATTTAATTTGCTAATTGACAAGTTTGCATATTGACCTTTTGTTTTAGCACAAACTAAATGTAGCGTCTTCAGGTTCTTAGGCTCAAATTGAGCCACAGTGTCATGCGTTACGTAATTATCTAATCAGTCCTATAATCCTAAATTTGTCATTTTAAATATTCTAAAAAAGGATTTACACCTGCCTTGATAATCTTATAGATTCACTATGTTTTCCCCCACATTATGGTTTATGTACTCCAGTTTCCTCCCACATCCCTAAAACAGGCACAGTAGGTTGATTGAATTCTAATTTGCCCTTAGGTGTAAATGTGAGGCAAATGGTTGTTTGTTTATATGTGCCCTTCGATTGGCTGGTAACCAGTGCAGTGATGGATGGCTTATTTTCTACTTTTTTGGTTTTTATATTTGTACTTGAAGAGTCAAAAGTCCCCCTTAGAATCAAAGATAGAATAGCAGCCTGTAAAGATATTTTTTGTGGGGAACAAGAAAACATTTTCTACAACGATTTTATGGTGGCTTTCACACAAATAGTATTTTTAGAAAAAAGTTTTATTATTTAAAAAAAAGAAACATATCGATCAATATTCAAATCAATCATCTGAGATTTACTTCATTTGTCTGACAAGTTGTGACATCTGTGGGTGTTTTCATTCGACTTTTGACTTCCACTCGAGCCTCCACTCGTCCCAGTCCAGAAGTGTTCTCGTCACATCCCACCCGGCGGCTTCCACACCTGACAATCAAACCTGTCACCTTATCAAATAGACCCTGAAAAGCGGCTGCTGCTCACTCCCACGGTGGCTCACCTTTGTGAAATCGATCAAACTCGGCATCCATCAACTTGTGACTCTTGTGCACCATTTCCCAGAAACCATGATGTTGTTTTGATGGACTCAACATATCGCGGAGCCAAATGGCTTGACACATCGCTCTGATTTCATCTCGCTTGCGTGCATGTGCTGCCAAACACACACATATGCAGCCTGGAAGAGAAAAAGAATGAAATGCGAATTTAATACACACTGAAGCGTGCGGTTTTTATTTTTTAAAGTAAATGTTTTGTACCGTTTGTGACACCCAGTAGGAAGGGTGCGTCCTTTCTTATCAAAGCAGAATGCAACTCTTCTGGGCTATGGAAAATATGATGTGAAATTGTGAGAAATTCACACAAACATTTAAAGCGGAACTTTTTAAGTCCAACGGCCCAAAAGTGGTAAAAAAAAAAATAATATATATTCCTCAAAAGTCAAACAAATTTACCTTTGGACAACTTCCTGAAGCCTCACGCCGAGTTTGATTGGTAACATTTTCCAAAATTCTGGACCAAAAAATACATATACAAATGAACACGCACACAACATAAGAAACTGTAAAGCCACTAATCTTCAAATTCTTCTTTTACCCAAAAAGACAGGTTCCTCTCGATTGGCTTCCAGAGGCGTCAGGAGATGTCCGTCTCGCAGGAAGCGGCGCAGCACGATTACGAGCCGCGCCTCGTTCAACGTTTGCATGACCACCGAACGCACCGCCTTGTAGTTGGCGAAAAGGTGGAGGGCGGTGAAGAGGAAGGACAGGCTGATGGTCAATCTGGCGGATGGGGGAAAAGACATCAACAAATAAATATCTGGATAAGGTTTATCACTGGCCACTTCGAACTTACGCCGGACTGTCCGTGACGAGCGGAATGAGGATCAAACTAACCAGGAGTCCAGCCAGATTCACCAAAGTCTCCTGGAATTATATTTTGTTCAAGAAAATCCAGTAAATCACTAGTAGTAGCAGCAATGGTTTGTTTTCTTTTTAGAGAAGTGCAATAAGTTATTGTCCTTTTTTGAAAAGTGTCACCCAAGCTTTTTATCTCTTTTAGGAAAGAGCATGTTAACAGCTTGTCATATTCTTAGGAAAGTACAAAATCAATAGTTGGTCTTTTCTTTAGGCAAGAGCAACAATGCTTTGTTTTCTTTTGAGGAAAGTGCAACATGAATATTTGTCTTCTTTTCAGGAACATGTCACCTCAGCTAGCCAGAGGCTGAGCTGCACTGTGTTAGTATACAGAGAACAAGGCAATTACACTTCCTGCCCCATACCTGACATGTTTCATGTTGGAACTCAGTACTGTACCATTACACCTTAATGAGAAATAATAATGACTTTTCAAAGTACCTGACTGCCGTCTTTGGCGGAGATGTCAGCCATGTTGTCTCGGCGAGCTTGATGGACGGTCAGAGCAGCTCTTGTGGCTCCGCCCGCCACACCCACCACAGACTGCAGAGGACACATTTAGACCATTAGCAAAAAAACAGCAAGAATTATATTATTACTAAATTGTATAATACAGCAGTTTTTTCTTCAGGGGCGGCGCCGGCAGCCAAAGATAAATAAATATTTTACACCCACAATTCTATCTTTAGTCATGTTAAAATGGTGGCGCTGGCCATTTTATGTTCTCAAGTTCTATTCCGTTCACCTTGAATATCCCCGACGTGCACACAATCAAGGTGAACCAAGCGGGAAAGAACTGGGCCAGTATTTCCATGAACATGGCGATGTCATTGAGAATGTCTGCAAAAAGCCTTGATAGACATCCCCACAGGATTAGTCTGAGAAATCATAATTAGACATTTTAGTACTGAACATACCTCCATTTTTTGGCCTCAGAGTCCAACTTGTTCCTGAGACACAGACACAGGATTAACAACAACTTTACACTAAATGGACAAATGTACTTGAACGTGCCTCTTAATCAGTCAATGAGATGTTGGAGTATAGTCCGTGGTTGTGTATTCTTCATCTTATTGAGACATTTTGAACAATTTCTTCCTTTTTCTGTTCCTAGTGCACACAGCAAGATCCATAAAGGGCATGCTTGGATAAGTATGGTGAGGAAAAACACCTTTGGGATGTCCAAGAATTCAGATGGCCCTTGGAATGTCATAAAAAAAAACACCAGAAGTGTAACATGTACAAAAGGCAGTGGCAGGAAGTAAAAGTACAAATACTTCGGTATTGCACTTTGAATTGAATTTTTATTTTGGACAGCATTATTATCGTCCGCAAAATGTCATCGTGTATTTATTTTTTTCTCGGTTGTGCCAGTTTTATCAAAACTGTTATTGTACAGTGCATCCCGAAAGTATTCCCAACGCTTGACTTTTCCCCCCACTTTTGGTTATGTTACAGCCTCATTCCAAAATGGAATCAATACATTTTTCTCCTCAAAATTCTACACACTACACCCCATAATGACAACATTAAAAACAACTTTGGGGATTTTTTTGTAAATTTATTAAAGGTAAAAAACTAATCACATGTAAATAAGTATTCCCAGCCTCTGCCACAAAGCTCAAACTTGAGTTTGGGTGCATCATGTTTCCACAGAACATCCTTGAAAGATTCCTACAGCTTAATTGGAATCCACCTGTGGTCAATTCAGTTGATTGGTCATGATTTGGAAAGGCACACGTGTCTATATAAGGTCCCGCAGGTGACGGTGCATTTTAGAGCACTAACCAAGCATGAAGTCAAAGGAATTGTCGGTAGACCTCTGAGAGAGGCTTGTATTGAGGCACAAATCTGGGGAAGGGTTAAGAAACATTACTGCTGCATTGAAGGTTCCTATGAGCACAGTGGCCTCCATCATCTGTAAAAGGAAGAAGTTCCAAACCACCAGGACTCTACCTAGGGCTGGCTGTCCGTTTGCCAAAACTCACCTGAAGGACTCTCAGAACATGAGAAAGAAAACTGACTGAACTCTTTGCGTGAATGCCAGGTGTCATGTTTGGAGGAAAGCAGGCACCGCTCATCACCTGACCACTAACCATCCCTACAGTGAAGCATGGTGGTGGCAGCATCATGCTGTGGGGATGTTTTTCAGCGGTAGGAACTGGGAGACTTGTCAGACTTGAGGGAAAGCTGAATGCAGCAATGTACAGATTCATCCTGGGTGAAAACCTGCTCCACAGTGGTCAGGACCTCAGACGGAGGCGAAGGTTTACTTTCCAACAGGACAACGTCCCTAAGCACACAGCCAAGACAACGAAGGTGTGGCTTTAGGATAACTGTAAATGTCCTTGAGTGGCCCAGCCACAGCCAAGACTTGAACCTGACCGACCATCTCTGCAGAGATCTGAAAATGGGTGTGTACCGACGCTCCCTATCCAACCTGATGGAGCTTGAGAGGTGCTGCAAAGAGGAATGGGTGAAACTAGCCAACGATTGGTGTGCCAAGCTTGTGGCATCATAGTCAAAAAGACTTGAGGCTGTAATTACTGCCAAAGGTGCATCAACAAAGTATTGCGCAAAGGCTGTGAATACTTATGTACATGTGATGTCTTTGTTTTTTTTTAATTTTTTTTATTTGCAAAAAAAATCCCCAAAACCTTTTGCACAGTCATTATGGGGTGTTGTTTGTAGAATTTTGAGGAAATAAATGAATTTATTCCATTTTGGGATGAGGCTAAAATACAAAAAGTGAAACGCTGTGAATACTTTCCAAATGGACTGTATATCCTTGACACAAATGACTCAATACTTTTTACTTTTGTTCTTAAGTACATTTCAGGTTTGTTCCCCCCCCCCCCCCCACTTAAGAGGTTGATCAGTACTTCTACGAGTTTCTTTTTAACACGCATCTACCTCTCCTCTACATGCATTACAGACTGTGAGTACTTTTTCCACCTCTTGACAGTCGGTGGCCCATGACTTGTCTCCGTGTGTTTACCCTTTCAGCCAGGCGAAGACGATCCTTCCCAACATGCTGGTTCCATCTGAGGAGAAACACATTAACATAGATGGGTTTCAATATACTTGCTGTACAACGAATATGATAATACATTCTATTTACCTCTTAGCAGCCAGGTGACTGTGGCCGCAGCCACTGTGGCTTCCTGGTTTCCCACACCGACACCTCTGAGTGACGCCTGAGTGGCCAGCATTCCCGACAGAGAACTGGAGAAGGCCTGAAGAGAATGATGTTGATCATACTGATGGTTTTAGTAACAATAGTGTTGGGTTACGAACTCAACGGTAGTACCTTGACTAACGTAACGACTACCCCAACGTACGGGTTACCCGAGTTATGACCTGTTGCTTGGTCGATTTTCAGCTTTGTGTTGCAGGCAAAAATTTTACTTACGAATGAGCTTCAGACACTCCGCCACTAGATGACTGCAGCAACCTTCTCAATATTCAACCACCATAAAGTCACATGGTTACCGCACAGTGAAAGTTGTGTTTTGTGCAGGTTTGTTTTTGACAAATTTCTCTCTAACCACAGGCCCTAGACAAAATGGAGTGCTGAGAAGCACCAATGAATGATATCTTATGAATGAAATTATGAAATCATAGAAAAACACGACCAAACTGTGCGTTTAGTCATCTTGCTATAGCAGCATAGTATTTCTATGATATGTACTCTACTGAAGCAGATGGAGTCGCATAAAGGCTATGGCACCAGCCGAGGGAGTTCCACTAAATAAACGCTGCGGAGCTATTTCCATGAAAAGATAAAGCTGCTGAAAGTGGCAGAAAAGAAGAAAAAAAACACTGAATAAGATTATGTTCAGTGAAAGAGAAAACAAGGTTTGTAGTTAAGGAAAAAACTATTTCTTTGCATTCTATTTTATTCTGTTACTGTACTCTGCTACTTTATTCTGTATGATTGTATACAGTACAATCCTGTACAGTGTTACTGTTCTTATGTAAAACCACTTTACAAAAAAAAAAATAGTGGTTAGGGGGCTGGACCGGATTAATGGCATTATTATTCATTTCATGGGCACGGATTTGAGATTAGGCTAATTTGAGTTACAAGCGTGGTCACGGAACAAATAAAATTCGTACGTCAAGTTAGTTATATGTAATAATACCTGCACAGTATCCCAAAACTGGTACTGCAAGTAGTCTCCGCTCACACTTTCCGGGTAGCCTTGAGGAAGAAATACATTCTGGAATTTATGAAAAATTAGAAATCAAACAAGATTCAATAAAACTTCTCAATAAAAAGTTCTCGTAAGGCGCCCTTACTTTAAAAACCCCAACTAAGGAGTTTACACTCGATTCAGCTTTACTGGCATCCCTTCTCCTTTGCATGGCTCCATTCTTTGCAACATATTGCCACGACTCGCCACTGCCGTACCTCTCCGTGGCTAAAAGAGCACCGCAGTCCTCCATTATCGCTTTGACGACAGAAACCCCTGTAATGTTCTGCAGTTGGTGGCGATAAATAGACCAGAAGCACCACGATTTAGATTCGCTAAACACACCCAATTCAACTTTATTATTTTAACAGGCCACGATAAAGCTGACAAAATTCATTAATAAACATTTACACTTGATTCAAGTGCTTAACAGCTGAACGTCGACACGTCAAAATGTCCTTACGCCTACATCCGTTTTCTTCCACCTTTTTTTTTTTTATTTACACATGCGCTCTGATTGGTGCATTGAGATATCGAGCGAGTGTTGATGACGTAATTCCGATGCGACCCATTAGAGCTATGTGCCTTGGCGATGCTAAGCTAGCAGGGTCAAAGTCGTTAGCGCATTCGATGTACACTGTATTGCCAAAAGTATTCGCTCACCTGCCTAGACTCAGATATGAATTTAAGTGACATCCCATTCTTAATCCATAGGGTTTAATATGATATCTGTCCACCCTCTGTAATTATAACATCTTAAACCTTTCTGGAAAGGCTTTCCACAAGGTTTAGGAGTGTGGTTATAAGAATTTATGATAATTTTTCCAGCAGCGCATTTGATAGGTTGCACACTGTTGTTGCACGAGAAGGCCTGGCTCTCAGTCTCTGCTCTAATCAGAATCAGAATCATCTTTATTTTGCCAAGTATGTCCAAAAAACACACAAGGAATTTGTCTCCGGTAGTTGGAGCCGCTCTAGTACGACAACAGACAATCAATTGACAGAGAACACCTTTGATACACAAAGACATCGAGAAAAACAGTCACTGAGCAATAAAGGGTTGCTAATTATCTGGTAATGCCGGTACAATTTTTTTGGGACAATTGTGCAAAAAGATGCAGAGTCCTCTAGCACTTTGTGTTCTACAGGGTAGAGGTCAGGATTGTGCAGGCCACTCAAGTTAATCCACATCAAACTGTATAATCTATGTCTTTATGAACCCTGATTTGTGTACTGATGCGCAGTCATGTTGGAACAGGAAGGAGTCATCTCCAAGCAGTTCCCACAAAGTTGGAAATGTCCAACATATTGGCCCTTGAACTCCAGTGAAAGGAACTCTGAATGCTTCAGCATACCAAGAGATTTCAGACAGTCCAACAGTTTGGGGATTATCCCTTCCTGTCTTTGCACCTCTGCACAAAGCAAGGTCCATAAAGACATGGATGAGAGAATTCGGTATTTAATTTTTGGGCAACTCCGACAAAAAATCTTGGCCCAATGCAGAGGGGCACTTTGCCTAAAATAGGGACACTTCTCCAAAAACCGTCTAAACCTGCTGCATTTCGATTTTTAAAGAAAAATTTTTTTTAAACCCAATACAGTATAATTAAACTTAAAACTATATTCAGTTTAAGCGCAGTTGTGGGACACATTGCCTTTTTTCCCCCCACATGAAGCGCCCTGATTGGTGCGTTCAGAGCTCAGGGCGGGACTTTGATGACACCATTAGGCAAGAGCCTACAGTGGGTAATAATACAAAAAATATACAGTGCTTAACACATTTAGCATAATAAATTGATTAATATTTATCTATAATTAAGACAGAGTTGACACATGGAGGAATACAATTTATTAGAGCAAATTCCATGAGACCGAATGCAAAAAAAAAAAGGCTACAACTTGATCACTTCCCTATCGGACATGTTTAAATGGATTAATTTATATGTATGTACACTTTTTTTTTTTCCTTGCCTTGTAATGGCATGCTACAAGGACACGACCTCGATGCGTGGAACAAGACGAGAGGACAAACGTAATTTTTTTCGGCACAGGCGAGTGATGTAAGAAAAGGAGCTGAGGCGTTTACAAAGAAATGAACACAGTCAGGAGTTGCTGCTGTCCATGGGAAGAGTCTAAGGAGCGACCCTTGAACCACCGGTGGAAGAACAAGGTGGAATCCGTAATCAGTCTTCACAACAACCAACCAAAATCATGGAGCTCATCTCACGAATATTGTCAAAATCTTCTTCTGTGTTCCAAGTATTACCATACTGAGGAATATCAGGGACACTTTGAAAAGAAATAACGCTACCAGATTAAAGTCGTATATTTTTTAGGAGGAAAATGTATATTTTCAAGGAAGCAGTGTTATTTTCCAGGAAAAATGTGATTTTAGAGGGGAAAAATTTAAACAATGAAGTATTGGAGAGGGGAAAGTTTGAGACAAACAAAATTTCAGGGAAAAAAGACATCTGAGGAAAAAAAAAAATTCAAGAAAAAAAAATCAAGAAAACTATGGGAATTTAAAAATATATCCATATATCCATCCATTTTCTGAGCCGCTTCTCCTCACTAGGGCCGCGGGTGTGCTGGAGCCTATCCCAGCTATCATCGGGCAGGAGACAGGGTACACCCTGAACTGGTTGCCAGCCAATCACAGGGCACACACAAAAAAGAAAAAAAATCTGATTTCTTAGAAAAATGTGTTTGATATTTGAGATTTTCTTACGATATTTTACAAGCATAGTCTGACACTGTGATAAAGATGCTGGCTCATCAAGTAGTAATGTTCACTCCAGTTTCTGATAATTGTAAAGAACACACACCATTTCCTGTTAAATTTTGACTTCAATATATAATATAATCTATATATATATATATAATTACGACTTCTCTAGAAAATAACAGATTTTCGATCAAACGAAAAAAAAAAATCCCTGAAATTAAAAAAATCCATCCATCTATCCATTTTCTGAGCCACTTCTCCTCACTAGGGTCGCGGGCGTGCTGGAGCCTATCCCAGCTATCATTGGGCAGGAGGTGGGGTACATCCTGAACTGGTTGCCAGCCAATCACAGGGTACATACAAACAAACAACCATTCACACTCACATTCACACCTACGGGCAATTTAGAGTCTCCAATTCATGCATGTTTTTGGGATGTGGGAGGAAACCGGAGTGCCCGGAGAAAACCCACACAGGCACGGGGAGAACATGCAAACTCCACACAGGCGGGGCCGGGGATTGAACCCCGGTCCTCAGAACTGTGAGGCTGAGACTCTAACCAGTCGTCCACCGTGCCACCAATTAAAAAAATGTTCTCAGTAATTTCTTCCCTCAAAAATTTCGGAATTTTTTCACTAAGAAATATATTTAAAACATCTCTAAAATATACCGTTTGTTAAATATTTTCCCCCCTAAAAAATATGACAAATCGTGGTGCAATTATTCATTTTCTTGTCACTGTAGAACTGAAGCTCCTTGGTACTACAAGACATCTACCTGGAGAGCAGAATAAATAAAGAGCTGGAGCACATGTAGAAGTAGTAGAAGAAGAAGAAGAGAAATGGCGTCAAAGACAAAAAAGCCAGGCTTATTGCGGAGTATGTCCACTCGAAACAGTTCACTCCGAGTCCACAGAAGAAGGAATTCTCCATTCAGACACGCAGGATCTCCAGACAATTGTTGTAGCAGATGGCGATCCAATCGGGCTGCGTGGACGCCCACTGCACGTTGTTAATCTCGCCCTCGGCCGTGTACGCCAGGATGGGGTCCTCGATGGCACGCGGCATCTGCTGGATGTCCCAGATCAGAGCCTGGTGGTCGTCGGCTACCGCGGGAGGAAGAGAAAAAAGACGAGAGGTAGAAGAAGACGTGCTGTTTCAAACGCAAGTACACGCTAGTCGTGTGACTTGGTAAAGCAACGTGTGGTTCGGGGTTACTCTTGTATGCCAAGTAACTAGGCTTTACACGATCAGGATTTTTGGGGCCGATCAGCGAGTTTAAAAAAAACGATAACCGATCACAAGATTGAGGAATGTGTCTATTTAAATGACCTGTTCATTTACTGTATATACTCGTGTACTTAATTGCTCAAAATTTTTTATTTACAATATATGTATCTTTTTCTCTCTATTTATGCCAGTGAGGCATAGTGACAGACAGAACAAATGAATGGTCTTCTATTAGATGGCAGGAAGTAAATACAGTACAGTAATACAGTGTTTAATGTATCCACTTTTTGTGACGTTTTTGTTTGTTGGTGTGTCGGGAGATTTTTCAATTGTAAAATATGTTCTTTGGCTCCATAAAGGTTGGAAATCACTGCTCTAGTCAGATCGTGTATTCTAATCAGTCAGGTCAAACCAACATGACGGAAATAATGGGTGCTAACTTACTGGAATTAAATTACTTTATTTTTAATTAAATTACTTCACCCTCACTGAAACTTTAAAGCATGATTCGACAGAACGGCGGCATGTTTATGTACAACCGTTCATGCTACCACTAGCTTGCTAGGCTATATAACGTTTTGTTGCCTGCTTGACATATTGCCTGCTTGACATATTAACATACCTTAAGCAAGCCTTAAATGAACATCCTCTCCTCTACTGAGCACCGGTGACCACAAACACACGTTTTCCCCCATTTTGTCCTTATAATACAGTCGACGCGATCCACTCTTGGTTTCGTCGCCACGGTAACGAGTGTATCTGGTCGCATTTGAGTTGACAAGATTAAAGCCCAGTGATTGTAAAAAACAGGATGCGGTGGTATCGGAATACAAGATTTTATTGCAATCGTGAAAGAGCAAATTTGTCTTGTAGTGTGATCCGGGCATTACGTGTTGTCTGTCTCAGACGTGTTGTCTGTTCCACACCGCCGGCATGTTTTTTTTTTTTTAAATAACTTTATTGGCCATCAGATATTTACAGTACTACGTCAAAAGACATGCGACAAGGCTAAAAATAAACTAGCTTTTGGATTCAAATATAGTGCGCACAACGGCGGCACGGACTAAATGTCTTTTGCAGAGACGATCAATGACGTCATTGATCGGATCGTCAAATTATGACAATATTGAATATCTTGTGCAGTACATTCTGTGTGTCTGCTCTGTACGATACCTCCTCCTTCTTTCAAGGAGCAAAGTAGAAAGACCAGAAAAAAGTGTGTAGGCGTGTGATTTACCTGCAGTGCAGATGTGACATGAGGAGTGTGGTGCCCAAGCAATGCCGTTGACACAGGCTCGGTGGTTGTTGAGGCGAGCCACCGGCGTGCACGGCACACGCACGTCCAGGATCACAACCTTTTACACACAACACAATTAGATATGTCAGAGGTGCACTGAGGTTGAAAGAGTCTACGGTTAAGCAATTCATGGCGCCTGATACTTCCTGAAACAAACCCTAACATGCATGGTTTTGTGAAGATTAAAGAAAATTAGGAATCTCCAATGAACCTAGCACATGATTTTGTAAACAAAGAAAATCTGGTCTTGAATGAAGCATATGCGGCACGGTGTTCGACTGGTTAGCACATCTGCCTCACAGTTCTGGGGACCGGGGACCTGCCTGTGTGGAGTTTGCATGTTCTCCCCGTGCCTCGGTGGGTTTTATCCGGGCACGCCGGTTTCCCCCCCACATCCCAAAACCATGCGAGGTAGGTTGATTGAAGACTCTAAATTGCCCTTAGGTGTGAATGTCAGTGCGACTGGTTGTTTGTTTCTATGTGCCCTGCAATTGGCTGGCAACCAGTTCAGGGTGTACCCCGCCTCCCGCCCGAAGGTTGCTGGGTAGGTAGTGAGGATAAGCGGTAATGAAAATGCATGGATGAAGCATATGTTTTTGTAAAAAGAAAAAAAGAAGAATTTAAATCAACATCAGGCAATTTAGCGTCTTGAAAGGGCCAAACATGTTTTTGTAAACATCAGACAATTTAGATTATTCAAAGAGCCAACCATATGTTGTTTTTGTAAACAGAGACAATTTAGTCTTCAAGTAGCCGAACATGATTTGTAGTCAAACGTACATTTATTTTGTTTTTTTTGCTTTTATTTTATAACCTTGTTGATTTATTGTACTGTCTTCATGTTTTCTTAACAGCAAAGTAAATTTCATGTTTTTGTAAACAATTACCTTAAAGGGCAAAGACAATTTCATCCTAAATGAAGAGAACTTTTTTTTTGTAAACAAAGACCATTTGTTTTCAATGAAGTGAATTTTCATAAACTTCAAAGGCAATATATTATTTTAGGTCCACAGTCTTAAAAGACAATTTAGCGTCTTCAATGAACTTAACATTTTGTAAACATCTACAACGTAAATAATTCTGATTTCACTGAAATTAAAGATCAAAGGCAATGAGTCTTAAATCACCTTAACATGTTTTTGTAAACATCGACCACAATACAGTCTTGAAAGAACCAAATGTGGTTTTCAGACAGACAATTTAGTCTCAAATTAATATAGACAATGATCAACCTTATGTCTGCATTTGGTAAACATCAAAAAGCAATTTAGTTTTCAGTAAAGGTGCCATACCACAACGCTGAATTTGAAAGAGTCTGCATTAAAGATGATGCCTGATGCCGGACGCTCTCTTTATGACAACTGGCCTTATAAATATGTTAAGCGGCCACGAAACTGACCTCCATGCCGTCCATGGCCATAGTGGCCAGGTAGTTGGGGTCCTGCTTGTTCCAGCAGAGGCGCAGCAGCGGGTGGTGCTGGGGGTCCTCGTAGATGATGGTGCTGTGCTCCAGATGCCGCAGGTCAAACATGCGCACCGAGCCGTCGGCGCCCACTGAGGCAAACATATCGCGGCCACCGCCCGCCCGACTGAAGGCGATGTCGTACACCTGCATGAGGATCACTTGATCACACTAGGGCTTAGCGATATGGCCTTAAAATTAAATCGCCTTTCCCCCCCCCCCCCCCCATTAAAAAAACTAAAAACTAAAAAGTACATTCACGTTTTTAAACGTCCTCCCCTTCACTTGTAGAAACACAAATGACAATTACTTTATTTAAATCAACTTTTGCGTTGCTTTTTTTCCCCCTCCCAATTCAGAGATTTGCTTAATTTCTTCAAATACCAAACAAGATTCAAAAACGTTTTTTTCCAGCAAGGATTTCCCCCCAGCATTAACTTTTTTAATAAGAAAAACAGCACTATAATATTGTGTATTATAAAAACACACAGTAATGACATAATTTAATAAACAGCTTGACGTGTCTTTTTTGAAGAATTGTTCACCATCTGCCAAATTGCTGCTTATTGTAAAAGTGAGTCGAATTGAGTTCACTACCACCATACAGCGCTCTTATCTCAAATTTTTAGCTCGCAAGTCAAAGTAAAAAAATGCCCGCACAACAGCACGTATCTCAAGGCACCACTGGAATGTGGAAATAATTGCTTTCCCTTTTGTCAAAACATGTATGAGGAAACCACACTCTTTCTGTTTATTAAACATGTTGCACCGTCAATCCAAAAGGCTTCTGCAGTTCTAAATATACAGGTATATCGGGCCAAAGGTTTCCAACGTGTGGCTAAATTACTGCTTTTGCAGCATATAAATGGGTACCATGTTATTGGCAATGTTCAGTGCAATTGACTCAGCAATTGTCTTCTCCTAGGCTCCTTGCCTCATGGAAATCAATGCAGGAATTCAAATCTCTAGTCGCTTTTTCTGAAATATTGTCTCTGGAGGGGTGGGAAAAGTTGTTAAGTTGACTGTGCTTTTGTAATCTAGCTCCTTTCTGTTTGCAGTAATGTTGTTGGTGCAAGCAGTGAAAGTCGGCGAGAGCACGGTTTGAACTCGGAAATGAATTAATGGCCCAGCCCTACATCACACCAACCTCTTTGTCGTGGGCGATGAGCTGCGTCTTGACGTGTCCCGACACCAGGTTGACGCGGCCTAGAACCTGACCTGTCTCTAGACCCCAGATGGTGCAGGTGGTGTCAATGCTGGACGTGCCTGCACAGGTGGAATATTGTTAGGACAGATCTCCTTTCCGCCAAACAGCTCCTTAGATTCTCCTTCTTGTTCTTACCCAGCAGGTTAGGGTCCACCTCGTTCCAGTCGAAGGATGTGAGCGGCGCGCAGAAGTCTGAGTTCTTGTTGTTGTTCAGCAAACATTCGAGACGTGTTTCTGTGTCACTGACCTGTAATGTGGAGTAAATTTTTTTTGTACCTTTCAGTTCTTCTCTGAAAAAAGGACAGTCGAAAAGTACGCTCGAACAGGGGTGGCCAAAGTCCACCCCGCTCTGTTCTTTAATCCAGCCCACCGAGCATTTACATTATCAAGAGTCCTGTATGTTAAACAGTTGCATAACACAAAAGAATAGATGCCACTTTATCCTTGAAAAAGTTGCTTTTTCCCCCCCAATGCTTTTGTTTTTAAACACGTATTTAGGTAAAATTCTTATTCAACCTTTATGTTCAATATTTTAATTGAATAAATATTTCATTTTTATATGTTACTATATGTAACTCTTTCCTTGCCATGGATGAATGTTCAAATAGCATAATGTTCCAGTGGTTTACAATAAACAAAGTATAACTGTTTAGAAATTGCACCTCTGTCTTGTTTTAGACGAACACTCCATTTTAATGTTGGTCAATATCGTGGTACTTGGAGAGCCAAGTATTTTTTTAGGTGGTATTTGGTGCAAAAAGTTTGAGAACCACAGCCCTATCTATACTGCTGCTGTAACACCTGAATTTACCCTGTGGAGGTCATTACAGGCATTATCTTATTTCGTATGTGTTGCGTTAATTTAGTTGTTTTTGATTTTATTTAGCAAAAATTGGATTGTTAAAACGGTATTAATTTATCTCAATAAATATATTTCTTATTTTACTGTAGATAATCAGCTATGCCATTTTTCATATATATTTTATTAATTGGTTCATTAAAAAGAAACTAATCATGATTAATAAAATCTAAATAAGATTGAATTATTTTACTAGTATAAAACTATTTTACATATGCAAGCTGGCCCATCTGTCTGTTTTAAAACTCAAATGTGGCCCTTGATCACAGAAATTTGCCCGTCTCTGCAGTAGAACCTCCAAAGTGAAATGCACAACTCTATAGGAAGTAATGTACAAAGGGGAAAAAAATTCCAGGGTCAGGCAATGTTTTAAGCAACATTCTTTTCTCTCTCCAAGTGCAAAAAATAAGCCAACCACTGTAAAATAAAAGTAAAAACTAAGCTTACGAATGAACTCATGTAACTCCACTGAATTCTATTTTTAAAAGTTCAGCGGAACCATGGTTTTCGTTTGTCCTAGCTTTCGTACAATTCAGTGTTTCGACGAACGTTTTCATCCAACTTTTGCTTGCGTTGTGGAATATGCCTTGCCATGGTCTGTGGCATCGTTTTTACACTGTACGACAGAAGGTTCAGAGTGCCAGCCATTTGATAAAGACTGGAAAGGTACACAATAGAATTCAAGAAAAAACTCAAAGCAAAGTACAAAAGTGGCTTCCTCTCTCCCCTCCTCCCATTGTTCATCTGCCATCAAGAGTCTTCAATAAACATATAAGTGATGTCAAATGTTCATTTATCTACTTCATTAGAGATTTCTATTTATTTCACACTGTTTTCTGTCATCAAGACTATTGTTATTCTCTATAAATGTGTTCAGATTTTGGGTGTCTGGAAGAGATTCATGGGATTTACATTATTTCCGATGGGAAATATTGCTTAAATGTGACAGACATACCCTCCAGATGCGCAGGTAATCCCCACTGGTGGCCAGCAGGTCCGGGTAGACCCCCTTAGTGTCCGGGATCCACATGATCTTGGTTGTAGGATACGGGTGGTCGAAGGTGTTCCGACACACAAACTCTGAGCTCTCCTCTTCCAGACCCACCAGCTGGACCTGAACGTGCCCACACACACACACACACACACACACACACACTATAGCTTATATCCACACAAAAACCATCACTGATCATGTAAAAAATGCTGGTTAAACAGATAAAGCATATCATTTTTTAAGGCTCTCTGAGCTTAAAAAAAAAAAAAGTCCCTAAACAATGAAAAAATATAGATACAAATAAAGCATCTAATTTTTGAAAATCCCTTAACATGTACAGTACAACCACAAAATAGTCGTTTTTGTAAGCTTTTTAAACATTTTAAGCAGGGCGTCATTTTAAACAAACCTAAACATTTACAGCAAGACTTTGATTTAAACATCTGTACTCTTGACATCTAAACACAAACCCATAATGTTGTCATTCTTGAATCATACATTTGAAGCAATAAATCATTTTGATTAACCCCTCTAAAAGAAGGCATTTTTTTGGATGCCTCCAACATTTAAAAACAATTTATTGTGACACTCCTCAATCGTTTTTAAACTTTCCCACATTTAAAGAAAAGCATCATTTTGAACACTCCCTAAACATTTAAAACAAATCCATAATCTAGTCATTTTATAACACTCCCCAAGCATTTTTTACAGTCCTAATCATTTTAAGCAAGGAGTCATTATAAATGTCCCCAAATGTTTAAAGCAAATTCTTATGATGTTTTTAAGTCCCTAAATATTAAAAGAAAAACAGTAATATAGTCATTTTAGAATACTCCCTAAAAATGTAAACGAGGACTTTTTAAACATTTACAAAACATTTTAAACGAGACATTTTCACATCACTAAACATTTAAAGCAAGAAGTCCTTTTAAACAACCGCTAAACATTTTAAACAATGCATTTTAAACCTCCCTAAACATTTAAAACAAACTATACATAAAGTACCTATTGAACGTCCCCGAACAGTTCAAACAAGATCTCTTTTGAATATTCATAAACAGTAACGCGAGTCCAGTCATTTTTGAACGCATCTTTATCGTTTAAAACAAAGACATTAATACAATTAAAAAACGATGTATTTTTCAACATTCAAAAGAATTCATTTTTTAACTTAAACACTTAAAGCAGCCCGTTTTTAAAACATGTACATTTCTAAAAAGCATTTTTGAACATCTTTAAACGTTTAAAGCGTTTTTGAATGCTCCCTAAATACTTATAACAATTTATTGAAAACATCTTTCAACATTTAAAACAACGATTTTTTTAACATTATCTAACATTTTAATACACAAACATTCAAAACGATGCATCATTTGAACGCTGCCTAAACACTTATAAACAGGCATTTTAAACGTTCCTTAACACTTAAACCAATCCCACAATATCGCATTTTTTTAATTAAATCAAATAATTTGAATTTAGGTTGTAAAATAACGCTGTCTGAGATTTCTTCCAGTCCGACCAGATGATTTCATCATGCGTTGGTGCTCCACTGCACAAAACAACCAGCATTAGCATTAGCATCCATTGCGTTACTATCTTTAGCCCGGGTTTAATAAACGGCCGCCCAATGCAAAAATAAATAAATAAATATACACCAAAAAAATGCACGCACCTTGTTGTTGTATTCTTCCACGAAGCTTCCCAGCGCCAAGCGAAAGCGTTTGTCCGGCCGCACGCTCCAGTTCATGGCGTAGACCGTCCATGGCGCCTCGTATTTGTAGATTTCTTTTCTCTTGCCGTGCAGCGACATCCTAGCGGAGCGGAGCTAACACCCTCGCGTTAGCTAACCGCGAATTAAGGCCCTCTTGGGGAGGCGAACGCGACCACTTTCGTTCTACCCGTGAGAAGAATTAGTAGAAATGACGGTAGTGGTCGCCGTCGCGCCACCAGAACACTATTATAATTGCAATACTACGGCCACTTGGTCAACAAAGAGTGTCAGCCATAGCTCTCTCCGAACTACAGAGCTGTCAAGCTAGCGGACAACTACTTGACGACTTCCGGTTATGCCTTTCTATTTAGTAGAAGTACTACCTCTACAGTACAGGTACTTCCAAATGATACCGTTCAAGGTTGGGGGCGCGCCCGCTTTGTCTCCCCGGTCATAGCGGCCATAGAGTGTGGCGCTCTCAATAACCGAACAGCAACATTGTTTGCGAACTGTCCGGAGTGTAGCAGAGCGTAGTGCATTTCCGATTGTACCCCTAAAATCCATTTTGAGTATAAGCTCAGTATTTCTTTCACAACAACAATCAATTTGAGCATGTTATTATTATTTTCTACTTTATAACATGTTAGTGATCTCCCAGACTGTTATGTGACCTTCAACTCGTTCAGAAATGTTTGAAAACATTACACATTTCTCTGCACATCTTATTTGAAAGCTCTCCAATATAAATTACCGCTTCACATGTTCAGTTTATTAGATAATTCTAGTGTAGACTTCAAAATAATAATTGGCAGCCATATAGCTCTGAACTACAGAGACCTTTGAAAATCATTAACCAATAAATGATTTTATCATGATTTATCATTTATCATGATTTTATCATTTATTTCATGAATGTTCCATGGGAGCCCATCACTCAATTATTCTAGACTGAGATTTCAGTTTTATTGTTTAATACTTATAATAACCTCATTGATAAAGAAGAAATGGTGTTGTCGCTATAGGCATCTATCATAAAAACAAAAATGCTCTAAAACATATATGTCTCCTCATTTTTTTTCAAATCAGACAATCATTACATTGGAACATGAAACTTATTTATACACTTTATATGATGTAATTATGGAATACACTCGTGTAGGTGACCGTGTTCCGTAATTAATTAACTCGTAGACATTCATTCAGGCGTTTGAAAAAAAGCACTACACATTTTTACATTTTGCATCTTATTTGAAAACTCTACCACATGAATGAGCTTCATTGACGTTACTGCTTTTGATACGGAGCTAGCTAAGCTTTAAAACTCCCTTTTCCGGTGTAGATTTCAAAACAAAACAATGCTCGTGTTGGTGAGTACCCAAACTCTCGCGGTGACATGGAAGTCTCGCCGCCGTAGTTTTACTTTGAGAGGTTAAATCCTTGTCAAGACAGCCTGCTCCAGCCTTCCTTTATTATTTTGGGGCTACTCGAGATCAAATACCGTAACGCGAACCCAGCGGTAACGTTCCGGTAAGATATTTCGATTGTTTTCTTTTTTGCTTGGAATCGGTTCAAAAAATGCTACGGTGTCACTTTCCGCTGTCAGCTGGGGCTGCTGCTAGCTAGTTAGCTTACTAGCGTCAGAAGTGGCTAATAAGAAAGTGATTGGGGGGAGGGTAAGCCACTGGGGTGGGATTACCAATTGTTAAGTGGCCAAGCTAAAAACTACGCACAGAAACATTGTAACACTTTTGCTATTCATGTTATCACGACAACTCGAATAGGCGGCGTGCTGCCAAGGTGATTCTTGCGACACAATTTGAGCTTGACGAATCATTTTCGGCTGTTTCTAACGTAACGTTTTTTCTTAAAAGGTTTAGTAGTCTGATTTTCTCATTTGGATGACAGAAAGCATCAAAATGAATATTTTAGTCATTGTTTACTAGTTCGGGAACTAGTTAGAGGACCGAGGGATCTTGTTCCTCTGTGAGCTGTCAGACTCTGTGAGCTGTCAAACTTATTAAAAGTTTGACGTTAAAAACTAGACTAGTATATGGACTATTTTTTTCCCCAAAACACTCCCTAAGAGTTTTGGCTAATTGTCATTTTTGAACGCCACCGTGAAGTTTAAAGTTAAGTTTAAGCACAATTTAAACTAAGTTTGAACAAGGCATTTTTAACCTTCCTAAACATTTCAAGGAAACTCATAATGTAATAAATTTTTTAACAACTCCAAAACATTTCAAAGAAGTCATGTTTTGAAATAAATTTATGTGCAAATATATAATATTCCGTGGTACCTTGGCTTCCAAGTTTTTCAAATTACGAGCCGTTACTTGGTCATTACTTTTGTTTATTTGTTTTGTTGTTTTGCTATGTGTTGCAAGCAAAAATTCGACCCCGCTATGTGGCAGCAGTGAACTTAATAAGTTGAGCCTGCTGTATGCATTTTGGCAAAGAGCGAACAGTTTTTTAACCAGGACCAAGTGTGCTCACTTCAAGTTGTTTATTGTCATTTCCAGTTAAAGATTACTGGAAAATTAAACATAAAACAAATATGTATTTAACCGAACCAACTGTCTTAAAGTCCGTTAACTTTAAGGGACATATTTTGCCAGACCAGCTTTTTCTAGTATTTGGGATGTAAAAATTGTCTCTATGGTGCCTCAGTAAACATGTGAAATATTAATTAAAATCATAGACGCATTCCTGAGTTCCAGATGTTTTTATGCCGAGAAGCTTGAAATCGGGTCATTTGAAATTTTCCAGCTTATCTACGTCACTCGCGAAGATCTCCGCCTTCCCTTTCCGCTCTCGAGCCAGCGCGGGCAACATAACAAATGTGTGCTCTCACAAGTGGGTCTTCTAAATGGAGGCAACCAAACAAAGGAAAAGGGAATAATACTCACAGGCACATTGCTCTGCGAAAAACAACTATATATTAGTGCAGCTTAGTTGTGACAGTGTTTGTGTATTAAATATATGTACTATACGTCCCCCAAATGGCCAAGGTTTGCACACCAGAAGCACAATGTCTCGTGTCAGGAAATCGTGATGAAAAAAAGAAATTATTTTCATTGTTATTGCTGTGTTTTTATAGTACAATAGTGTGTAGTGCTTTTTTTGTTCTTAAAAACATGTTACAAATTTGTTTTGTGTGGGGTTTTTATTTATTTATTTTTTTGGTGGATTGGAACGGATTGATTAAGTTTCCATTCATTTGAATAGGGAAATTTCAGTTAAGCGTTCAGAACGTGGTCACGGAACAAATTAAACTTGTAAGTCATGGTACCACTGTAGTTGTTTTTGAAAGCTTCCTCAACATTAAAAGCAAAATTATAATATAGTCATTTTTAACTCTCCCGAACCCCAATGTAGGAATTTCCAACTTTTTAACATCCATTGCATATTTTTTTCGGAGTCTGTTTTTTTAACACGTCCTGAGCAAATGTTCTTGAAGGATTACGGAAGAAAGATGAAGAAATATTTGACGATTATATCACTTTTCCCTCCTGTTTGTTTCGTCAACATCCTGCTCCAGCGACACCATGCGACATTTGCCCCTCCTCCTGCTGTCCCCCTTGCTGCTGCTACTCCTGGCCCTCCCCGTCACCAAGGGGCGCTACAACGACGACTTTGACGATGGCGAGGACGTGACTGACTTCGATGACAACGACTTTGCCGAGTTCGAGGATATGAGCGATGACACGGTGCCTGAGGCAGGCACTGCCCCCCCGCCACCCATGCGGGGCAGCCCTTCCTCGCAGCACGACGAAGACGAGGATGAAGACGAGGCCACGGTAGAGCTGGAGGACGGTCAAGACGGTTTTGACGACTCTGACGCACAGGTGGGATTTATGTGCGAGACTGTAGTGTCGTGTCTGTGTGTTCGCTTATGTGTTCGGGTGAATGAAGTACTGTAGTCTAGAGTGAGGGGTGAAGTGTGTTTGCAGGGTGAGTGTGGGGTGTTCGTGTCGTATGTCGGGCCCTGACCGGTTAATCGGCTGACCAATTTAATCGGCCGATATTAGCCCTTTTCAAATCTGCAGAAATCGACCGTTTTTTGTTGTTGTTGCTGATTTTAGCTGATTCTTTTTTACACACTAACACATTACAACGCAAGACAAAGGAAACGATATGGAAACAAACATTCTCGAAATAGAGTTGCAGATTTTTGCAGAGTTTTCTCTCTGATGTAAAAATAGGTTATTATATTCATTATATATTTTTTTAATTAATTGGCTGATTAATTGTTTATCCGAATTTTATTCTGGAAAATATTTTTTTTAAGGCCACTGCATTGGCCTAAAAAAAAATCCATATCGGTCGAGCCCTAGTAACCTGTTTGGTCGAGCTTGGATAATGTGTAGTGTGTGTGAGCGTAGTGTAGTGCATTTTGATGGAAGTGTGTGGGGAGTTAGTGTACTGTGTATTGTGAGGTTACGCTGATGTGTACTGTTGTCGTGCGTGTGTGGGGGGTGGTGTAGTATGTGTGGGAGTAGTGTAATATGTGTGTCGTGTGGGATGGTATTGGTGTAGGGAGAATATGTAGTGTTCGTGGGTTGGGTAGTGTGTTTTCAGTGCGCGTGGTCGTGTGTGTGTTGGGGGGACAGTAATGTGTGGGGAAGCGTGTTTGTTAGTGTATTTATGTGTACGGTTTCTTCAACTTTGATATGTATGTGTTTCAGAAATTATATTTAATGTATTTTTTTTTCTGTGATGTGTGCCTCAGGATCAGGACATTTACAGTAAATATGACCAAGAGGAGTTTGAGGGGATTGGAGACATGGAGAAGACGGGCCATCCTATGAAAGACCCCCTCATAATCCACACGGTAAATCTCATTTAACTCTTAAAGCCTCCCCTCAGATTATTTTCATCACTTATCTTTCTTTTGTCTGCCAAGTATAGTAGGCATCGAACACTTCCTGAATATTTAAAGCCAGATGTAATCTAGTTGTTTAATAACATTCATAACATTATTATAACACTGGGAGCAAGGCAAAATGTAGACCTTTTTAAATGTTTTACGCCAGAACAGCTAGTTGTTTTTTTAACATCGCTAAATATTTAAAGCAAGGCTGAATGCAAGTAAGTTACACATTTTTAAGGCAAGACAAAAATAGTCATTTTAAATGCCCTTTGTACATTTTAAGAATACCATAATGTAGTCTTTTAATGTCACCTAAACGTTTAACACAAGGATGAAATATAGACATTTTTTTAACATTCCCTATTGTTTCAAGTAAGATTAAAATAGTGCTTTTTGAATGCTCCTCAAACATAGAAAGAAAACCCCAAATATAGAAGTTTTTGAACGCTGCCAAAAGAAAGACCATTGAAAAGATGGAATGCGTGATCAAAATATCGGCACTTTACACCATATGATGGATGGATACCCTATTGTTTAAGTATGACCAAAATTTGAACCTTCCAAGTGTTTAAAGCGGACTCAAGCTAAAGTTGTTGTTGAATGCTCCCAAAACATTTACAGCCCCTATAAGGTCACAATAAATGTCTTCTAAATTTGACATACCACAGAGAAGAGTGTTTTAACAACCCTGTCAAATTTATATGATTAGAAAAATCGCTGAGTGAATAAAATGAGGCTTCAAAATCTTGGAAAATCAATGTGTTTACTCTGCTCTCAAACGTTTTGGGGCATGTCCTGTGAATGCGTTGAGACCACACACACCGCTCAAATGTCAATCAAATATCACTTCTACGATCTGGGAAAATAGGATGCTATTTAATCTTGCATCATTCTTATACCTACACATAACTGCATGTTGCTGTGACAATATATCCACTTAAGGCCTCACAGGCAGCTGGAATATATCTCCCGGTATCTCATCAGGTCCTCGCGTGGCTTTTCCACGCCGCCCCAGTCCACTTGCTGGCTGTCAAATCAGATTTAAAAAAAAAAAAAAAAAAAAAAAAACACACACAACACATTCATACGTCCCTGCTTTTCCGCCTTCCTCCCGGTCCATGTCTTGCACACTCATGGCCGACAATGAGGTGCTCTAAAGCGACCACACCAGCGCAAGGCCTCGGTCCACACAGTGGCTGTCAAGTCAAGCTTTTAAAAAAATAAAATCTCCCATTGTTTTCGTTTCCTCACACTTGTGCCTTTCTTTCTGTGACTGCCAGCGTCACGCCCCCACACGCTGGCTGTCAAGTCAATCTTTTATTGCTTTTTAATCTCCTATTTTTTCCTCCTCCTCGCTTCCACCTTTCTCACCGTGACCTGCTTGCACTCATGCCCGACATTGAGGCGCTGTAAAGCAGCCACGCCAGCAGACTACCCAAAGGGAAGATGCATTTTTGGGATGTAGGCATAGCTAGGATAACCGCTGCTTTGAGCAAAAGGCGCTCAAGTGCTTGTACAGTGGGGGTTGTGCTACTGGGTGCCGTTTTAGCCACGCCCCCACAAAATCAGCAAAACTATCCATCCATCCATTTTCTGAGCCGCTTATCCTCACAAGGGTCGCGGGCTTGCTGGAGCCTATCCCAGCTAATAATCGGGCAGGAGGCGGGGTACACCCTGAACTGGTTGCCAGCCAATCGCAGGGCACATACAAACAAACAACCACTCGCACTCACAGTCACACCTACGGGCAATTTAGAGTATTCAATTAATGCATGTTTTTGGGATGTGGGAGGAAACCGGAGTGCCCGGAGAAAACCCACGCAGGCACGGGGAGAACATGCAAACTCCACACTGGCGGGGCCGGGATTGAACCCCAGTCCTCAGAACTCTGAAGCTGACGCTCTAACCAGTCGTCCACCGTGCTGCCTCAGCAAAACTAAAATGGTGAAAAACAGTTTCTTGCTGTAGCTTCACAACTGAGTACTACATAGTTCTCAGTTTTTGTAGGTTTTCAGTAATTATCTTCAATCATGTATTATAAATTTAGAAACAAATGTCTAAATCCACTTTACAGTTATTTTTTTTAATGCAAAGACGCTGCTTAATGGAGACTTATTGTTGTTTGCTTGTGTTCAGGTTCCGGCCCATCTTCAGAACAGCTGGGAGAGCTACTACATGGAGATCCTAATGGTGACGGGCCTGCTGGCCTACATCATGAACTACATCATCGGCAAGAACAAGAACAGCCGCCTGGCTCAGTCCTGGTTCAACTCTCACAGAGAGCTGCTGGAGAGCAACTTCGCTCTTGTGGGTGAGTCGCCCGTGATGGGTTCGGGTTAGATTTTATGATGATAAAATAACACAACTAGAAAACTGTGGTTGGTGCACTCAGGCGACGATGGCACGAGCAAAGAAGCAGTGAGCACGGGGAAGCTCAATCAGGAAAATGAACACATCTACAACCTGTGGTGCTCCGGACGCATCTGCTGTGAGGGCATGCTCATACAGCTCAAGGTAAGGTACGCATGCATGCGTACAGTGTATGTGGTAGTGTAGTGTGTATGGGTATGTTTGGTATTGAGTATTTTAGAGTGGGGGTTAGTAAAGTTTGAGTAGGGCAAGTGTTTTGTGTGTGTGTGTGTGTTTGTGGGAGGGGGTAGTGCGGTTTAGGTAATGTAGTGTGTGCTATGTTGCTAGTGTAGTGTGCGTGTGTGTGTGTGTGTGTGTGTGTGTGTGTGTGTGTGTGTGTGTGTGTGCGTGCGTGTAGTAGTAGTATTGTGCATGTGGGTTGGGTAGTGTTGTGTGTTTGGGTTGTTAGTGTAGGTGGGTTGGGAAGGGTAGTATACTGTAGTGTGTTTAGATTGTGTGACAGTGTACCGTGTGTGTAGGGAGGTAGTTCTGTGCGTGTGGGAATTAGTGCAGTGCATAGGAGGGGTAGTGTAGTGCGTGCATAATCACTTTTAATGATGGTTATGCTTGTTTTTGTGCTTTCAGTTCCTGAAGAGGCAGGACCTGCTCAATGTTCTGGCCAGGATGATGAGGCCCACCTGTGACCAAGTGGTTGGTATCTGCTCAGCAAGGATGCTCCACTTATGCTTGTACAGAGCGAAAGCGTTAACAGTTGAGTTGTCCAATAAACAGTGCATGTCTTTGTCTTTATGTGTGTAGCAAATCAAAGTGACTCTGAATGATGAGGACATGGACACATTTGTGTTTGCTGTGGGCACCAAGAAGGCGATGGCCCGCCTCCAGAAGGAAATGCAGGACTTGGTAAATACCTTATTCCTCCAGCAGATACTGTACCTCATTTAGTCGCCGGGTTCGTCATGCACCAAAGACGCTAACAGTACATAAACAATCAGTGGGGGCTGGCGTTGTTACTGTTTTTGTGCAGAGTGAGTTCTGCGGCGACAAGCCAAAGTCCGGAGCCAAATTCGGCCTTCCAGATTCTTTGGCTATTCTTACAGAGATGGGTGAGGTCACAGATGGCGTGATGGACAACAAGGTAACATTTGTTAAAATACTTTTCTTTTTTTTTTTTTAGTAAGATGACAGTCTTTGTTTCTTACTGTAATTTTGTGTGATTGTGTTTCACAGATGGTTCATTATATCACCAACCACGCCGACAAGATCGAGTCCATCCATTTTTCGGACCAATTTTCTGGTCCAAAAGTTATGCAAGAGTGAGAATCTTATTGCTTCAAATAATTTAAAAAAACATATTTTCTGATTTGTTTGACTGTAAATACCCTGTGTTGTTTTTCAAGGGAGGGTCAGCCCTTAAAGCTGCCTGAAACCAAGAAGACCCTGCTGTTTACATTTAATGGTGACCATTTGGTCTTTGTTACAACACTCACAGAAGAAACATACCATTTGGTGTCATTAACGTGGTTCCTTTTTATTTTTTGCCGTATAGTGCCTGGAATGGGCAACACTTCTCCCAAAGACATGGACGCTCTGCTGCCCCTCATGAACATGGTCATTTACAGTATTGATAAAGTCAAGAAGCTGCGTCTCAACAGAGAGGTAAGAACACACACACACAAACTTATGCAACGCCGAATACACACACACCAGATACACACAAAGAACCACGCTAACATACAAATACACACACACCGACATTAAACACATGCAACAACACTAAATTACACACACAAACCAAACAACACACATCAACACATGTATATACACAAACACTAGTCATACAAACACACACACATGCAATAAATACACACTAAACACGTGCAACACCAAATACACAGACAAGTCAAATGACACACATCAACTACTCACACACAGAATACAGAGACACACACATACACAAACAAACAAATACACGCGTGCCCACAAAACAAACATCAAGCAGACACATACCAGCACCACAAAAACACACGACAACAACACGCATCAAATACACACCAAAGAATTACACAAACCAACACTATGTTCACACAATAACATCAAGTACTTGTAACAAAACCAAACAACACACATCAAATACACTCACACAACAACACACATATATAAACACACAAACCAATACCACATTCACCGACTGACACCAAGCACATATAGTAACACCCAAAAAACACACACAAACCAAACAATACATTAAAAAAAACAGATAACAACACTAAATACACACAAAACAAACACACACAACACAAACAAATTCAAACCAAATAAACGTTAACGTTTCAGACGAGCACAAAAGAGTCTCTCGCTGCCCTCCTTCACCTTGCAGGGGAAAATGAAGGCAGATCGCAACCGTGCCCGCGTGGAGGAGAACTTTCTCAAGCAGACGCACGCTCAGCGGCAGGAGGCCGCACAGACCCGCCGCGAGGAGAAGAAGCGGGCCGAGAAAGAAAGGATCATGAACGAGGAGGACCCTGAGAGACAGCGCCGCCTCGAGGTCCCACAACAACCATATGAAGCCGTTTCTGATATTGTGCTTGTTTCAAAATGATCACACAGTCACAGATAATAAACATTGCATCGTTTTCTTTTGTTTCAGGAAGCGGCTCAGAGACGAGAGCAGAAGAAGATCGAGAAGAAGCAGATGAAGATGAAGCAGATCAAAGTGAAAGCTATGTGAAGTTCGCCCGTCACCCTCTCAACGACTGCGTGTCACAAAGGACATTTTGTCATTGTCTTATCAGCTCACCTCACTGCATCATGTTTTTGTCTTGGTAGTCTGTACCTGCTTGTAGATATAAAGCATCATCACGGGACTCCATTGATTTGTAATCATACCATTAATATAATCTTCAGTGACGTTTTAACTTATATCCACTGTGAGGTTGCTTTCCTGCAGGTTGTTTCTAATGAATTTCTGAACAAAAGTCAATAATAAAGTGCACTGGAGTCTGCTTGTCTCATTTTATTGACAGAAAGACATCTGTTCTATAAGGAGGACTTCGAAGGCTATGGCAGGGTGCTAAATTTAACTATTGTGTCAGCACACTGGGCTAAATTTGGTGTCATCACAGCACCACCCTGCCACATGAACATGATCAAATTACAATATATTGCATATACAGTGGTCCCTCGCTATTTGCGGGGGGATAGGGACGAGGTCCTGAATAGTGAAAATCTGCGGATGATTGATGCCCATTATTATTGCATTGGGAGCGTGGAGAAAAAAAAAAAAAAGGAAAAAAAAATTGAAAACAAATCTACAAATAGGTGAATAGTTATGTAGGTGCCAAACCGTGAGTATGCAAGGGTCCACTGTATACAACACTGGACATTGTGCAACAAAGAGGCATTTATACCATTGTCAAAGGGTTGTCATTTTAGTAGCAGGCATTTACATTTAAAAATACATAATGGTAATTGTCTTCTATATAGTTATTTTACTCAATTTGGGGTTTTTTTTTAGATCAGAGATAAGACATTAAGTGCACTTTTTGGAGCGTACCTATTCTGTTAATAATTTTATTAAGGCTATTTAGTCCACAATGTTTTATTAAACAATTGGCTATTCAGTTTTATGCTGACCATAAATCTTGTTTCTTTTTTAGGGCAATATTTTGGTGCACCCGCTGAGATATAAAACCGCTGATTCAATCGTATTTTTCAATGTCATAATTTACCCCATAAAAAACAGAATCAAAATAGTCATTCATTTAGAAAAATACTGTCATTAGCTACGTTATTAGTGTCGTAGTACAAATACTATTGGTGCGCGCAGTGAATGGACGTTAGTCCAAACGGTCGGTAAAGTTAAAACCGAAGATTCGATCTAATGTTTTACTACATGAACATTTTGATCAAAATAATATAAAAAAGTTACACACTTAGAAACACTTTGTCATTTACAATCTTAGCGGTGTGAATTGGTATATACAATAGTTATTAATTTCTTAGCGCTTTGGATTCCAGCAGATAGCCACTAGAGGACGCTCCGCTAGTTCTATTTGAAAACACAGATTCAATCGCGTTTCAACGTTATAGTTTATGTGAAATAAATCGATCAAAATAATATACACGTCATTTATATCGCAATATATTGTCACTTAAAGTTGTTTTGGTTTTAGTTGGCATCATATCTGTTAGGTCTTTATATATATATTTTTTTTATTATTTTTTTTTTTTTAGTGGAAAGTGCGAATCAGAACTCGCCTGCTGTGTTCGCCTACCCAGATGGAGAACAGGCGAGGCGTTCAGGTTTGTTACGCGGTGGCCGCTCTCTTCACAATATTGGGCTATTAAACGCTAAAAACAACTCCCCGGTGCTCCGCATGGGCTCGCGTTTGCATCGACTATCAACCGGAATGTTAGCAGCGTCGTTTTCACCCGCTACTTTCGCATAAGCCTGGGGCTCGCAGCTGTCCCGTTTGTGTTTTGGTGGGTGGACTGTTTTTCTTGTTGCCCGGGCGGGCCTGGCGGCGGGCGGGCTGCTACTCTCGGATGAGCGGGCTCTAGGACTCTCGGAGGTGGGAGTCTTGTATTTTCGGGTAGAAACCAAACCCTAGAGTCCCGGAAAGTCTTGGACAACATGGCTGCTGATTACAATATGCTATCGATTGCAGAGTGTGGCTAATATAAGCAGTTTGGCTTCCCAAGTTGACGCTTATGCTAAGTTAGCGCTAGCCGACGTTCGGGATAACTTGACTTAGCATTAGCAAAAAAAAAAAAAAAGCTAACTAATTTACCGCTGTTGTGTTCCACTCGAATCGACTATAATGTCATATGTATGACCCGAATAAGAACCCGATTCGAGTTTTGCTAATTTGAAACTCTTGTGTGAAGAGCTCAGCCTGGTTGCGTTTTGTCGCTTCTTGTTAGCATGTTAGCATAGCTAGCTCAACTAAACTAGTGCTCTGTGACGTAACTCGCTCGTTGTTTTGACAGCGTCTTATCCGGAGCGGCGAACGTCAGCCAACTATCGTCTTTTATGCTTTTCGCCGTATTTATTTACGATACACAAGTAGTTACTATTCACGGTTCAAGCTTGTCCGTTCTTGGGTTTGTTTGTGTTTACAGCATGAGTTTCATATTGCCAGTCCAAAGCCGTGCACTGACATGCTTGTTTGTTTCAATCCCGAGACACCATGTCAACACACGTGTTTTTGCAGCTGTAGGATGGATCCAGACAGCGGCGCAGACGCACAAAAAGCTGTGAGTTTGCAATGGACGAGCTTCAAACTGGTCCAGGACCCGGCTACCAGACGGGTGGCGCAGAAGATCTACAGATACGATGGAGTGCATTTCAGTGTGCCTGTGAGTGTTTTTTAAAATTATTATTTTTTTTAATTTCACATGATAAACCCAGACAAAGTGACATGACCAAATGCAATTCAGTCGCAGTGTGTGTTGTTCTACAGTGTTACAGTTGGCATTTGGTGCAGGCAGCGTGGGTTCAGCCGCTGCTTAGTGCCACTGTGAGTGTGAATGGTTGTCTGTTTCTATATGTGCCTTGTGATTGATTGGTGACCAGGCCAGGGTGTAGTCAGCCTGGCTTTTGCCCAAAGTCAGCTGGGATAGGCTTCAGCTCCCCATGACCCTTAAAAGGAAAAGGAGTGTACAAAATGGATAGATGGACTGTTGCTCGCACGCCTAACGATGATGCTCAACTCACTGCAAAGAAAAACAAAAAAACAAATGTTGACGCTTGTGGCTTTTTCATTTCTGTTTGGGAACCCCTTGGCACTACAGTCGTACAAACATGGCAGAGCATGCCATAATTCCATCAATTTGTGCTCTCTTTCTTCTGTCCAATTTGCTATTGTTTTGAGAATAATCATGTGATTCCACCTCGCATTTTAATTGACTGTACACGTCTGTGCTGGCTGGCTTTAAGCCCGTCATACAGAAGAGCAACGTAGTGTGTGTTTCTCTAACTAGTTTTAATCAAACCTGCTGCAAACAAACTGAACTAGACGGAATTTAAGGCTGGCCGATATGGACCTACAATTAATTTCAATTAATAAATTGGATTCCTTCACTGTATTGGTATATATCGCAATATAAACGTAAGTGTAGAAATTATAATGGAAGTATTTCTGAACGTGTTACATTGTCCTTTACCTAATTTTAATAGCTAAAAAAGACAGCAAAAAACAGTAGTTTTGCGAACATTTATTGTGCAGATCTTAAATAACATAAATATTTAATATAATATATATACACACGGCGGCCGACTGGTTAGAGCGTCAGCCTCACAGTTCTGAGGACCCGGGTTCAATCCCAGGCCCCGACTGTGTGGAGTTTGCATGTTCTCCCCGTGCCTGCGTGGGTTTTCTCCGGGCACTCCGGTTTCCTCCCACATCCCAAAAACATGCATAAATTGGAGACTCTAAATTGCCTGTAGGTGTGCATGTGAGTGCGAATGGTTGTCTGTTTGTATGTGCCGTGCGATTGGCTGGCAACCAGTTCAGGGTGTACCCCGCCTCCTGCCCGATGACAGCTGGGATAGGCTCCAGCATGCCCGCGACCCTAGTAAGGAGAAGCGGCTCAGAAAATGGATGGATGGATATATACACACTTTTGACCATATAGATATATATATATATATATATATATATATATATATATACACTTTTGACGTTATATGCTCCTCCTACTGACTGACGTATACGGTGAAGTACTGATTAATTTCTGGGTTTTGGATGCGTGTGCTTACTGTGTAGCTGTTGTTATTTTCTCTACAGACACTTATTAATCTACCAGCTAATTTGCTGTTCATCGTTGGTTACTCGCCGCTGTTACGTGGTTCAGCCAGACTTCTATTAAAAGTATGGCTGGGCCATTATATTATTGATGTCACAATTTCTACCGATATTTTGAAGGTATTTCAATTCAGCTAGTGTTGAGTCCATGTCACAAGACTTGTCTAGCCAAGTAGAGATAAAGTTACAAATATCTGAGTCCAGTGTTAAGTTGAGCAAACGCCTCGTGTTTTACAGTGTGGTTAGTGAGACTGGCTCATGACGCGATGTGGTGACATTGTGTCTAACTTTCACTGTGAGTCGGAATTTATAAAGTGCTCCCAGCGCTTCTCAGCGTTACAAACGTACAACAAAACATGTAACTATACAGATAGTTTTACACGTGAGAAGCAGATAGCATGAGTTCCATGTCGGGCTTGTAAGAGTTGTCTCCCTTGCTGAGTTGGAGATCCGACTTCAGGAAGACCGGGTGATTTAAAAAAAAAAGAAAAAAAAAAAAGTTGAGAGGGACAGGTTGATGTCATCTCATTATGAATCTGAGTGGGAAGCAGTACTATCTGCGTCCTTTTCAGCGGCACCTCCTCGCCCGACGACACAGGGGACCGCTTGCAGGGGCTGAACGCGTGCGTCTGTTGGCGGTTCATAGTAACGAGAAGGTGCGCTTTCAACCACCAAAAGACCAAAAAGACGGTGACTTTCAACCACCATGTCTTATATAGTGAGACTGTGTTAAAGGAAGCATTAAAACATGCACTCGTGAATATGCTACCACATCAAATTTGTACTCGCACACACTGGAAAAGGGGTCATATATGCAACCATTTTGGTCGCAGTCGATTGTGTGCCGGTGTCTCCAAAGTGATGTGGAGTAGTGCTATTAACTAGCCGATGTGCAAGGTATGTTGGCTCGCTAAAAAATTGGCAACACTGTGTTTATTCATTTAAAGAAGTAGCACCCAAGTGATTTAGTGGAAAGCATAAAAAATGTAAGCGCAGTCAGTCCAGGCGGTCACTCACTGCTACCAGTACAAGTAGCATTAGAAGTTAGCCACTGCTAGCGGTGAGGCCACCAGACCAAAGCAACCAATCAGTCCATCGTGTCATTATTCGGTGGTTTGTAAAATGGCAAAACTAATTAATCTGCATTGTTAATAAAGATGCTGCACATTTGAAAGTGGCACGGTATGTGGCATCATAACTGGAGAATGATAATGTTTACAAATCCAGTGTCTTCATTATCTCTGAGGGGGCAGTTTGTTTATTTTGTATCTTGTACCTCCAAAAATATTCAGGACTTCAAACGAGTGCACTGTTGTTATACTATTCTAAATTTTTGCATTGTTCAGTGAAAATTGTTCTTTTCATTTTTCTATATTTGCCTTATTTGCTTAGTATACTGATATCATGTGGGGGTTACTGTTTTAAATATTGACTATGAGGAGTGTTGTTAACAAAAGGCGTTAATAAAATGTTGAACACCTTTAATTTCTTTAGTTTTCAGTACAGATGCTTTAAACCCGGCTATTTGAAAAAGTTTAAAGAAAATGATTTTAAAAATCGTGATTGTAATCGAGATCAGACGTTATAAAAATTTTTATTGTGATGATATTCTTGGGCCAGATCACCTAGCACTATAAGTCTACTGTACCACCTAAGCACCTTTTCTGGTGTTTCGCTAGTCTACTTTCACGTTATCTTAGCGGTTAGCATGGCTTCTTCCTCTTCCGTTCTCTTCTTGCTCGTTGTGTCGCATGCTTAGCTTATCATCTTCCTTTAGATATGACCATAGTTGTCAAAAGTGCGGTTTATTAGCTGACATGGAGGCGAGGAATAGTGACCTGGAGGAATTGCTCTGTACCGTGTAAGGACAGTGTTTTACCAAGCTAGCTATCCAGCTAAAGCTCGTAGCCACTGCAGTGCAAGGTAGTTTAGCGCCTAGCATTCCCCAAGTAGTTACCAAGCAGCTAGGTAAGCAGGGAAGATGACTCTTCAATGTGGACACACTGTTTTTTAGCCAGCTCAGAGCTGATATAAGCCACACAATTTAAAATAAGCAGTTCTGGCAGCTTCTCCACCTTTGTTGTCAAGATGTGCTTTAAGTAGGGGTGGGCGATATAGTCTCTAAATTATATCACGATATTTCATGGAAATTTGCAATGAATTTTTTTTGTGGTTGAATAAAATAATGTTAAATGTTGTTTCCCGCTAAGGACGCCAGCAAGTTTGGGATTGTTAGTAGGTCTGCAAGGGTCAATTGCCGACTGTACCGTGATTGTCCAGTTCCGTCTAGTTCATCTGTGTTGCTCTGTGTGTGGCTGGTTTTAAATATAGTGCACTCCAATGCCTAATGTGTACTCAATGTTACCAGGACTCTGGATTCCCACCTGTGGGTGAACTGCGGGACCCGAGACCCCGCAGATTATGGTCCAGGTATACAGAGATGGTCCTGCCAGTGCCAAAGTTTAAGGTGAGAAACTTCCACGCATCTCAAACCATCGCTCAATCCGATGCGTCTCCCCCCTATGGGTTTTCTCCCCGCTGCACAGCTGGACGAGTTCTACGTGGGTCCGATCCCCCTAAAAGAGGTAACTTTCGCCCGGCTCAACGACAACATCAAGGAGCCCTTCTTGGCCGAGATGTGTGCCAAGTTTGGCGAGGTGGAGGAGATGGAAATCCTGTTCCACCCCAAAACCAGGAAGCACTTAGGCCTGGCCCGGGTGCTGTTCACCAGCACACGCGGTGCCAAGGACACAGTCAAGCAGCTACACAACACCTCAGTCATGGGCAACATTATCCACGCGCAGCTGGACATCAAAGGTGAGCCGGGGGGACTGTTGGCGCACCCCCTGTCTGCCCTGCACAAAAAAGTGAAAAAAATAAATAAATCTTTGGGTGCTCTTATTGTAAGTGAAAAAAAATAAAAACAAACCCTTCCAATGCCTCCTATTTAAATTCGCCTTTGCAATTAATGGAGTGATGAAGGGTTTTTAACTGTGAAAATAACGTACGTTATTTCTGCTACAGTGACGTTATTGCTAACAAAAACAGGCATGGAGTGTAACTTAAGCTAGGCTAGTTAGCACGACGTTAACAATGCAAATTGAACGAAAAGCATGACCGATGCCATGAAGCACGCGTCGTCATGACACATGGCAGAGAGTGTTAAACTTAAACGGGAGACTTGTTTGGTCGTTGGTATTTTCACAAGGTCGTTGTAACTTATAAACTTAACTGTCGGAAAGCACTGCTTGGCCCACTCATTTTACTGAGAAGACTGAGGATTGAATGACATGATGTCACATCTCTAAGTAGTTGGCATCATTCTGCCCTACTTAAGACACCATTCAGCATGTACCGGTACTGTTTTATAGACTGGGCTAAGAATAAAATGGACATCCATGAATGTCATCATCTTTTTCTCGTGTTGTAATGAGTTAGGCGGCACGGTGGCCGACTGGTTAGAGCGTCAAACTCACAGTTCTGAGGACCCTGGTTCAATCCCCAGCCCCGCCTGTGCGGAATTTGCATGTTCTCCCCGTGCCTGCGTGGGTTTTCTCCGGGCACTCCGGTTTCCTCCCACATCCCAAAAACATGCATTAATTGGAGACTCTAAATTGCCCATAGGTGTGAATGTGAGTACTGGTTGTTGTGAATGTGAGTACTGGTTGTTTGTTTCTATGTGCCCTGCGATTGGCTGGCAACCAGTTCAGGGTGTACCCCGCCTCCTGCCCGATGACAGCTGGGATAGGCTCCAGCACGCCCGCGACCCTAGTGAGGAGAAGCGGCTCAGAAAATGGATGGATGGATGGATGTAATGAGCTAACGTATATTTAAAATTAAAAAATAAAAAATAAAAAAAGAGTGGGGGCACGAAAATTGGCAAAAATCTAGCCGATTATGATTATTTTGAAAAGGGCTAAAATTGACAGATTAAATCGGCCGGCGGATTAATCGGTCTCTGTAAATGAAAGAGAGAGTGGAAGTTCATGTGTGCCCAGGGGTGTCACACTGAGGCGAAAACTGGCACAACTGTCCTGGGCCCCTGGCTCCCTCGCCCTTACCAAAGAATTTCTGAAAGGAAATCTTAGCCTCTGACTGGTTGGCCACCCCTGAACTACATGAAGCGGACCGGAGTAGAAGAAGAAACATGGATAGGCCAATCTCATTTATTTCAGCAGAAGGGGAGTATTTTGGTTACCCAGTTGACAACAGAGATGGAAATCTTGTAGTCCACAAGACCCAACTTAGCTGTATTGAGATACAGTCCTAATAATTAACATATTGTGGAATCAGCTGCATTTTTGTCGCGTTGATTGTATTCAGGTAATATACCTTTTAGTGGTACCAGGCATTAAAAATAATAAGAAATCAAAGAAACAAGGGTAGCCTAATTGTTTTCCCATGACTGTGCATTTGGGCCAAGTAACTGGGGGAGGAAAAAAAAAAAATCATATTTTTTGTTCTACAGGCCAGCAAAGGCAGAAGTATTACGACCTGATTGTGAATGGTTCCTACACGCCCCAAACGGTACCCCTGGGGGGCAAGGCCTTAGTGGACTGCCTCACACCGCAGACCCCCACACAGCCACAGCCTGATGTGGTAACTGTGATAAATAGAATATATATTTTATTTCACTTCCAAACGCCAACACTTCATTCCTCTGCGTGCAGGCTGCGGATATCCGGCGGCGTCTCTCCAGTGAGCTGGCTGTGTTGGCGGCGGGTGTCCAGCAAGCCCTCAAGTCCGGAAACATCACCCCTGGCTCTGCGGATACCGGTTTCGGTGAGCAGCGCCTGGACACGCCCCCATCCTCCTCCTCCGTGACGGGCCCTTACACTTCGGGGTCCTCAGCGTCCTCGCAGAGCGGGACGCCATACAGCTCCAGATCCGGGACGCCGTTCTCTCAGGAGTCCGGCTATTCCGGTGCCAGGTGGGTTGTTGGCTCAACTAGCAGTCCTAGCTTGTTAACAGAGTTATCTTGGAAAAAGAAAAAGATAACACTTTAGCACAGGGATTCCTAAACTTCGTTGCATGCACTACCGAGGATGCATCACGTTAAAAGTAGTAATAATGGCAGTCTGGTATAATCATTACTATTTTTATTGTACATTACTATTACTAAAAAAAAAGTGAGAAAAGATTGTGTTTCCATGAAATTAAAAGGTTGAATATGAACAGTTACTCAGTACAAAGAATTTAAAAAAATTAAAGCTGAATAAGAGTGAAGAAAGCTAGCAAAATGGAGGGGTGCGGCAGACCAGGAGAGGAAAAAATGAGCAAGTGTCCCAACATTTTCATGCCTGGTTGCTCTTTTGTTTTGACCTAATGGTTTGTGACGATATATGCTGGGCAGAGGGGGGTGCACCAAACTCTGTTGGGATGGTGAAAGGTGGTGTGTGGCTAAAAAAAAAAAAGCATTTTTCTGGGGAGAGGGTAATTCGTTCCTCTGCGTGAGAGTGTTTGGGGAATACCTAGAATTCTGTCTATTTTTCTGCTCCGGCTAAACTACGAGCATCAGCGTGTTAGCATCTTTGTGAAAACAAAACAAAACAACAACAACAGAATCATACATTGCAGAGACTCTCAAACTCCTCGGGGTGTGCAAGCCCCCACAATTGGGTTTATGAGATTAAAATAATGATGGTAGTCTGGTATAATTATGATACATTTAATAAAAGAGTATAGACAGGCTATGTTCTGACTTTTTTTAAGGAGTGAGGAGGTGTGGTAACTCAGGAGGTGTGCCGCTAAAATTTAAAGTCTTACTTTTCTCACTGGCAGGCACAGTGGCTACAACTCAGGCACTTTGGGAAGCGGTTACCCCCCTCAGGACATGCTGCCTTCCTCCTCCTCCTCCTCTGCGGTTTCGTCCACAGTAGGTGGCGGATTCAAAGTGTCCCGCTACTCCGAGGACGTCCACGAACCTTCGTTGTACCACCGAGGTCGTCCCGGGTACCTCCCTGCCGCCTCGTACCGTCCCAACGAGCCGCCTTGCTACCCACCGTACCCTAATGCGGGAGGACCCGGCCCCCACATGGCGCACCACTCTGCCATGCACCCGCTGCCTTTAGGGTCCCAGTATGAACAGCCTCTCATGACTGAGCGGGACAGAGACTCGGGAGGGCGTTATGGGGCGGTGGGCGGCATCTCCAGGCGGGCGTCTTACCATCACCAGCAGGACGCCAACTCCTCCTCCTTGAAGTATCATTCCCATCATTCGCATCATCACTCGGAGCGCCGGGAAGAGCGGGGCTACCGGCGTGAACGCGTGGGCTCACGCTCAGGCGACCACGGGCATCAGCGGCACCGCAACCACCACCACTCGCACAACCACCACAGCAGCCGCAGGAAGAGCAGCCACGACCGCGACAGGGACCGGGAGCGGGATGGAGACTACTCTGGCAACTCCGACCCCAGATACAATTCCAACTCGTACCGCTCTTCCTCCAACAGTATGTCCCCACCACCCTCGTCCTACTCTGCGTATTCTTCCTCCAAAGATCCCACCCCAACCCCTCCTCAGGGATTGGATGCGTCCGCTCGTCTGGGGGGCACGAGCCTCCCGGAGAGGGGCCCTGCACCCTCAGTGGGTGCCCTTCCGCCACCCCTTCCCCCACCGCCACCGCCCCTGCCACCGGCATCCGTTATTGCTGCAGCTGTGGCCGAAACGCTGGGCACACTTGATTTCAACCAGGATAGTCCTACCAGAGAGGAGCAGTGGACCAAGCCCAAACGCCGTCCCAGCACGCCACCGGTCCCGCCAAAGACACCACCACCTTTGTCCCCCTCCCATTCCTCCATCGCCTCCTTAGCCACTTCACCTTCCTCCACCTCCCTCCCCCAGCAGCCTCCCACATCCGGTACCTCACCATCAGGCCGCCGACGTGGTTCTGCCTCCCCGGAGCCGGACTCTACCAATGAAAGCTTACCATTCGCCTACCATAGCAGCAGCCTGGACTCGCGCATTGAGATGCTCCTCAAGGAGCAGAAGGCCAAGTTCTCCTTCCTTGCTTCCGATGAGGAAGATGAGGTGGAGAAGCAGAGGGGTACACGGTCAGAAGGCGGGACGAAAAGAGGGCGACCTGGTACTGACACGGTCGAGCTCACGGGCGCCAACCAGGCAGGCAATGGCAGGGACAAGGAGAGGGGCAAAGGGGATCGTGACCGAGACTGCCTCAGGAAACGAGGTAAGGTCGCCGACGTTCGGAAGAGTCCCGACAAGCCGCCGGCTTCCACGCCGTCATCTTCCACGTACTCACCTCATGTGCCGCCCCCGGAAGAGCCCTTGCCGCCGATCGGCCCCACTGGGACGGACGTGGCCCCGGAGGAGTCGACACAGGACCAGAGTACTGACGCACGCAGCAGGACAGGAGCACACACGCCACCTTACAACGGACAGAGTCAGGTAATCGCTTGTCATTTAGCCGTCTTCGATTGCAGTTATTTTATTCACTTTCACAGGGCGGGGATTTCACCTGTCAATCACAGGACTGACACAGGATTTAGGTTAGGAGCGTTCTCCTTAAAAGATGTTAAGCAAAGTATCATTAATTGTGTTAATGCTAAAAAAGCCACTCTTTGTCTGTGGCTGCTCTCATGCAGTGTGCTGAAAAGCATTCACACAAAGACTGTGATTATTCCGCCTCTTTTTTGTCTTTCCAAAATGTCGACATTTCTCAACCAATTTAGACTGTTCCAACGTCACAGTGTTGAAGGCTTTCAGGATGTGCAGGAAGTTGATTATTTTCCCCGAAATTGGCACTTTTCCCATAGTTCCACATTGTCCATTAAAAAAATTAATTCCAATGGGGTTTCCGTTGGAATGCATGGAGACATTTTGAAGATTTAATTCATCTTTACCTATTTTTTTCTGCTCACTTAACTATTATTAAAACCTTTTCAACTTTAAACTGTTCAGTTCACCTGGGAAATTTAGGAAAGTATTTTGCACATTGCCCAAATTCTCATTTTCCCTGACATCCATCCATCCATTTTCTACCGCTTATCCAAGGTCGGGTCGCGGGGGCAGTAGCTTTAGCAGGGACGCCCAGACTTCCCTCTCCACAGCCACTTCATCCAGCTCTTCCGATGGGATCCCGAGGCGTTCCCAGGCCAGCCAAGAGACATAGTCTCTCCAGCGTGTCCTAGATCGTCCCCCGGGTCTCCTCCCGGTGGGACGTGCCTGGAACACCTCACCAGGGAGGCGTACGAGAGGTATCCGAATCAGATGTCCCAGCCACCTCATCTGGCTCATCTCTATGGAGGAGCAGCGGCTCTACTCTGAGATCCTCCCGGATGACCAAGCTTCTCACCCTATCTCTAAGGAAGAGCCCGGACACCCTGCGGAGGACACTCATTTCAGCCGCTTTTATCAGGGATCTTGTTCTTTCGGTCACGACCCACAGCTCGTGACCATAGGTGAGGGTAGGAACGAAGGTCGAGCGGTAAATGGAGAGCTTCGCCTTTCGGCTTAGCTCCTTCTTCACCACAAAGGACCGATACAAAGTCCGCATCACTGCAGACGCTGCACTGATCCGCCTGTCGATCTCCCGTTCCATTCTTCCCTCACTCGTGAACAAGACCCCAAGATACTTGAACTCGTCCACTTGGGGCAGGATCTCATCCCCGACCCGAAGAGGGCATGCCACCCTTTTCCGACTAAAGACCATGGTCTTAGATTTGGAGGTGCTGATTCTCATCCCAGCCGCTTCACATTCTGCTGCGAACCGCTCCAGTAAGAGTTTGAGATCACAGCTTGATGAAGCGAACAGAACCACATTATCTGCAAAAAGCAGAGATGCAATTCTGAGGCCACCAAACCGGACCCCTCTACGCATCGGCTGCGCCTAGAAATTCTGTCCATAAAAGTTATGAACAGAATTGGTGACAAAGGGCAGCCTTGGCGGAGTCCAACCCTCATCGGAAACGAGTCTGACTTACTGCCGGCAATGCGGACCAAGCACTGACACCGGTCGTACGGGGACCGAACAGCCCGTATCAGGGGGTTTGCTACCCCATATTTCCGAAGCACCCCCCCACAGAACTCCCCGAGGGACATGGTCGAACGCCTTCTCCAAGTGCACAAAACAAATATAGACTGGTTGGGCGAACTCCCACACACCCTCGAGGACCCTGTCGAGGGTTTGGGGATTGTCGCCACGACAGGCACCGGCTACCTTACGGCCACAGCTCCGTTCGACCGACTCTGCAATAGAGGCGCAGAACATGGTCCACTCGGACTCACTGTCCCCCGGCTCCCCTGAGACGTGGGTGAAGTTCTGCCGCAGGTGGCAGTTGAAACTCCTTCTGATGGGATTCTGCCAGACGTTCCCAGCAGACCCTCACAATGCATTTGGGCCTGCCAGGTCGGACCGGCATCTTCCCCCACCATTGGAGCCAACTCACCACCAGGTGTTGATCAGTTGACAGCTCCGACCCTCTCTTCACCCGAGTGTCCAAGACATGCGGCCGCGAGTCCGATGACACGACCACAAAGTCGATCATCCAACTGCGAACTCTGGTGTCCTGGTGCCAAGTGCATGTGTGGACACCCTTATGCTTGAACATGGTGTTCGTTATGGACAATCAGGTTCTGATCGGGGGGCTGTTCCTCCCAATCACGCCCTTCCAGCTATCACTGTCATTGCCCACGTGAGCATTGAAGTCCCCCAGCAGAACGATGGAATCTCCAGCGGGAGCGCTCTCCAACACCCCTTCCAAGGACTCCAAAAAGGCTGGGTACTCTGAACTGCTGTTTGGTGCATAGGCACAAACAACATTCAGAACCCGTCGCCCACTCGAAGGCGGAGGGAGGCTACCCTCTCGTCCACCAGGGTGAACCCCAACGTACAGGCGCCGAGTTGGGGGGGCAATAAGTATACCCACACCTGCTCGGCGCCTCTCACCGTGGGCAACTCCAGAGTGGAAGAGAGTGCAACCCCTCTCAAAAGGACTGGTACCAGAGCCCAAGCTGTGTGTGGAGGCGAGCCCAACTATATCTAGTTGGAACTTCTCGACCTCACACACCAGCTCGGGCTCCTTCCCTGCCAGAGAGGTGGCATTCCACATCCCTAGAGCCAGCTTCTTTAGCCGGGGATCGGATCGTTGACCCCTATGGCCCCTCCCACAGGTGGTGAGCCTATGGGAAGGGGGACCCACGTTACCCTTTCGGGCTGTGCCCCATGGGTGCAGGCCCAGCCACCAGGCGCTCTCCTCAGAGTCCCACCTCCAGGCCTAGCTCCAGAGAGGGGCCCCGGTGACCTGCCTCCGAGCAAGGGAAAACATCTTCCTGAATTGTTTTGTCATCATAGGGGTTTTTGGAGCTGTGCTTTGTCTGGTCCCTCACCTAGCACCTGTTTGCCATGGGTGACCCTGCCAGGGGCATAAATCCCCAGACAACTTAGCTCCTAGGATCATTGGGACACACAAACCCCTCCACCACGATAAGGTGACAGCTCCCTGACAAAATTCCTAAATTATGGAGACATTTTACACCTCGACCTAATCCTTCCACATTTCTTGACCAATTCAAAAAAATCAAACAACTCATTCAGGACATCTTAGAAACATTTGTTCACATTCCGAAATTCCTCATTTAATTCATTCAAATAATTTTCCTTTTTTAAATTCCTGAATTAATGGGGACAATCTTTCTAAATTTCTCAACCGATTAAAACTATTCCAGTATTAAACATCCCTGTTTCCTTTCAGTCCTCCCCTCATTCCTCCGGGGAAGACATGGAGATCTCTGATGAGGAGGAGGGCGAGGTGTCCATCACGACGGTTACCACCCACCAGTCCTCCATCACCTCCTGCTCCTCGCCGTCATCCACCCAGGCGGTCATGCCATCACAGGCGGCGGACCCCTCGTCGTCGTCGCACCCGCCCATCTCTGAGTCGGCACAGCACTTTGGCACCTCCGTGCAACCGCCTATCCCCTCCTACCCGCCCCACCTGCCGCCCCCGCCGGGATACTCCCTGCAGCCGCCCCCGCCTCCTGGGATTCCGCCGCCGCCCCTCATGGAGCTGCACACTGAGTATCCTCCGCCCATGCCTCACCACATGTATGACTATGCCAGCTCAATGGAGCTAATGAACCAATACACTGGTGGGGCGCCCATGTCCTTCCAAATGCAGACGCACATGCTCAGTCGCCTGCACCAGCTGCGCATGGCATCGTCGAATGGCACGACAGGCCCGGGCGAGGCCGCCACCGGGGACTATTCCTCCTACCACCTGCAATCACTGCCGCCCCCGCACCACCCTTACATGGAACAAGAAGGGAGCGGGGCAGCCGCACACTACGAGCAGGATCACCGCTATATGCCCCCCCACATGCCTCCCTACCCTTACACTGACCCGCACGGCAACCAGATGCCGCCTCCTTCGCACCTCCCCCCTCCACACACTGCATGGCCACCGCACATCTTAGCTGCGCACTATCCCTCCTACATGCCGCCGCCCACCTACGGCACCATGCCACCTGGTGAGGGTGGTGAGTACCAGACCTCCGCCGAGGAGATATCCCTGCTCCCCGAGAATCCTCACGAAACCACCGTGCAGATGGCGCTGGCCACGCTCATCCAGGAAATGAAGAACATAATGCAGAGGGACCTGAACCGCAAGATGGTGGAGAACATCGCCTTCGCCACCTTTGACGAGTGGTGGGACAGGAAGGAGACCAAAGCTAAGGTAAGGAATTATAAATTTAAATTTTTTGTCACTTTTTTGCATTTGTACTATAATTAAGGCGATTATTCATCATAACCGCTACCTTGCACAATAGAAATATACCAAACAACGAGAAATAAACCACAGTCAAAATTCCATGGCATACATGCGGACATGTTCTTGCAACCTAGCATCATATAATTACATTTGTAGTGGAACTGTGTGAGGCTTCAGGCTACGTCCCTATTGCATTTTCCAGTTAATAAATCACTTCTATATTCATCTGAAGGCTTCTTTTGCACAATTTATTTAGGTATGTAATCTCAATAAATTGGAATAAATGTATTCTAATTTGAATATATTTTTATTTAGCGTTATAGTGTTAAGAGTTATATATTCTAATTCAGAGTGTTTGTGAACAAGTGTTCCAGGGACGGTGGACTGCAGGTACAGCTCAATAAATTTGAATAAATATATTGTAATTATTAATTAGAATAAATATATTCCAATTTGTGAATATATTCTAATTTATTGAGCTGTACCTGTAATCCAGAGTCCCTGGAACGCTTGTTCACACACACACTTAATACAATAGCTCCTGTCAGCTGTCTCCATGCACAATAGAAAATTAATTTGTATTTTTTTTTCACGTTTTATCATCTTTCCTTCAGCCATTCCAGACAATGTCGGCCTTGCGTGATGAGGAGAAAAAAGAGGAGAAAGTGAACCGTCCTCGCGAGCCCTTCATGTCTCTGGTGGATTGGGCCAAGAGCGGCGGTGTGGAGGGCTTCTCCCTGCGGGGAGCACTCAGGCTACCATCCTTCAAGGTAACTAATGCTTCGCTGTCAGAGAGTGTAACAATTGACACAAACACTTTAAAAAAAAAAAATGTGCAGGTGAAGAGGAAAGAGCCTCAGGAACTCATGGAAGGAGACATGAAAAGGCCGCGACCGTCAACGCCGCCTGATGAGGACGACGAAGGTTTGCCGAGCTCATGTCATGTCATGTCAGAAACAATCCGCTTAACTCTCGTTTCTGGTTCTCAGCAGCTGACGGGAGAATGCCGGATACTGGCCGAGCGGGACGGGACAACAAGAGAAGGAAAAAGAAGCCCAGGAGTCGAAAACCTTGGGAGCTGGACAGTGAGGGAGAGGAGACGTCGGACGGTTCCTCCTCTGAAAAGGTTTGATGTTGTGCTATCTGTGTTGCTAGCTAGAGGGTAGCATTTCAGCTCACATTTCCGATGGCTACATTTAACTTTCTTTTCTAGGATGATGGGGAAGTGGAGGCGAGTGACAAGTCTGATGGTAAATAACGCTTTTTTAAACCATGCAATGTTATGATTAATGCGATGGCTACTCCGACTAGTTATTTGGATTAACCTCCACCTTGCACAATAGAAATGAACAGAAACACTAGAAATAATCGACAGAATAAAATAAAATAAAAATCTATGGCACACTCCGTCACACATGGGCATGTTTAATTTCATGATTCGTGCTGTCGCTCCTCTCGCTAGTTACTAATGATAACCGCTACCTTGCAGATTAGAAATGAACAGAATGACTAGAAATAATCCACAGTCAATTACATCCATGTCACGTACAGGGACCTGCACATTTGACTGCACCTCTGACTAGTTATTTGTATTAACCTCCATTTTGCCCAATTGAAATAAGCAGGACAACTGGAAAAAAATCCACAGAGTCCAAAAGGTCCAATGCACGCTCAGTCACACAGGGCCATGTTTCATTTGTGGCTCCTCTCGCCAGTTATTTGTGACAAACGCCGCCTTGCACAACAGAAATGAACAAAATGACTCGGAATAACCCACAGTCAAAAAACTGTATTACTTATTTTTCAGACGACGCCCTTAGCGCTGACAGTGATGACGAGAGCCTCTCCTCGTCCTCTGAGGGCTCTTCCTCTTCAGGGTCCTTGTCCTCGTCCTCCTCCGAGGACGAAGAGGAGGAAGGGGAAAGGCCCGACAGTGACGGACTGGACACCATGGATGAGTCCACCATGGACAGCACGGTGGAAAAAGATGGCCGGTATGTTCCGTTGCTCATAAGAATAAATAAATACACACCTGTTTTGTGTGCCCTGAAAACACTTCTGATGACATTTTGCTTTTGTACTTTTATCAGGGGGAAGATATTAACAAAGGCAGAGCTCAAAATTGGTAAGTCCTCTTTAGTCAACAAAGTCAGCTGCTGAACATTCTGTTAAAGCCAATAACAGATTGATGTTAACTAGGCTTTACACGTTCAGGATTTTTGGAGCCGATCACCGAGTTTAAAAAAACGATAACCGATCACCGATCTGATCACAAGATGGAGGAATGTGTCTATTTAAATGACCTGTTCATTTACTGTATGTACTTGTGTAGTTAATTGCTCAAAAAAATATATTTAAAATAAATAATGTATCTTTGTTCCTCTATTTATGCCAGTGAGGCATAGTGACAGACAGAACAAATGAATGGTATTCTATAAGAATGGCAGGAAGTAAATACAGTAATTAATGTATCCACTTTTTGTGACATTTTGTTTGTTGGTGTGCTGTGAGATTTTTCAATTGTAAAATATGTTCCTTGGCTCCATAAAGGTTGGAAATCACTGCTCTAGTCAGATCGTGTATTCAAATCAGTCAGATCAAACCGACATTACATGACAGAAATAATGGGTGCTAACTTCCTGTAATTAAATTCCTTTATTTTGAATTAAATTACTTCACCCACACCGAAACTTTAGAGCATGATTCGACAGAACGGCGGCATGTTTAGGTCCAACCGTTCGTGCTAGCAGTAGCTTGCTAGGCTACAAAACATTTTATTGCCTGCTTGTGAGCGGTATCGTATTAAAAGTATGTGATCATACCTCAAGCAAGCCTTAAACGAACGTCCTCTCCTGTCCTGAGCACCGGTGACCACCAACACACGTTTTTCCCCATTTTGTCCTTATACTAACGTCGGCGCGCTCCACTAAGAATCAGAATTACCAGATAACATTACGCCTGTCTCAGACGTGTTTTTTTGTTTTTTTTAATAACTTTGCTGGCCGTCAGATATTTACAGTACAATGTCAAAAGACACGCGACAAAGACAACATAAAATGCTAAATATCGGTCGATACCGATCAGCCCGATAAAATCGGTGTAAAGTCTAATGTTAACTAAGATTGATGTTGATAAGGATTATATTTTTCTATGTTGTGGGTTTTATTGAGACCCACTGTGGATAAATGTTTTTAGCGTTTTACGTTTAGATTAGTGCCAACACTAGTGCTTAAATTCATGGCTGGCTCACTGATAATAAACTACTGAAGTTGGTGATGCAGGGACAACGTGGCAACACTTCTTAATTAAAGCAGCCTATGTGCCATCAGTAACCACGTGAATTTAAAGTGCAATATATTACATACTGATGCTTTAAAGCAGCAACTTTCCAACATATTAAAACAATTTCCAGGTGTCTTGCAGCAAGCACACTTATACACAAAATCTGAATCTGACTTTAGATAACACTGTACATCCAACAACAGTGCAGCTCTGCTTGGCTTTTATTCCCCTTTAGCTTTGAAACGAGCCCAGCTGTTGCTTTAAAATGGCAGATCAGGTCAGTGTCAAGTCAATGCGTGGGAAACCTCGAGTGGGTGGAGGCTTATTTTATCCATCCATCCATTTTCTGAGCTGCTTCTCCTCACGAGGGTCGCGGGCGTGCTGGAGCCCATCCGAGCTGTCATCGGGCAGGAGGCGGGGTACACCCTGATCGCACAGCCAATCGCAGGGCACATAGAAACAAACAACCATTCGCACTCACAGTCATGCCTTCGGGCAATTTAGAGTAATTTCAATTAGTCCAATTTATAAAATATTAACAGCTGAGCAAAGCTGACGTTTTCCACTCCAGGCAACCCAAATTTTTTTATGTCTTCCAGGTAGAGCCAAAGACAGCCAAGCGGGACTCCTCTCCAAGCGGCCCCCGTCCCCTCCGTACCCACGTCCTCCGTCCCCCGTGGCCCCTGTCCCCCCTCTCAAAAAGCGCAGAAAGACAGTCTCCTTCTCCACCGAAGAGGACAGCAAAGCTCTGTCATCATCTTTGCCACCGTCGCTGTCGTCGCCTTCCTTGCAAACACCGGGCGAGGCTCCCCCCCACTTGCCCACCAGACCCTTGGACACTCGCACGGCTACTGTCCCGCGTACCGCTCACGGGATCCAGCTTCTCCCCTTCGCATCGAAACCGGGGGAGGGCAATGCTCTTATTGTGCCGCCGTGTGGACGGTCTCCGGATTCGGAGGAGTCCAAAAGGGTCTCCCCTCAAATTACTCCCACCAAAGCTGCCGGGAAACGGGGCTCATTCAAAGACTCTCTCAAATCCTCTGCCTCCGCTGTCATGGTGTGCCGCACTGTGCAGAACCTCCCACTGGACCATGCATCCATGTGCAGGATTGCCTTTGAGGAGGCACCCCCTGTGTCTCTCCTCAGCAAACGACCCAGAGGAAAGTCCCGGACCACCACCATTCCTACTTCCCTCCGAGAAGAAGACGAGGATGAGAAGGAGCAGAGGCTGAGGCTCCGGGAGCAGCTCGGAGCATCCAGCCTGCTCCAGTTGGCATCAGCCTCCACCGCTGACTTGTCGGTGCTGGCCGATGTGGCCCTGAAGATGGAACCCGACGCTGGAGACTCTGAAGAGACTGAGACGTCGGACGAGGCCGAGGAGCAGAAGATGGAGGCTGGCTTCTTCTCCGAGGAGGCTCTGCTCCGTGTCATGAGCCCAGAGAGCTTGGTGGTCTTCATGGAGCACAACTACTGCAGACCCCCCATCCTCTCAGCACCACCGGCCCTGAAGAAGACCTCCTCCAAGCAGGAGTCCTCTGTCCTGCTCCCAGCCGACCTCAATGCTATGTCTGGGGTGCTAGAGGCGCCCGAGGAGGTCATTGGCGAGGCGCTTCCCCCAAGAGGTGATTCGGGAGAGTACTTGGGATTGCTGTCTGAGGAGTCGAGCCAGGCCACCTCTACACATCTTCCGGCCAAGAAGCCACTGGTGGGCAAAGCGATAGAGCTTGAGAAGAGTAAAAATAGGAGAAGTAAAGACAAGGAAAATCTGGAGGTTCTTCCAACAAAGATACAGAAGGAGACGCCAGCCATGAAACAAAAGAAACGCAAACTAGAGGTGTGTGCTTTTACTCTTAAAGGAACCAGTCCAGCACATCAATTATGCAAAATGACTGCATTCATAAAAAGGGAAACCAAAAGTGTACATGTCAAAAAATACTGGATTGCACTGCTAAAAGTACACCCAATCGTGTCCAAAAAGTACTGGAACAACATTTGGTCATTGTGGACCATGCGTTTTAATCAGACAAGTACTTGCTAGTTAGTAAACATGCTGCTAAAAGTACCCACAATCACATCAAATGAGTACAAGAATCAAGTATATGTTCAGTGTGGCACATGTGATTTAACAGAGCATTCACAGCTGGCAAGTAGCTATCGCTACAAAGAATTTACTGGAACTAGATGTATGGTCAGTCTGGGCCGTTAGCGACCAGTTAGGAATCATTCAACTAATAGTGGAGATGCACTAATACCAGTTTTTTCAGACTCGGTACAGGTACTAACATGGGAGTACGCTGATACTGAGTACCGGTCTTGCAATTGTGATAATTGTTTATTTTAATCAAATATTGGAAAAAAATTACTTTTCCACTCAATTACTGTATATCACGTTTTAGATTAACGACTCATCATTATTGACATTTTAACATCCAACTGCATGTTTTTCTAACAGTCTTGCTGCACATTTTACTTATAATGTAGCCTGTAACACAGGTCATTTCAGTGATGTGGGATCTCAGTCTGAAGACCAGGGGACACTACGTAAAAGAAGTACATATAGTAGGCGAGACAAAGTACAATGAAGAGACAAAGTAGAATTAGGTAGTGGTGGGAGTAAGTCACAGATGTGTGACTCACAAGCAAGTCTCAAATCATAACCGTTCAAGTCTCAAGCAAATCCCAAGTCACTGTGGGGTTAAAAAAAAAATCAAGAACGTTTGGGGGCGGGGAATCAAAGTCAAGTAGAGCCACCACGAAATTTCAAGCAAAACGAGTTAAGTCATTAATTAGTTGGTCATTCGTTGGTTTAAGCAAGTCAAGTCATACAATCTTGCTCCAGTCGCAGCATATATTGGAGTGGTAAAAGTTTTTTTCACAATTTTTGCCCCCTACAAATCATATCCCTAAAAACAGTATTTACACCCTATAAAAGTTAAATGAACAACTGAGATTATGACTGAATTTTTTGCACTGAATTGTTTTAAAGTTTCAAACTCAATTTAACTGAACTTTATTTCTGAACAAACTATGTGCACTTTGATGACAGCCTTGTAACTCCTACGGTTCTTAAGAGAACAAAATTAAGCAAAAGCCAAGACTGTTTTCTGTTGGTCGAATATAATTAAATGTGTACCTAATGAGCTAATGGAGAATGAAAAAGATTCAGAAATCAGGGAATAATACATAAAAATGTTGCCGCCCTTCAAAAAAAGTTATTTGAACAAAGTCTGCATTCCTCCTGTGTCCTCTTCTTTAATTAAATCAGTCGTGTTTATTTTATTTAGAAGCACTGACTCTGAGCAATTGACAATTGTCATTAGATTAAAGGTTATGTTTCATATGCTGTGGTCTAAATTTTTAAAACATAGTGCAGAAAGCTTTATCACAGTGCCGACGCAACAGATGACATTTTAATAGAGAAACCTCAATAAACACATTCACTAGTGTGAAAATTATATTCACACGAATCTACTCACAACTTTTACTGTACTTACTAATAGTGGAACGCACTTTTGTCAAAATTTTTATTGGCTTGATCGTAATGCAAAGTCATTCCATACAGCAGACCTATACCGCAAACGTCTCCACACTTTTATTTATTTATTTAATCTCGACAACACCAGCAATCACGTCAAAAAGGTGCTAGCATCCACAACCATGTTGGAGAAGTACTAGAACCAGAACCGTGGTGACATTGCCTTGGTATGTGCAGGACTCCGACGCAGAAGAGGATGTGGATGTAGAGGAGCTGGAGTCTGGCGAGCTGACAAGCACCGACTCGGAGGGCGAGTCTGCAGTGGTGGTGGAGGACGTGAGGAAGAGCGAGCGCCTCTTCCTCCAGGAGGCCGGTGTGACGTCCAACAAACCCCTGCCGTCCGCCGAGCCTCCGGCGATAAAGTACGAGAACCGCAGCGAGTTCGAGCAGATGACTATCCTATATGACATCTGGAATTCGGGCCTTGACGGCGAGGACCTGATGCTGCTGAAGACCACGTACGAGAAGCTGCTCCAGGATGACCACAACTCTGACTGGCTCAATGACACCCACTGGGTGCAGCACACTGATATCCTTCTCACACCGTCTATCGAGCTTACTGTTAGACCACGGGTTGTACGTTGCCAATCCCTGTTACACTCATGTTGCTAGTGTTACATATTGACCTTGACGCTGAGCCGCACTGACTAACTTGCCCAACCCTCGACGGAAGAAAAGGAACGTGGACGGGCAGCTGCGCGAGCACGTGACTGGCTGCGCCAGGAGCGAAGGATACTACGCCATCAGCCGTAAGGAGAAGGACGTCTACCTGGACTTGGACCTACCCGAGCAGGTCATACGGGAGGTAGAGAACGTCGATAGCTCGGTAAGTTTGGGCCCCTTCACACACTGCACCACAGCGCACGCTAGGCCGGCACACGATACTTTTTTTCATTTTGCAGTCGAAAAACCTGACGTATACCTGCAAAACAAAAATGACACAAAAAAGCATATAGTGTGATGGAGGCAGTTTTTAAATTCTTTAATTTTTAAATCTTGAATCTCAACGAATTTTAAGAACTTAAATTTGCAAAGGGAGATCAATGTTTCTTTTGATTACTGTGAGTCACAAGCAACAAGGCTGTCATCAGAAAATTGCTTAAAAAAAGACAAACCTACTATAAATAACTGATTGACATTGTTTACAATATAAACTTTATGTAGAGTCACTAATAAACTGAGATGTAAAACAGATATCTTTGAAAATTAGTCAAAATGGGTTTTCTGTTTAAACTGAAGCCTGATTTTGTACTGTACAATGAAAGTGTGGCCCATATTGGGGGGGCTTAGCGTCAAACCTTATAACCAAGAAGCATATTGATGTCAATGTGGACTAAATATTAGTTGTTTGTTCTATTATTGTTTTTATTTCTTTTATGTCTTTTGAAAACAACAAAAAGTAAAAAAAAACTTTTTTGGGGGGGGGGGTTTAAAGTAAAAAGGGTGAAAACAACTGACTTCCACGAATAGCGAAAATCTGAGAATTGACCATCGAAAATGGTTTTGAATTTCACATAAATGCCACAAGATGGCAGCAAATCACTTTATTTTTTTTTTAAGACAACGGCCTGAATAAATGAAACTCTTCCCTTCGCTTCATCATACGTCCTTAGCCACAACATGGCGTTAAAGCAATATTTTTATATGCGATGGCTTTGGCCTGAGCACGAAGTAACAGGATAGTCTCCCCACCCAAAAAAAAAAAAAAATCCACTATTTGGCGAAGTCGCGCATTCTGAGTCATGAATATGTCTGGGTTCACTGAATTTTAAAACCATCTTGAGGAATTTCACTGTCAGGGAAGAAAAGTCTTGAACGTGTGGACAAAAATTTGATGGTAAAACAAAGAGTTCTCTCTCCCGTCTTATCTGCTTTGCCAGTTATTTCACATCAAGTTCACTGAACTCCTTGGATTGAGGTCAAGGTTGTTGGGCTTTCCTCCACCTCAAGGCCGCCTGATAACGTCACAAGTCCTCCTCTAGAAGATATTTATGTTTGTTTGTTTTTGTCTTCAGGGCACCAACCGCTTGCTGTCGGAGCGACGTTCAGAGCAGCGGCGCCTCCTCACGGTCATTGGCACACCGGCCGTCATGGACTCTGACCTGCTCAAGCTCAACCAGCTCAAGGTACCGCTGACAAACATGCATGCCGATAACCACACACTCTGCAACGGGCTCAGTTTCCACACACCCTCAAACCACATGACATCTTCAAAATGTCACTTCAGTAACCTAAAGTTGCACATTTGTCTGTGCACAATGTACTACTGAGGACATGCACAAAATTATCACACAACTTTCATGAATGGGGATAGAAAAATGCATGCCACCTCATATTTGGTTAAATAATAGAATAAATATTTTATTTATTTTAGATTATTATTGTAGTTATTATTATTTTTACTGGTTTTCATTATTTTGGTGGATTTATTTTATATTTATTAAAACATTAATTTTTTGAATAATTTTGTTAAATTTGATTATATTTTTATCTAGTTTATCTCTTTCATTTTTATATTTAAATTTGTATGTACTTTTTCATTTTATAACATTATATTGTTTTATTGTTTATATGTAGTATTTCACGTATTTTAAATCCACGCAACAGCCTCAATTAGCGCCTTTCACACCACCTGGAAAAGCTGGTGTTTTTCCAGCTTTTTTCGGGGTCCCTTTTCTGTATAAAAGGCACCAACACTGACACTTTTTCGCCTTCTGGGTTGTATCAGAAGCTGCTTTTTACACTGTTTGTAAATGTGATATTTCTACATGTCGCTGGGCTGTATAAAAGGTACCAACGTGGAAAGGGGGTGAGGTGGGCCCTCTTACACTGCCTACACAAGAACATTATTTGTCCTTTAATAAATAATACTACTTTGTCGCTATGAAATGGGGAAAAAGTGAAATTTGATTATTATTTATGATCTCTCACAGCACATTGTGCCGCAACAGTGTAGAGGGGAATCGCAGTATTATTCCAAAGTAAAATTGTGAGCTTCTACAGGAGTTATATATGTTCTTTATTTATTGTGGTGGTGGTGCAGTTCCGCAAGAAGAAGCTTCGATTCGGACGCAGCAGGATCCATGAGTGGGGTCTGTTCGCCATGGAGGCCATCGCTGCCGACGAGATGGTCATCGAGTATGTGGGTCAGAACATACGACAGGTGATCTCCAGTTCAAGCACGTCAATGTAGCGCCATTGCCAACTGTCCGCGTTAATGTAATATGTGTGCGCATGCGAGCAGATGGTGGCGGATAATCGTGAGAAGCGCTACGCCCAGCAGGGCATCGGCAGCAGCTACTTGTTCCGAGTTGACCACGACACCATCATTGATGCCACCAAGTGTGGAAACCTGGCACGCTTTATCAACCACTGCTGCACTGTGAGTGGATACACTCACTCACCGATGTTCAATTAATTTTAAAATAATGAACTCTACAGTCATCCTTCACGCCCCCATTATATTGAATTTTTTTAAGCGAACATATTGTATAGGTTATTACAGTATACAGTGGACACCTGCAATTCGTGGGGACTAGGGACCTGGCCCAAACTTGAATAGCAAATTCCCGTGATAATTAACACCTCCCAAAAAGTGATTGTAATTGTCTATATTAAGTTTAAACTAGTGATTCTCAAAGTGTGGTACGAGTGCCACTAGTGGTCTGCGGGCTCTCTCTTTTGATACATGGAAGAATCACTGAATTAAATACAAATACAATGTGCAAAATTTAAAACATGAAATAGAATCAAACATATTACAATGAAGCTTGTGATAAAAAAAATTAAATCCAGTGCAGTTAATGTTTTGTTTTAATGTGCATTTTTTTCAAGTTTCATTCCATTGAACTTTAAAGTGTTGTACATTAGCGTTTCATATTTTCTAACATTTGATCAAGTGCTTTTTCTATTAAACGTGCAACATTTGAAATGAATACATTACTAGGTAAAAAAAAAGTTTTCCCGATATTTAACCACAGAATGAAAGTGGGAGTCTGCAGTTTTCAAAAACGAATAGAAATGTCAGTAGTACATTAGTAAAATGGTCTGTGAAAAAAACCTGCTCTCAATTGATTTGCAAGAAACCACCGTGCCTGATGGAAAAACAACCAATCACAAACAGAAGGCGTGATTTACAAGCTGTCCATAATTTGTCTCGCGCTGACCTGTTACCTTATCACCACAGAAAAGCACCTTATTTGTAACGGAGTGTTACTATAACACTAAATGTTATCGGTTTGAAGTTTTATTTTTTGTTAGACTCAAATTTGATTTACTTACCAATTTATGGATTTAAAATGAACTATTTTGCATCATACTGTGTAACACTCACCTTGTGCGTTTTTTGTTATTTTGTTTTTCTTCTTTCTCAGCCCAACTGCTACGCCAAGGTGATCACACTCGAGTCCCAAAAGAAGATCGTCATCTACTCCAAGCAGGCCATCGCCGTCAATGAGGAGATCACGTATGACTACAAGTTCCCACTGGAGGAGAACAAGATTCCATGCCTGTGCGGCACCGAGAACTGTCGCGGCACACTCAACTAACGCTCCTGTCGCCATCATCCCCACCCGCCCAAAAAAAAAAAACATGTCCACGCCTTGCACTTTGGTGGCCGTTTTGACCCCCCCACCTGACCCTGCCCCACTCTCGGAAGGTCCACACTTATCCACGCACAAGGAAGGCAAACACAAAATTCAGGGTTTTAGAACTTTTAATCTGACACGTTCTTCTTCTGTTCTAAAAGTGTTCTCCTTGTTTTGGGATGTTTTTTTTTGTGTTAGTATTATCTGATATTACTGTTCTGAAATAGTGTTTCAAGCTTCCATGTGATCCAGATCCATAAGTTATCTGCAATTTTAAAACAAAAACGGAATGTCCTCCCTGAGTTAGTTCTCTTATTGTTTTTATGGTGCCATTTCCGTGTCGTCGTTTTTTTTTTATTTTGAATTATTTCTACCAAATTCCTGCAGGTTTTGTCATCGCTGTGTGTTTGCACAAGTCTGTTTTTAACAGGCACTTTTTTCTTCTTTATTTTGCATTGGGTCATAAAAACAAACAAAAAGAAGGGGCGTGGGGTAACTCAAGGTTATTTTTTACTGACAAGATATTTCAACAAAAAAAAAAAAAAAAAAGGCAACGGACACTGGTCCAAAGTTTATCTGTTGAGTAGCAAAAAGAAAAAGTCTTTTTCAAGTCAAAAAGTCAGTCTTTTTCTGCTTTCCCAGATGAAGTGATGAAAAAACAAAATGGATGTAAATAAGTGTTTGTTTCTCGTAGAAACACACTGAGTTGTAAATATACGTCTCTTTCACTCCCTCTCTCCCTCCACACCGGGACACATGTACATACCTTCAACTTTTATTTTGTATGGTTCTTCCTCTTGTTTTAATATTATTTGGAATCTTGTATTAATGCGTTGGACCCTTTATTAATGGTGCATTAAAATATTTTTTAAAGAAAAAGTTACTTGGGTTTTGTGCGGGAAGATGGAGGAAAACAGGAAGTAGGCTGACGTGACCACTTCCTGTCTGATGTGACGCACCTGAACGGATACGGATACTCAACAGGAAGTGTCTGAATGTGACCTAAAACGGATGAAACAGGTGATGCATCATGACACCATGGGTATGTTACTGTCACATGTGGTCTTAAAGGAGGATGCCTTTATTTCACAATTTAAAACACTTCCTATATGGCTTATAACATGTTTGTGGCAGAAGTACTTATACTCTGTAGTTACTGTAAGTAGAAGTACAGATACTTGTGTAGTAGTACTGATTCAATGTCATCCTCTCTCATCGTGCCAGCTCAGTGTAGGGGCGGTTATACTAATTAGCTCCACTGTGAGGTAAGAGTTGGGCAGAAGGCCTCTATCACAGACATCTTTAAAAGTAGGCAGATAACTACTGTAATGCGAACATTAAACAGACAATTTTCCATAAGTGACTTTTGTTTGCAGAATCAAAACAAGTTTAACTTTGTTAGTCGGCCTGCAATTGCTGCGACACCAGTGAACTTTGACCCCGCTCTTCAGCTCCAATCACAGCAGGTGCTATCTTGGCCGGTCCAAAGGAGAGCAGTAGGGACATGCTAAGAAAGGACTTGAGTTTAAACATTCAAATGAACGGTAAAAACTTGGGAATAGAAAATTCCTTTGTTTCAGAGCTTCTCAGTTGGTCCTGTTTGTGAGGCGTAGACATCTTTTTAAGAGTTCGAAGCAATTAAAAATAATTAAAATAACCTTTAAAAAAATGCGTGTCATTTTTTGAAACACAACTAGACAGTATTAATATAGGTACCTGGGGATATGTATATTATAGAGCATATTATTCAAGACTGAAGAACAAAATAGCTACAAATCTAAAAATGGCTTAAAAAATAAGCAAATAAAATAAATGTAAAAATTCTGAATTATTAAAAAATGAAATAAATATTTAAAAAGCTACACATTTGTTTTTCAAATGCCTGTTACATTTGTGGGGTTAATTTTTGTCTAACTGTTACCACCACTGGAGAACCACTGCTTAGAAAGACTTCATTTTTTATGTATATAAAAATTATATTCACATTTATTTTGGTACTCCCTGTGTCAAAAAAATCAATTTTTTATTTATTTTACATACATAGTTGTTTTATGCAAATATGTATATGTGGTAAAATATGTGTATTATATATTTTACATGATATAACATGTAAAATATTTTTTTTTCCAAGTGTCATCTGTATTATATTAGATCACATATTACAATATATGTATGTTTTTCTATTTTTAAAGAGCAAAATTTTTTGGGGGGTCCAATCAAAAGTCATGAAAAGAATGAAAAAGTGGGCAATATAATATTTTATGTTGTTATTATTATTTAATCATTATGAGGATTTCTTTTATTATATTCTAATAAAAATCTATATTTTTTCCATTTCACAATTCGTCAATTATTTTTAGATCCCTGTAACACCAAAATCTAATTTTTGGGGGTCCGACATACAGTACAGTCAACAAAAACAAGGACCAAGATCATAAACATATTCGGAGGACCCCTAACTTGTTTCGACATGTCTATTTTAAGATCCTGTCCCCATAGGGGGTGTAAAAATAAGCCACACAAGTAGTAGTGTACGTATACTAACCACACACAACGCAATGGTCTGTGCATTCTGGCCTAGTACTCTCTTGATATAGTATCGTTATTGATATGTCAACATCAAATATCCATATAGGGCCAAGTAAATCTCTCTTTCTCTCTCGTTCGTGTGTTGACATGTGCATTTAAGGGGCGTGGCATAGCCAGTGACGTCAATAACGTGGCTGTTCACGACAGTTAGTTCAGTGTAATGCCTCCTCCATGCTCCTTGCAAGTGTTTTCATTTTGTATTTGTGTGTTTGACTGTTCGTGCCGTTTCTATGTTGTAGGTAATGACTAGTCAGCGTTTTTTTTCTTTTTTTTTTTTTTTTTTTTTCATTTTGATTGACTCGGGCTCTGATTTGACAACAATGTTTGGTTTTGCGAATATAGCTTGAAAATTAGGTTTTGTGCTTACAGTGTCGAGAAAAAGATGAATGGTTTCAAGAAACGTGTTTTAGCAAATGCGAAAAACTCTAATCACCCTTGATATTTTGCCATGTAAAGAGATATATTTTAATGGTTAATCTAATAACTGTTTTTAATCATACAAATAGTACTGAATCTGATTTTTCCTCCTAAAATATTCAAATTTGACTCGATACGTATTTAGTTGTTGTTTTTACTTTTAATTTACATATTATTATATTTTAAGCTAAATCTATACATTTACATCACGAATATATCAGTATGACAAATGTATAGATTTAAAATTCAATTAAATAAAACACTACATGTTATTTAATAGAAAAGTAAATGAAAATGTTTTATTTTTATTTTTATGATTTATTTACTTAAAATAATTATATTAAATATTAATATATATTATTATTCTATTTAGTCTAAAATGAAATAAAACGCAAAATTGTGTTTCATTGTATGCTAAGACATATTTTCTATTTATAAATTAGCTTTTAGTATTTAAAATATTTAATTCTAAACTAAATATATAATTATTCATTTAAAAATGGCAATATTTATTTATTATTTAGCTTCAAATTAAGTCAAACTTAAATGTTATTTATTTGTAAGCTAAACGTCCATCCATCCATCAATTTTCTTTACTGCTTATCCTCTCTAGGGTCGCGGGCTGCTGGGGCCCATCCCAGCCATCTTGGGGCCGGAGGTGGGGTACACCCTGAACCGGTCGCCAGCCAATCGCAGGGCACATAGAAACAAACAACCATTCACGCTTACATTCACACCTATTCACGACTAACCAGTCGTCCACCGTGCCGGCGTAAGCTAAACGTATCAATAAATAAATAAGTTTCCAATATATATATATATATTTTTTGTCATTAAAATAATAGCAGAGAGAAAAACGGATCAATCTCTGTTTTATGAAACCATAAAATGACAACACAATTATCAGAAAGATTAAAAACAAATCTACATATAATAAAGAGATCAATGAATATACTCATTTTGTAACTGTTTTGACAAGCTTTCCCTTTTTTTTAAACTGATTTGTGTCTGTTTTTTTAAAAAAAATTCAATATCCAAATATACCATATAGACTTCAGAATAGGGGTATTTATTACATGAGTGACAGCAAATCAACGTGACCACCGTACATAAATCATAAGGTTTACGTCATCATAAATAACTTCATACCAAAAAATGGTTCCTCGCAGGTGTTTTTATCATGTAGCGTAAACACATAAACACACAGGCGGTGTGAATAAAGTTTTTATGAAGTTCGAAAAATTGAAGCAGCTGACCTTTCCTGGGGTCCTTAAACGCAGCGCGGTCGAATAGACTGCCTTCTGCTGTACTCGTCATACTCGGCTGAAGCGAGAACCTGACCGCAAGTCACCATGTCGGACCGCCGCTCCGGGCTCGTGTACCTTATCACGGGGGGCTGTGGCTTCCTGGGCCGGCACCTGCTCCGAGTTCTGCTGGACCAGGAGGGAGACTCCATGGCGGAGGTTCGAGTGTTCGACAAGCACACGGAGCCGGGACTCAGCGACCTCGGAACCGGTAAGAGAGACTGAGAACACTTGAGTTGTAAGTGGCTTTTTAATCACTTCATCCAAGGAGAAGAAACTCTAAAATCTTCTTTTTTTCTTCTTCTTTTCATTAAAAACAAATAAATCACCAGTGGACTGTTAACAGAGAGGACTCACAAAGTGCTTCACGTAAAATATAGTCATACATACAAAAATACAGATTCACAACATTTTACAGTGAATACAAGGGAATTTAAAAAAAAAAAAAAATCAAATCAAATGAAAATAAAAACAAAAACAATCCGGTCTTACTGGAATACCACAACAAGCAACATTTTGGCAATTCTTTAAAAAAAAGAGGCTTTAAGCTGTTTATTGCCACTTTCAAATTAAACATAAAAGAAAGAGAATTACATGTTACTTACAACAACCATATAGCTTTGTTTTAGTATAATCTGTTCATCTTAATGGTAAAAAGCAATGCAAAATGCCATAGACAGTCTAACAAGTAGTATTGCGGTGTTATAACACTTAAAGCAATGGATATTTGAACACAAACGGTAGTCAACACATGTAGACACATATAACAATAAGCATAGGCATATATTTTTTATCTTCTATGAAAAACAACTATTATTACTACTGCAGCTCACTGAGGAAGTTTTGACTGGTTTCATGTATGTTTGTATGGCTGTATATACTGCCCCCATGTGGCCAAGGCACACACACCAGAAGCAGCAGCACAGTGTCCATTGAATTGAAGCATAAATGTAGCAAGAAAAGTCATTCTTTACATTTTATTTAACTATTATTAGGTATTAGTCATTACTGAATGTTTTATTTCATTTTTGTTTTTGTTATCTTTTATTTTTTAAACTATAAAGCACTTGATCAAGACCAATTTCCCTTATTAATCATTTAAAAGCTGTTTTCAGTGTTGCACTTTGCACACGCTCCCTCAGAGCTGCTTGAGATCACCTTTGAACCTCTGGCAAGCAGCCAATCAAACCTGCAGCAACTACAATTACCTAATGTTCATTTTTTTTCATGCTATTAACATTCATACAACAGTTGTAAACAAGTGAAGCACGTGGTACGTTTGTTTTAAATATAAGCAAAACTCTGCCTCCCGTGTTGCATGATCACCGTGCAGAGATCCTCTCCAGGATTTCCCACTCCCATGCATTTCCTGTTGGCCTGTCACCACCTGCCACCTATGGCAATGGGATATGTGTGTGTATTGTGTTTCCCGGCGACAGGGCCGTGTTCAACCTTTGCTTCCCCGCACTGAGAGATTAAATTCATCAAGAAGCGTCAGGGCGGTGTGAACGGTGTCGGGAATTCACTGACGTGGACGTGATGCCTTTGTGGAAAAACGCTTTGTTCAGACTTTCGTTGTGTGTCGCAAAACACGCTCGAGTATCCCGAGTCCCCCTGTAACCAGAGAGCGGAGTCAACACTTGCCGCGCCCATCCTGGGCCTCACCGACTGTCAACACATAACCCAGTATATATGCTACATCCAGCCATCCATTTTCTGGACTGCTTATCCTCACTAATGGTCCCGGGCGTGCCGGAGCCTATCCCAGCTATCTTCGGCCGAGAGGCGGGGTACACCCCGAACTGGTCACCAGCCAATCGCAGGGCACATAGAAACAAACAACCATTCACACTCACATTGACACTTAGGGGCAATTTAGAGTCTTCAATTAACATTCCATGCATGTTTCTGGGATGGGGGAGGAAACCGGAGTACCTGGAGAAAACCCACGCAGGCACAGGGAGAACATGCAAACTCCACACAGGCGAGGCCGGATTTGAACCTCAGAACTGCGAGGCAGATGTGCTAACCAGTCGGCCTGTATGTGCTACATAAAATAAAAGATAAAAATACATTTATACACAATTATAACATTATTATTAACATGGTAACATGCGGACAACAAGCAGTTGACTAAAAAGCTTCTTGCAGACATTGGACTAAAAATCTTAAAAAGTTTGTGGCTATTATTACAGGATTTGACCGATTCACATGGGCCTACAAATATGGTGAGCAAGACGTTTGTCACGAAAGAGTTTGTTTCTCTCATCAGAAGTCAAAAACACTCACTTCGGACTCAAACATGCCCCTTAAAAAGTTTTTTCTTATCATTAGAGGCTCAACCCGTTCACTTGGGACGACAAATATGGTTGCCAGTGCGTTTATCACTTTGATGTTTATTGCCGTAATTATAGGGTACGTATGGAAATTCACTCCAAGAGCGGTCTCTACACTCCGGAACGTTCGGAATCTCAGAGCATTGTTTGAGTGTGCCGTTCGGTTATTCGGAGCGCCACACTCTGCGAGTGCCGACGTGCTCTGTCTCCTCAGTCAGAGCGGCGGGAGCATTAGGCAGGATGAGATGTTTACAAGCAGAACTAACACATTCAATATGGCGGACGCACTGATGTATCCCTGCCAATGGCCAACATGTTCGTTCGTCAATTCATAGAAAATGGAGCCCACTCTCAGAGCGCAGTGAGATCATCAGATTGAATTTTCGAACGTACCCTTTACCTTCCGGAAAGGTTCAAGGACGCAGTCGAGATAAGAGAGGCCTGCAGTATGATTGCTAACACTCACTAAGACACAAGCTTTGCAAATGATGCGTTGCAAGAAACTTGGAAATTGGAACTTTACGAACTTCCACAAAGAAAAGTTCACTGCAACACCTACTTTAATTTTTTATGTGTCATGTTATTTTGCTTTCTGTCTGGAATATTTTGTTGGACATCGCAAGCTCAGACTTGGAAATTTCCCAACACCTCTGAATGCAGTATAAGGCCTCAGCACTAAAATAATATAAAATACTTCAGAGTCCCCCAAATTCTGAGTATTTCGAGTCACAAGCCATCATTTGGTCGATGTTTATTTTTTTTTGCAGCGAGAAAAAAAAAGTTAAATGAAGGTACTGCAATGCCCTCGCATGTGACATTTTTGAACAGGACAAATACACAAATACAAAATGAGAACACTCACAAGGCCTCTAGCTCACTTCAGCTCCTGATGTCACTCACTAGGCCACGCCCCTTAAAGGGACACAACCAACACACGACGGTACTACAGAACGTACAGTAATCACACTTCATAAAGCCAGTTAATTTTTGATTATTTTTAAAATTATGCTTCATGCGTGCTTGATCTCACTTCTCTGATGTTGACCATGTTTTGCGATACCACCTCCTGTCCTGTCCCTCTCAGGGCGGACAAAGGTGACGGTCATCCAGGGCGACATTACGGACTACGACAGCGTGCTGGAGGCATCCCGCGGTGCGCACGTCGTCATCCACGCCGCCAGCCTGGTGGACGTCTGGCACAAGGTCCCTGAGGCCCTCATCTACGGCGTCAACGTCACAGGTGAGCATCCAATCATTCAGGACTACAGATATGGCTGCCAAGTCTGCCGCTATCATCAGAAGTCATATTTATTCACTTGGGACTACAAATATGGGCACCAAGTAGTTTTTTTGCTGTAAGTAGAAGTCAGACCCACTCGAGAAATATGGTCATCAAGAAGTTTGTCACTGTCATAGTCTGACCTGATGGCTTGGGACAACACATTGCTGCCAAGTGTTTCCCTGTAATTGGAAGCCAGACCCACTCGTTTGGGACTACTAAAACAGCCGCCAAGAGGTTTGTCACCATCGTAGGAGACCTGTTGGGACTACATATTGAGTTGCCAAGAAGCCACACACTTCTGGCTACAAATATGCCCACCAAGAGCTATGTTGCCATAATTAGAAGTTTGGGACTACAAATATGGCTGCCAGGAAATTTGTTCAATCAGACTTGTTTGAGTAAAGGTACAGTACACACGTTTCAAGCCCAAAAGAACTCTACAATTTCTGCATGGAAATAAGTGTGCAGATTTGTCATTTATTTATTTGCTGATGAGTCTCATAGCGTCTCTTCATACAGTCATCAACCATGTTTTTGTTTACGTTGAGGTTGTCCCTTTGCATCTCTGACTACCCAGCTATCTTGAATGCAACATTCATAATGCTTCCATACAGCCATGTGTTTGCGCTGAATCGCTATGAGTTCATCATGAAGCACAAACTGTTTAGTTTTTACATTCTATTTAATTATGTTATTACTTTATGTTTTATGAAGTAAAAGTCATCTTGTTATTTTCCTTATTAAAAAACATTAATGGATTAATGGCATTTCCTTTAATTTCAATAAGGGAAATATGATTTGTGGTACGAGTGTTTTGCTTTACCAGCGTGGTCAAAGGACAAATTACATTTGTATCTCAAGGCACCACTATAATTTATCCCCGTTTTGTTGTGGGTCAAATTAACCTGTTTAAAAAAATCTAAATATTAAAATATGGGTAAAACGTTCTCTGCTATCCTTGTTCCTTTATTTTATGATTTTTTTTTTTAAATTATAGTAGCAGCGAAACACTGCATGAATTGTTAGTGAGGTTTTTGTTTTTTATGGTTAAACTTCAGCGTGACACATTGACATTTGTCATTTTAACACAAGGCTTACACAGAAATAAAAATGTCATCTAATAGAAAAGAATCATCTGGAAAAAAACACAAATCAATCATCTTTCTCAAAGCCCTGATAATTAGTAGCCTACCAGGAACAGATGATACCGCAGCAATTTTGTATTTTTTTTTTGCACTCCTGAGTTGTTTTTGTTTTTCTTAGTTATTTCTTTTTTCTGGCCTGAAGCTTAAGGCACATACCAGAGACAGTAAAATGTTGCAGATGTAGCACTGGAAAAACTGTTACTGTTCTTTAAAAAGCTCCTTTTAGGAACTTTTATAGCGACATCATAGACATTTGGCAGCATAAATTTACTTAACAAAAATGGAAAGAAATGGCAATGTAGCACTTGATGACTAACTTTTAGGTGGGGATGACTTTGTGGTTTTTTTTTGTTGCATGGTTGGAATAGTTCACCAACCATGTAAGCCTGCTAACCTTTCATTATCATCGTTAAAGCATGTTCCAGCATATTTTCCTGCACCCTCTCGACCATAATGGTCCCAAGTGATGATTTTGCTCTACGCAAACAATAACATTAATTATATTAATAATCATCAATTTTGTATAAGGATGTATGTATCCATAAATATATTAATGTAGCTATGATTTTTGCTGTATATGTATTGTTTTATTAATAAACAAATTAAGTTTTACTAAATAAGTATGAGTGCTAAAATCAAATTAAAAAATAATGCAGTTATTATTTTATGAATTAAGATTTTTTGTTATCTTTATATATTGTCATTATTATTTTATTGTTACATGATTTACATAACTACAATATTTGCAACAATTATATATTGTAGTTATGTAAATCATGTAGCAATAAAATAATAATGACAATATGTAAAGATAATTTAAAAAAAATATTAATTCAATAATAATAACTGCATTATTTTTTTTCATTTCATTACTGAATTAATACACGTGATAATGCATGATTTTATTTTATTTTTAGTTATTTTATTGCTGTACTAAAGAATTCCTGAGTGATTTAATACTGTACAGAATTTATAGCTAAATTAAAACTGGTGAACGATGCAATCATTATTTTTGTAAAATTATATTTACATTGTTTAATGGATATAATAATGTTTTAGTAATTTCACATTACTGTACATAATTTATTACTAAATGAATGAGTGAATGATGTAATTTTTAAAGATTATTTTTCAATTATTTTAAGTTTTATTGATACAGAAAGTAATTAATTACTAATTTAATATCGCTGTACATAATTTATTTTTATGAATGCAAGTGACAACAATAAATCAGAAATAGTATTTCTATGATTATTCAACAATTTATAATTTGTTTTCTTTTACTACTCAATTAATTTTAGTGACAATGATGCAATTGTTATTTTATTATTTTATATCATTATTTTCTATTTTATTTGTTTTATTTTATGCAATGTCAAATAGTATAATCATAATAAAGAAACCATACATTCACAATTTAAAAATTTATTTCAATGTCACCGACTGTTTTTATTTTTTAAATTATTAATTCAATTAATTAATTCAATTGTTTTATGTTTGATCTTTATTTATGCACAACACTTTGTTTCACCCGATGTTGTTTTTTAAGGGTTCTTTATATCAAGTTGACTTAAGATAATATATGTTACTTATATTCTTATTTTATTTTATTGTTCATATTTATTTATATTTTTTATTGTGTATCCACGGTTGCATAAAATAAAATAAAATTAAAGCTCTCATATATGGATCTTATCTGGGGCTGTCCTCGCTGTAATAATCTAATATTTCTTATGGAATGTAATAAGCACTAAAAGTAATCATTATAAAATGTGTTTTTCTTCTGTCAGGAACGGAGAACGTTATCAGCGCGTGTGTGGACAACAACATCTGCAGTCTGCTGTACACCAGCAGCATGGAAGTGATCGGGCCCAACACGAACAGGGAGCCGTTCGTCAGGTAGAACTTTTCAGGCAATCATGCCGATGATACGTTGTGGTCGCCTACATGACCGCTGCATTTCTACTTATTCCTTCATTTCAAATACCACTGGGAGTACCACGACAGAAGAGTGCCAAAAAGTGGTGTAAATCTGTTTTTGGATACCCTTTACAACTTTTGGCAAAAGTAGCATACAAAACTACAGTAGCTTTCTGCCCTTTAGGTACCCTCGCTCTGTTCTTGGTACCTCAACAGCGGAGTGTCGAAAAATGTTCCAAATCAGGTTTTTTTTGGACCCTGTTTATTATTACATAAGTCAGCTATTTGAGTGATTGGTTTTTTCCACTGTAATGTTTCCTTCCAGTGTGTCTGGCAGGTCAGTTGTATTATGCAACACTACTGCGAACACACTTGATACCCTTAATACAGTGAAACACTCGTCCTGGGTTTACTCACCAAGACGCCAAAATAAAAGAAAACAAGACTGAGCGAAGACTCATCGTCAACTCTTTTTCTACCCGAGGAGACGTCTGCGACATTCCCAATATTCTAATCCCGACATACGTTGACATTAGAGACAACACTACTCACATTATTAGGTAAACCTAAGCAATCTAACAAGATGCTTGTGGCCTTGTGGAGTTGAATCATTGGAGTCATCAAATTTTGCTGCCATGCTGTGCTCAGATGCAAAGCCGGAAACCAAAAATATTCAATTTAATGTAAACTTTTAGTCGACTTTACTGGGGTTTAAATTTGGTATCAATTGGACAAAATCTCTGGGAGTAGTTTGCCTTTGAAGGACGCTTGGAAAGCTAGCATGAGCTTAAAATGGTCCCTTCAAAGCAAATTGGCAGTATCTTAAATTAATGTTGCCCCTCTGGATACACACATGCTGTACATGTCTTGATATTTGTCAATAAGATTCACCTACAGTCTTATTTATCTTTAAAAAAATGCAAAAAACAACAACAATGCGATTTAAAGAAATCTGCACCAAAATTGAATACATTCTATCTTCGCCCCTCTTCCACTCCTACACAAAGCATTGTAGAAATGGCCAAAGTAGTTTTTGCATATTCCTAACAAGCTACCTAAGAAAACATAGACATTGTGTAGGTAATAACAGAAAACTCATTAAAATAATGGTATGGGTACGGGTCTTGTATTATATCCGAGCTACTTTCCTTGATGTTTCAGTCAATGACTTTTATCCAAGACAAAACCTTTGGTGAAGATTGACTCACATCTTCTTTGTTATCATTAGTCACTTCATGTGTCATTATTGAGTGTTGCACGGAAGAGATCTAAGGCAGGCGGGACAATATCCCGAAATCTGATCAAACAGTTGCTTGGTTGTGTTCACGGCTCAAGAATGTTTAACTGCGTTGAGCAGCACTGCCCAAATAAGTACATATACATGAATAAATAGACTCATCAGCATTACTTGATCCTGTGACTGTGTCTATGCAGGGGCAATGAAAACACGTCCTACCAGGTGAAGCACACTATGGCCTACCCCAAGAGCAAGGCCAAGGCCGAGAAGATTGTCCTGGAAGCCAATGGAACAAAGGTAGAACTGGCAGATGGCAGACTTTGTTTGCATTATTGGGTATTGCTTCTTGAGACTTTTTTTATTGGTCTCTTCATTAAGGACATTCCAAAGAAATGTCTTGTCACTAAGTGAAACTGGCTTTCAGGGCAGAATTTTTAAAACAGTCTGAAATGCGGGACTGAGTCAAAATGGCTGCTTCAAACCACATTGGCAGACTTCATGTGTCTTTTCAGGCATGGCTTCTTGAGCCTTGTTTTTGTGACTCTCCTCGTGATAGAAATGCCTACCAAAATTCATGTTGCTGAGTTAAAATGGCTTCAGGGGCTGACTTTTCCAAAAGAATGACTTCTGCTCATCTTGCCTGCGTAGGTGCGGAATGGTGAACGTTTGCACACGTGCTCGCTGAGGCCGACGGGCATCTACGGCGAGGGCCACGAGCTCATCAAAGACTTCTACAAGCTGGCCGTCAAGAGGGGAGGCCTGATTATCGGCGGCGTCCCCGACAACACCGAACACGGCCGAGTCTATGCCGGTGAGCTACCCTGCCACTGTGTTCGGCACCGCAACCGAAAAGTGGCAAAAGGTGGCATGGATCAATTTGTTGGGACCCTTTTTAACTTTTGATGACTGAAGTGTTCCAAACTAGCTCAGCCACCATCATCACCCTGTTGTTACCTAAACAGGAGAGTACCAAAAGGTGACAAATACATTTTTGGGGAGTCTTAACAACTTTTGTTGGCAGAGGCGTACCAAACTAGTGGCTTGTACACAATCCAAGAGTGCCAAAAAGTGTTCCAAATCATTTTTTTGTTACGCTTTTGGTGACAGATGTGTGTCAAACTGTAGCTCGGCCCTGTCGGTACGTTACCACTGTGGTTGGTAACACTGTGGTGCCAAAAAGTGGTTTAGATTTGTTTTTTGGGACCGTTTACAACTTTTGGCAAATGTAGCAGATCAAGATAATTCCGCCGTTTAAAACAATGCAAGAGCAGCATTCCAAACTGACCTGCTCCAACTAACAACGTTCCTCCTCTGGGCAGGCAATGTGGCGTGGATGCACGTGCTGGCCGCCCGGGCCCTGCGTGAGCGTCCGGAGACTGTGGGCGGCGAGCCCTTCTTCTGCTACGACGACTCACCCTACAAGAGCTACGAGGACTTCAACATGCTTTTCCTGTCCACCTTCAAGTTCCGGCGTGTGCGCATGCCGTTGCTGCTGCTGTGGTTCCTGGCCGTGCTCAACGACGTCCTGCGCTGGATCCTGACGCCCTTCTGTAACTTCGCACCCCTCCTGAACAGATACACACTGGCCGTGGCCATCACGTCCTTCACCGTGAGCACGGACAAAGCGCTGCGCCACTTCCAGTACCGCCCGCTGTACGACTGGGACCAGTGTCTGGAGCGCACCCAGAGATGGGTGGAGACCTTCCCCCTGGAGGAACCAAAAAACACCTAATGGGGCTGTTGCATCAATCCCCCCCATGCTGCTACGTACATGCACATGATTTTGTTCGTGCCCACATAATGACACAAAATTCTATATTTTCAAAGAATTCTAGCTTTAATTCCGTTATTATTTGAAATAGTGGTGTGGAACCTGCCGAACTATTTGAAAAACAAATAAAACCTCAAAGGAACTGATACATTTTTGTAATAGAATTTTATAAAAAACTATTTATACCACATTTCCACTGCAGAACTTTACACCAGAACTAAGAACTTTTTGTGTTCGGACCACGGGAGCTATTGTCTTTAGTTCCGGGGTACTTTACCGGGTCCAAATAAAGACCTTACTACTTAAGAGAGTTCCAGGAACGTTTTTGGGGTGGGGTCTTCAGCGCTGAATATAGCTGATTGGTGCCGGGATTCTGAAACTTAGCAGGACAGGACCTGAACAAGTATCAGTGAATTTTGACCACAGGAGATTTATCCCTGAACTAGGAACTATTGGATGCCCATGTTGTGTTTTAACCATGGTAATTAGAACATATTTAGGACGCTACACCAACAGGGGACAGTAAATCCCTTAAAATGTGTCCTCCACTTGATCCAGTTCGTTAAGCAAAACCACAGTCGCAAGCTTCGGGGACTAACAAGGAGACTGAAATCGTGGACGCAAAGGTTTCCGAACTGACTGTCTTCCAGTCCACAAGTTGGCGACAATGGTAATACGCTACTATGTGAAAGGATCAACACTAAATGTAGCATACTCCAATAGTTTGGTGTCCATGGAGACAGATGCCCCAACAATAGCACCTCCAGAGGTTCACTGCGGAATTACAAGAAGGCAGACAGCTAGTTTTCATCATTGTCAACAATCAAAGTTGATCTCGTGTTGTATTTTGAAAATTACAAATCGATTATTATGAGAATCAAACATGACAAATGTAAACACCACTTACAAGCAATAAGTACATGTGTTATCACGTGAGATTATTTTTTAATCATGTTTTGCACTGTGTATTTTAAGGAATTATATTTTCCCCAATGACATTATGAAATGAAATTTTTTAATTGTCTAAAATAAAGATGATTTAATATATTTTAATTAGTTGTGTTTAATGTGTCTGTTTCTTCTGGGATTCCATGATCTTGGATATAGTGGCTGTTTCTCTTTAGGAAATAATTAGGAGTTCCCTGTCAGCGTTAGTCATCGGGCACGCCTTCTCTTTGGTTTCATTCTGTGGCTTTTCCATTGAGACCGCAACAAAATGTACATGCTTCTCAGTGAGGTGTAGAGAGACCAGTAACATTACATTATATCCAAAATGGAAATGAGGCCCCTGTTACTGTTCCTTGTTGCTGGATAGAGAACAGTAAATGCATTGATATGGGGATGCTAAGGAAGTTTTTTTTTTTTTTTTTTTCTTTTTGGAGTAGTGGCCTGATGATGGACAGGAGGAGACAAAATGTGTCCAGGAGAACTGCTATCGATAAAAAGAAGTAACATTTGATCCAATACTTATGACATGAAATTCATGTACTACTTTTAAGTTTATTTAAGAGTTGGTCAGAACCTTACTGCCTCACTTTAGTCCGCATGCTATGATTGAATTCATAGACCTACGAGAACTTTGAATACTTTGGCATGCGAAGACTTGGAAGTGTTAATTTTGGGGTACTCAGGAAGATGTGCCAAACACTCCCCCAACATGCAGCACCAATTAGTTGCCATTTTTACAATTTTGTCCGTATTGGGACTGGAATCCGCGTCCTCCGACTCCAAATTAATACAATCCATTATTTACAAATGAAATAGGCAAAGCCTTGTACAATGATAATATTTTCTTTTAAGTATGCTAGGTCTCCATCACTGATTACTCCCTATTACCTGAAATAAGTAGGGTCTGGCGCCATCTGTCGATCAAATATATTAAGTGTACCAATGTGACGTAATGACATCATAAGTCAGCTCGCTCTCCCGGAGTTTAAAATGTCAGCGAATTAAAAGTATTTAATCGACAAGTATTTGTTATATCTTCCGGTGTTCTGTCGTGGTGAGAAAAAAGTGATTTTCTGTACCATTTAATGGGGGCGTTGCCGTGCAGCTGCGTGCGCGTCCCCGCCGCAGACACGCGCACGTACGGACCTGTCAGTCGGAAATGCGGGTGCCTGGTAGACGATGTACCCGCGCCGCTAAACTCGGATGAATTACAAAAAATAAGTCGTTTATTTTTCTTTTTATTGATGCGAAAATGAGCGGTGAGCAGGTTACACCAGTGAAATGGTCGACGAGGTAACGCGGGCTAGCACGCTTTGCTAACACAGGCAGACGGACGGCTCCTGTTAGGAGAAGCTAATAACTAGCTGCTCGGCTAGCTGGCTAACACCACCCACCAACATCACCAACACCCGCAGCCGCCGAGCGTCGACATCCTCGCCGCCGCTCCGGTGGGTCGCCTCCACCGCTATTTCCTTTCCTCTTCACCGAGGAGCTTTGTCGGGGGAGCCGTCGCTGTGGCGGGCCAACGCGAGCCCAGGACCCCGCAGTGGACACCCGGGCGGACGCGTCGCAGTGACAACGCCGGGCGTGGGTGAGTTGAGCTTTTTGACGGCCAGCCGAGTGACCGAGGCCACGGACCATGCTAAGCTTGGGCCTTCTGCCACTTTGGGTGCGCGCTGGTGACTTGGCCGTGCGTAAATCGCCCTTGTTGGGCGGCCAGACCTCCCAATGAGGGGGCCCTCTGAAAAGTGTTGTTAGCTTAGCATTTAGCCGCCTGCAGGCTCCACACTGCTCGATCAGCAGAATAGCGGATTGGCGTTGTGTTTATAAGGGTGTTATGTTATTGTGAAGCACTTGACACGCATGATGAATTAAAGAGTCACTCGTGCTGAAGATGTTACTCTGGTCATGCGACATGCGTTGTACACTGGCACAGTCTGCTACAAAGTGGAATTACTCATCATATCCTTTCTATTTATACGATCCCAGCTTGCATAAGAGGAAATGCAGCTTGGCATCTATTGTTGTATTGTTATGTTTGAGAGAGTGAAACTCGCTATCTGATTGAAATGAAGAGAAGCGCCTTATCCTAGATGCTCATCTTGTGTGTCCACTTCTTAAAACAGTACGCATAAATACGATACTATCAAGATAAACCGCCGCAGTGCACAATAGAAATAAAACTACTGGAAATTATTCAGAATATTTAAAAAAATAAATAATAATAATCCATGGCACACCCTGTCAGACATGTACGTGTCATGATTAATGGGATTGCTCCTCACACCAATTATTCATGATTACCGCTTCATGTGCAATGGAAAAAAATAGAACAACTAGAAAGAGAAATTCAAGTAATCTAGTAAAAATAAAAGTCCTCAGCCACGCACAATATATGTCATATAATTAATGACATTGGCTCTTTAACATTATAAATGATACTGGATTTATTCTATCTCTCTTTTAGCCACTTTATTCATTAAAACTACCACCTTGCACAGTAGAAATATACAGAACAACACAAATTCATCGATAGTCATACAGATGTCCACAGTCATGCACGAGCACATGCTCGCTCACAATGTACAGTATGTGTCATGATTAATGCAATGACTCCTCACCAATATGTCATTATAACAGCCTGCTTGCACAAAATAAATAAACACAGCAACAAGAATTAATCCACTGTCAAAAAGGTCTGCAGCACTTATGCGCACAGGCGTGCACGTCATGTCACATGTCATGATTAATTTCATTGTTGCTCTCACTGGTTATGAATTATAACCACCATTTTGGGCAATACAAAAGAACAAAACGTCTCGATATAATTGAGTTAAAAAAATTAAAAAAACGTCCAAAGCATACTTGGTCACACCTGAATGTGTCTTGATTAATAAGATCCCTTCTCTCATTAGTTTTAAATGGTAACCCCCACCTTGCCCATTAAAAAATAAAGCCTGTGCTATGTTGCCTGTTGACAATGCAACAAAACAATAAGAATGAACATGTTAGTTTTGTCACTGTGTCATCATCATATCACCGAGCCGTGTTTGTGGTCATGACATAAAACAATTGGTATGAGCTGTTGATGTTTCTTGACTGATTCATTGTTGCAAAATGTTACAGAAGAGCTCTCATCGCAACATGGCCGAACTCACCGCCTTTTCCCCGTCGCCATCACCAGCCTTGCTTGACTCCCACGCGCCTCCCTCTGCGTCATCGGTGGCGCCCAAATCATCCCTCTGCAATGATGTAAATTTGACCGGAAACACTCCCGCCACGCTATCGATGCCGCCACCACGGAGTCTGTCAACAGAAGTCGCAGAGACTCCAGTGTGCGATGATTCGGCGGCGGCTCCCCAGAAAGAGGTAGAGGTTGGGCCTGGTGCTCACGTTGAAGCAGATGTGCAGCAACCCGCATCCACTTCCCTTGACCTCACCCCTGGTCCCAACCTGTATCCCAGCGTGCACGTCACTCAGAACCCTCCGGCCTCCGCAGCTGACGCCCCTGTGGTGCCCCCTGTGGCGCCCCCTGTGGTGCCCCCTGTGTCGCCCCCTGTGTCGCCCCCTGTGTCGTCCCCTGTGTCGCCCCCTGTGGCGCCCCCTGCGGCGCCCCCTGTGTCGCCCCCTGCGGCGCCTGGGGAAGCGAAACCACACCAAGCCCCCAAGAGTCCTCCCCCGCCCGTGTTCCCCAAGCCTCAAAGTCCCATCAAAGTACAACCTCCGTCCTGGACCCCGCCTCTCCAGGTGGGGCATCCCAGCCCAACAGTTCCCTGGCCCAGCCCCACGGTGCCGATCATCCAAGAACTTGCGCCCGGCCTACCACTGCCGTGCACCCTCCCTCCAGGGGCCGGGCATCACTGCCCCACGGTTCCCCGCCCCAGCCCCACGGTGCCGATCATCCAAGAACTTGCACCCGGCCTACCACCGCCATGCACCCCCCCTCCAGGGGCCGGGCAGCACAGCCCCACGGTTCCCCGCCCCAGCCCCAGCCCCACGGTGCCGATCATCCAAGAACTTGCACCCGGCCTACCTCCGCCCTGCACCCCCCCTCCAGGGTCCGGGCACCCCAGCCCCACGGTGTCGCACCCCAGCCCCACGGTACCACTCATCCAAGAGCCGGCACCCAACTTCCCCCCGCCGGGGGCCCAACGGCCGGCCCCCGACACTCTCAGCTACCTGGAGTCTGCCAGCCTGATGTCAGGGACACTGGAGTCGCTGTCGGGCCTCGGGGACGACGGCAGTTCGCTGGGCTCTGACTCAGAGATCAATGGCTTGGCAGTTAGGCGCACTGACAAGTACGGGTTCCTGGGTGGCAACCAGTTCTGCGAAGGGAGGTCAGTTCAGCTAGCATCAAAGTATTAGCTGTGTGTGTGTGTGTGTGTGTGTGTGTGTGTGTATATACATATATATATATATATATATATATATATATATATATATATATATATATATATATATATATATACACGTGTGTCAAACGTCTTTTTACACTTGTATGACAAGTGATCATGTTTTAAAATTAAAACATTACATAGTTAAAACTGAACATTTTATTTGTTTTTCCTTTTAATGTTAACAATGGTTAATGTCTTAAGAAATGTATTGCATCATGCGCATCTGCAACACAAATTGCCTCTATTTTACATCATTGAAGTTAAGACTGAGTGTTTTTGTGTTAATGTAAACACTGGTTAACTTCTCTGTCCACTTGTATGACAAATAAAATTGTTAAAACATTTCCTGTACATTTACGATTATGTTTTGATTGACGTTTGAAAAATGTAACCTGATAACTCTCCAGGTAACAGAAGTCAAAATAATATAGTTAATCAAAACATATAGAATTAATTAATAAATGATAATAGTAAAAAGAAAGTGCCAATAGGCCATTGTATTACAAGTGGCCTGTAAATAATCATTAGTAAATGTTACTTCATGTGCTCTTCTGTGATGAGACACTACCTTTAACACCATGTATTGCCTGTACATCTAATGACACGGCACAGTTCGACTCTCTGGAAGAGATTATTTATAACTTCCATTGTATTCTAGAGGTTCCAATGTACTACTGACACTTTTGACTGTTATCACTCAGTAATGCCAAAGCCCCTCAGAGGAGCTTCATGCAAATGGTTGCACTTGTTCGTGTCATCACTTTAGCTTGCCATCTCTTTCCTGCTGCTCTAAATGTCCTGATTAAGCTGCCTTTGCTGTGACTCACATGCTGCTGAGTGTTAGAGTCATCAACATGCACTGACCTTCTGCATTCGAACCGCTCAGCTCCCCTCTTGATAAGTTTTGATAAGTGAATTGCTCTTCCACTCTGCCACCTTTGAGTAAGAATGGACTTGTATCAGCTATTGTATCATTGTGACATTGTCGTATTGTTCATTGTGGCAGTGACAGGGAAGTGCGAGTGGAGGTGTCCCGGCAGAGGGAGATGAAATGGCTGGACATGTTCAACAACTGGGACAAGTGGATCAAACATCGGTTCCAGAAGGTACGACTATGCACACTTACAGCTTCTTGTTGACATGGAAATCATCTGAAACACTTACAGGGGCAAACAGAGTAACTATATTGTTATATAATATTAATAATGTACATTTGTCATGTCGCAGGTAAAGATGCGCTGCCGGAAAGGGATTCCTTCGTCACTGCGGTCTAGAGCCTGGCAACTGCTGTCCAACTGCCAGGAGCTGCTGGATGCCAACCCTGGAAAATTTGAGGTACAATAATGTATGTAGACTTTTGAGCTGCTAAAGCAAGGTAAACTCATACCTATACACAAATCCAGGCCGCTGAAATACAAAGAAGAAGCAATAGAAAAAGCCAGATCATTTCTGTTGACTTTATGAACACGTTATACTGTCCATAAATCTACATAACCAGTTTCTTCTCTATTTGTGTCTGGCAACAACACCAGCTTCAGCGAGTTTCCTGTTTGTCTATCGTTGAGTTTCATGTCAAAATCACAGAGTCCATAGCTCGGCCCAGCTCGGGGTTGACCACATGTCTGCACCTGATCATCTTACGGTCACACTTAACACACCTCACACGTATGTGTGTACCTCGGTTTTGTGGTAAGATACATGTTGTCTGGAATGTTCCCAACCATGCCTGAAATTCAATAAAATGCTGGAGGACAGACTGTTTAGTTAAACTACCATCTTAGAAAACTATAATACTCTGACTGTTAATCAATATAATGAATAATAGCAAGCAATCACGTTATACGTTATACATTCAAAACATTCCCCAACAGAAATAAGTTTACCACTTAGCATTCACAGAAAAATAGATCAACAAAATTCTTAGATTATTATTATTTATTTTTTTATTTATTCCCCCCCTCCCCTCTTTTTTTAAAAATATCTTCCTGGTCATGTTAGGCCTTGTTGCTAGGCATACCGATTATTGCTCAATCATATCCGGCCCATTGTCCAATGATTAAAAATGAAGCGTAAAAATGAAATACGTGACACGCCCCAAAGGACTGCAAAAACAGCATTGTAAGAATTCTGTGACAACTTAATTTCGCAATGTAATCACTGGTCTGTGAGCTATAGAAACTGTATTAGAAGGGAAAAACAGCACCACCGGGTTAGACCTCCGTGTTCAAGTCGTGTCAAAGTGGAAGCCTGGCAACGGGAAGTTGTGGCCAAGGCGTCTGCGGGGCGCAGGAAGCCATAAGCCTCTTATCACGTCGCCTAATCCCGCCTCTCAGACCTCGGAGACGACTCGCTGTTGGCGGGAGGAGGCCTTCGTTTGTACTCTGTATCGACTTCCTGTGGTCTCATGTTTGTGTCATCTAAGCACTTACAAATGCTCATATATCACTGAGGGATTTTCTCTTGCTCGCAGGAGCTGGAGAGAGAGCCGGGGGAGGCCAAGTGGTTGGACATCATCGAGAAGGATCTTCACAGACAGTTCCCCTTCCATGAAATGTTTGCTGCACGCGGCGGCCATGGGTCAGAATCAAACCCAACTTTATTTGTACATGTCCTCAAAAGGTTTCCGTCCCTCTAATACAGGGATGTTCACACTACTGCTACTACTATAAAAACCTTTAATGACTCAAATGTGGAGTAATTGTGGGTGGTTCTGGTTATCGTGCTGTGGCTCCGCAGACAACAAGATCTGTACCGCATCTTGAAAGCCTACACCATCTACCGGCCTGACGAGGGCTACTGCCAGGCGCAGGCTCCCGTGGCCGCCGTGCTCCTCATGCACATGCCCGCTGAGGTGAGTGAGAGTTAGCCAATTTATGGATTATTTAGAGACTATTTCCAGTTGTTCTGATTTATTTCAATAGTGCAAAGTAGCAGTTGTTATGAATAACTGTCAAGAGGAGCCATCACATTAATCATGACTCATTGCTGGTGTGATCAGGTGTGCCATACGCTTTTTTTTTTTTTTACTCCGTGGATTATTTTTAGTCCTTCTGTTCTATTTCTGTTGTGCACAGTGACGATTATTACAAATAACTGACAAAAGTAGCAGTGAAACTATTTATATTACATCTTGCCAAGTATACTAAGCCTGTAATGATACAGTATTGAAACTGAAAGTTGTGATACGAACCTGTCGCCTTTAAAATGTCCTAACCATGATACGCATGCTACATGCACCATCAAATTTATCCCAACATTTATTTAAGTGAGGCACAGAAGAACACACAGGCTACTCTGAGTAATTCATTTCATTAATAAATTATCATTTCCAGTCATTTTGTTCTATTTCTGTTGTGCAAGATGTACAACCCTAATTGCAATGAAGTTGGGACGTTGTGTTAAACATAAATAAAAACAGAATACAATGATTTGCAAATCATGTTCGACCTATATTGAATTGAATACGCTAAAAAGACAAGATGTTTAATGTTCAAACTGATAAAACTTTGTTTTTAGCAAATTATTATCTTAGAATTTTATGGCTGCAACACGTTCCCAAAAAGCTGGGACAGGGTCATGTTTACCACTGTGTTACATCACAGCACTTACGGATGTAGCGCCAAACTGGATTTACTGACATTGGTTTTCTGAAGTGTTCCTGAGCCCATGTGGTGATATCCTTTACACATTGATGTCGGTTTTTGATGCAGTGCCGCCTGAGGGATCGAAGGTCACTGGCATTCAATGTTGGTTTTCAGCCTTGCCGCTTACATACAGTGATTTCTCCAGATTCTCTGAACGTTTTGACGATGATATGGACCGTAGATGATGAAATCCCTAAATTCCTTGGAATTGTACGTTGAGGAACATTGTCCTTAAACTGTTCGACTATTTTCTCACGCACTTGTTCACAAAGAGGTGAACCTTGCCCCATCTTTGCTTGTGAATGACTGAGCAATTCAGGGAAGCTCCTTTTATACCCAATCATGGCACCCGCCTGTTCCCAATTAGCCTGTTCACCTGTGGGATGTTCCAAACAGGTGTTTGATGAGAGACTTTCTCAGTCTTTTTTTCTTTTTTGCCACCTGTCCCAGCTTTTTTGGAACGTGTTGCTGCCATAAAATACTAAGTTAATGATTATTTGCTAAAAACAATAAAGTTTATCATTTTGAACATTAAATATCTTGTCTTTGTAGTTTATTCAATTAAATATACGTTGAACATGATTTGCAAATCATTGTATTCTGTTTTAATTAGTTTAACACAACGTCCCAACTTCATTGGAATTGGGGTTGTAAGTCATCAGCTCTCAGTGTGATGCAGTACACTTTTTTTTTTTTTTAATTGAATGCGAATATGATACGTTACTGTGGTCATTCACTGTCTTGTGCCTAGTCAAAAGATGTCCGTCCACAGTAATGCATACTGTATGTACACATTTGATCCCCAGCAAGCCTTCTGGTGCCTGGTGCAGATATGTGAGAAGTATCTCCCGGGTTACTACAGCGCCGGGCTGGTGAGTCCACTGAAAACCTCAATGTCACCTTCTGTCTTCTTTTGCCGACTCGTGTGATATTTTCCCCCTCCAGGAAGCCATTCAGCTGGATGGCGAGATCTTCTTCTCACTGCTGCGCCGCACGTGTCCCATGGCTTACAGACATCTGAAGAAGTTCAAAATCGACCCCATCCTCTACATGACCGAGTGGTTCATGTGCATCTTCTCACGCACGCTACCCTGGGCCTGCGTGCTGCGTGTATGGGACATGTTTTTCTGTGAAGGTACCAAATACTAGTCAACTTTACACATTTGACATGCTATTTCATTTGTGCAAAATGGTGGTTATTATGAAAAATCGGGTCATTGCATTATGACATGTACATTACATGCTTGTGCATGTACCTGTGGACTCTTTTTTACTTTGTGGATTGTTATGTTCTTGTTGTCTTTCCAGGCGTGAAGATCGTATTTCGCGTGGGACTGGTGTTGCTCAAGCAGATGCTGGGCTCAGTGGAAAAACTGCGGGAGGTGCAGGGCATGTACGAGACCATGGAGCGGCTCAGGGGCATCTCACCAGACACCATCAGGGAGGACAGCTTGGTCCAGGAGGTGCGTCACTCCTCTTCTCAAGGTTTTTCCTGGCTCAAATTGAGGCAAAGCCAGTACCATTCTGCTCATTAAAATATGCAAACACACATCGTTTTTATTGTTCTTTAACATTTTCTTTTCATCATACAGTCTATATCATATACTAAAATACAAAATATAGGAACCCTGTTCAATAATAAGCCAAATAAAACAGAAGTGCATTTGTGTACAGCTAAAACAGCAAAGTTAATCAAATTTTACTTTAACGTCTGGCTGTGTTTTGGGGAAAATCTGGAAAGATTCGGAAAAGGGGACTATAAATTATAATCATAATTTATGGTGATTATAATGTCACTTTACTAATGTCGTCTGAAGATTTTTCATAGCACTAACACGTACTCGGTTACAAAAGAAACAATATTTACCGGTTTGAAAATCCATAAAATCGTCTGACGCATTTACAGTCGGAAAGCGAATCCTCGTGACTCTTCTTTGGCAGTTTCAGGAGCCACTTTTAACTGTTTACGATACGGTGCAGCGGTGTAATACCGGAACTGCAGTTAAAAATGACACCCAACTTACTTCAACATTGGACAAACTGTTTTACTTTCATACAAAACATAAAACAAAGTGAATTACACATTGTGCATTTAAAGTCAGCTAGCTTAATGCTAACACATAATGGGAAATGCCATAAATGGGCAACGAAACTAGCATTGATATCACCTTATCAGAACTGCCAACGTATGAAAATTAACTTCTGGAACAATTTGTCCAAATTTGGACAATTTGTCCAAATTTGTCTGAATTTCCATATTTTCAATATCTATCTGTCTATGAATTAATGCGCCTTTGACAATTCTGTCTGTTAAAGTCTTAAGTCAATTAAATCAGATGAATTAGATCTCAAACGTCAAAATTAAAAGTCAGCACTCCTTTTTGCAAACAAACAAATAACATTACAAAAATATAAAATTGGATAGTTTATGTATGGACAATAGTCTATTTTTGTTTGGACAATAGTCTATTTGGTGCAATGTACTTCATGCTATGTATATTACATATTTATATTTCCTGTATCCACAATTGCTGCTGAAACGATGCAAATTTACCCATTGTGGTACTAATAAATATTATCTTATATTACAAATATTTAGAAATAATAATGTACTTTTAACCTGCCCACGTTCTGAAGTGACGTGTGCAGTGACATACGAATTAATTTCCAGTTCAGATGCAGCGTCCTGTGTGGACGTGTATTATATTATATTTATCTCTCGAAACGTATTAATTGTTATTTTGTTTTTTGAAATTGGTTAATCTCTGCGAAAACGCGGTTCCAGCCAGACCTGCTGTATGTAACAAGTGTACTGTATCACCACATCACTTAGATGTTTTGCGACTGCATGACACGATATCTTAGGAATTAGCATGGCTTTGACATTGTCTTCACCTATCCACTCCTCATCCTCCCTTTGTGACACTTTTGTAAGAAGCATTGTAAGAAGTGTCGTTTATTCACTACAATAGAGGCGAAGATTAGTGGCTGACAATGCGTTAACACCGGACGCAAAGAGAAGTTTCGCTTCGTGGCTTGGCAGCTGGGGAGCGTAGTAAAATAGCGTGCACCAAACAGCTGCTGAATGTGGACGATGGATTTAATTTTTTTTTCAATATCTGGAACAATCAGTATTGCGCCCGTAACGAGTCAACATTCAATGATTTCTGAGACAAAATGCGGATGTTCTGTAACATTTGGCAGCTCTGCCTTACAAACATTTGAACAACTTTATATTTGTACAGAAACCTTAGCAACGTATCCAGACAATATTACACAATGTGCAGGTATATTCTTTATCCTCTGCGAAAAAAGACTGTTACTGCTGCTTGTAATGGTCTTCTGTTTCCCCTCATCAAATCTACCTGTAGTATATCTATGAATTATACTGCCCCCTGGTGGCCAAGGCACGCACACCAGACACAATGTCTTGGTCTTCTTTTTCTCGACTCCTGAGTGAAGTCTTCCTCTCATATTCCTCTCTTGTTCTTCCAGGTGATCCTTCTCCAGGTGACGGAGGCGCTGATCGAGCGTGAGTGCCACGTCCAGGTGAGGAAGTGGCGTGAGTCCCGAGGGGAGCTGACTCACCAGCCGGGCCGCCGCCTGCACGGCACCCGAGCCATCTTCGAGCACAAGCGCCGCGCCGCTGCCATCAGCTCGGGCGGCAGCTTCTCCTTCCTGGCCAGCTCCGTCCCACCGCCGGGACCCCTGCGAGCTTCGTCCTCTCTTCTCTCGCTCCCAGGCTTCCGCAAGTCCAGGACGCCGTTCCACTCGCACGCCAAGAAGAGCTCCTTCTCGGGGCCCTCCTTTTCCGAGGGGGCGCGGCCTCAGTCTCCCCCAGCCGCCGCCAACCAGAAGCCGCCCATTCCTCCTGGGGCGGCACAGAGGGTGCCGCAAGTCCAGAGCCCCCTTGTGGGTGCCGGTCCACGAGGTGGTCATCTCACACCGACACCCAACGCTTTATCCCCCTCCCCGAGGATTGTCTCGGAGCAGATCACTCCCGCTATCCCCTCGCCCACCGCCAACAACGCCCTGCTGATGCCGGGCACCGCCGCCGTGAAAGGAGAGACAGAGTCCCCGCCGGCAACGCCGCCACCCCGTGTGGAGGACGACGGACGCAAGAAGAAGAAGAGCAAGGAGGACAAGAGGAAGGAACGCGAGGATGAAAAGAAGAGGCTGAAGGAGAAGAAGGAGAAAGACAAGGCAGAGAAGGAGAGACTCAAGAAGGAGAAAGAGCGTCTGGACAATGAGAAGAAGAAGAAGGCGGGAAAGAAGAAGGACAAAGGGGTGGCGGCACCGGGGTCGGACCACGAAAAAAATGGGGAGGCCGCTGTGTCCAGAGGTTCCACCTCGTTGGAGCATGAAAAGAAAAAGAAGGCTGAGTAAGGAAAAAAAAAAAGGAAGGATCAAAAAATTGTTAGCGTACTTGCATAATTGCCCAAGTCGTTTTTTGTTTTTGGAAAACAAGTTAAAAATGCAATAAATTCCACAAACAAGTATAGTCCAGTTGTCTCGATTCAACCTTTGACCCGGATGACTGAGAATCTACACAAGCAAGCACATTATTTTTTTCATTGATATTGTGACAGTAAATTAAAAATGACTTCGGCAATTATGCTCTTTCGCGAAAGAAATGGGACTTCCTGGATGGGGGCGCCGTCTGTCGAGGATGTGATCTCACATTCACAACAGGGTGCCACTTTTTTTTTTTTTTTAACATTATTTTAACCATGAAAAACCACAGAAGATGTAAATATTTATAATAAGAATTAAAACCCCGCCTCCAAAGACTTTTAATTGGATGGTGATCATCATACCGAGTCGCCTCCAGGAAAACTTCCGGGACCCTGAAGCCGGAATGTTTCGGGGCGTACCCGAGCTATTTATTGGATGTTGTGGCGCTACGCTACTAAGGCGTGCGCGCCCCACCTGCTGGTGACAGAGAGTGTTCCAACCATGTGGTGGTGCTTTTTGTGTTATTTTTAGTTAACAAAAACAAATGAGTGGGACTTTTCAAAAAGGCAGTCTAATAGTTTTTAGTTTAGGCCTAAGTGCTGCCATCTGAAGTGTATGTTTAATCAGTAAATTAATTAAACGGCAATGTTGGATGTGCACCAAGGAGGATTAGGGACACGTGAAATAGAAAAATAATGTACTATGAGAATAAAGTCGTATTTTCTTCTAGTTGAAAATCCACAATATTACGAGAGCGTCATTTTTTTAGATAAGCCAATATCTAACGAGGAATTGATCAACAGTACTTGCGATTTTTGGTTTGTTCTTTTAGGGGTCGCCACAGCAAGTCACTCAAATGATTTGTTTGGCACAGTTTTTACACAGATGCACTTCCTGACACAATTAACCCTCTCATTTAGTATTCAGGCATGGGACCGTCAGTGGCTCGGAATCGAACCCGCGCCGTCTGCATGAAAGGAAGCAGCATCTGCCGCTACTTTGCCAGTGTCCTTTGCTATATATGACTATTCTCTAAAAATATAACTTTAGTCTTGTGAGATAAATACTTTTTTTTTCTCCAAAACGTATTTTTTTTCTTGAAAATAAAAATACAACTTTATTCTCATGAAACGTTTTTTCCCTCCTTTATAGAAATTAGACCAATGAGTATTACTTTAAAAAAAAAAAAAAACAACAACAACAACTAATATGCATTTTATTTATCCAAATGTCAGAATGTGACCGGAAGACGATGAAGGATGATCTTTGCACGTCTGGTTGTAAAAACAAACAAACAAAAAAACATTTCCTGTCGGGCTTGTTACCGGGCAGGTTTCCCAGTTTTTTTTTTTAATTTGTTTTTATTTTTAAGAAGCCACTTGAGTGTGAGGTGCGCAGTGTGCCCATGTAGCATTAACCTCTCACCTTTTGATGTATTTATGTACAGAGTGGTTAATTTAATCAAATATAGTATATAATGATGAGTAATAATAATGTTATTATTTTTCTATGAGAGTTATCGGACGCCTGGTTGACTGGAACGCCGTCGCACGTCGTCGTCATTATTCCACATCGTGTTCTGGAACGTTTTGGGTGTGGAAGCTCTTAACTTCCTGTTTCCTGTGATGTAACTGTGGAGCGTTGACTTGTTGCCATGACAACGGCCCATCAGTGCAGTGCGAGCAACACTGACTCCTTTTTTGTCGTAGACCTCTTGTTGTTGTTGTTGTTGTCGTCGTTGTGAAGGGTTATTGTGCACCCAAAATGTCCTTCCATGCCAACACACTCCTAAACACACACACATACGTGTAGCGTTACCCTGAACGCTTCTATGCAAACGATAACTGGCGCAATACGTCTCTGTGGTTACCAGGTGCGGACACAAAGAAAGTAGTGGAGTTCTGTTGGGTCCTTTGTCCATTTCTTGTCTGGAAAATGTTAAATCGATGCAAAGATTTACAAGGCTCTTGTCTTTGTTTTTTTTTATTATTTTATTTTTTATATGTCGTGTGTTTTTGAGTTTACAAGCCACATTCTGGTGAAAGTGAATTAATTGATGATAGTCTAGTTAATTGAATTCATTCCCTCACATCGACAAGTGATGTATTTAATTGATTAATGATGATGATGACATTTGTGATGAGTAATAAACCATAATAATATATTGAATTAGCCGTGTGTCAATGGCGGTTTATTTAGTTTTTCCTCTTAATTATGCATGTTTTCTTGACAATTTTCGACTAATTTAATGCAGTTACATGAAGTTCCACTGTGTGTGGCTTAACTTGCCTTAATGTCAGAGATTTTCAGCTCGTTTTACCATGGCCATACTAAACCTCTAAAAAAAATATGATGGCGGTATAGGGGCGGGGGCTAGTATTTTGGTCTGAGGTTTTATTAGTTTTTTGTTAATGCTAACATATATCAAGATAGCAACCTGAGTATTGAAAACTCCCATTTATTTGTACTAGTCTTAAATGCCATAAATGTTTCAAGAATCCAATAATCGCATCCAATTTAACGGCTTGGCGGCAACATTTATAATCGACAGGGTCTCAATTAGCTCCCAGTATTATCTCCCCAATCTGGCATCATCCAGATTTCGAAATTAATACTATACCCCTTCATTTTAGTACATGGGAACAACATGGAATTAACCACCTACAACAACTATTTAACAATAATGTTTTTAGGACACGTGATGAACTGTTCCAAGAATTCCAAATAACAGCCGGAAACTTTCTTCAATACAATAAATTAAAAGCAGCAATAAAAAAAAAAAAGAATAGCAACACTCCAGAGCACCCTCGAACTGCTGGAGTTTGTCCAGCAAATAACGAAGCTTCTCCCACTAAGTAAAAGAAATCTCTCAAAAGTTTATCAATTTATTTCATGTACTAAATCAATGCACTTACCAATCACCAAATGGGAAGAATGTGTCTGCTAACCGTAGCTACTGGATACAGATTTATAACAATACGTTTAGAATGACAAAAAACACAAATCTACAGTTTATACAATATAAAGTGCTCCATAGAACACACTTTACTCAGAACACTATGCATAAAATGGGCTTCTCTCCATCTAACATATGCGTGCAATGCACCGAAAATACCCCAGACACCTATTTTCATGCTATATGCGAATGTACACCAATTCAATGGTTTTGGTCTTTGGTTATTCAAAAACTCTCGTATTTTAAACTGCAGGATTCCGCTTTCCCCAAGATTGTGCCTACTTGGCGACTTAAGCATAATTGACCTCCCTAATAAATATTCACAATCATTACCTGTTGCGTTAGCTACCGCTAAGAAAACAATATTATTAAACTGGAAAAACAAACAACCTATTAACATCAATCAGTGGGTGGGTTAGATCATATTGCTCATTTTAATGATATTTGACACAAACAAAAGCTAAATCTCACATTCACTAATAACTTGCATCTCACTCTTATGCCTCCGTCACTTTTGGTGATATTTGGTGGTATTCTAGTATTGTATACAAATTACAAATGGATATGACCCTTATAATATGTAAATACACGTCACGTATGGAGAAACTTCACTGTCTAAACATTTTCCAGTTAACAAATGATTAACTTACTTCTATGTGTCAAGAGACTTTATAGACTCATTAAATCTTAAATCTTAGGTGTAGGCTGAAATTATATGTTATCGATCAAAAACATCCCCTCTGGTCAGGCCAGTGGACGGATTTGTGACACATTTGTCCGTAACTTCGTATTTAAGGTTAAATTAAGGTGTCGCTGTTGTGCAGAAGCTTTGCTGCATAGCTTTGCTTGGCATCAGCTGACCCAAACTTGCATACTGCGATAAAAAGCCATAAAAATGAGGTTTCTTAGCCAATATTATTGTGGAGGTCAGTGGGACTTCTACCAGCCAAAGTTAATGAGCATGTGCCAGAATTCCGTCACAATGATGTTTTGCGAACGCTCCCATACAGGCCACGCTAAGGCAGATGATAGGGTCTTTACATTCCTTGCAGTTGGATACTATTTCATCTGAGAATTACTAAAATGGACATTGAATCGATTGCAATTGTTGCGGTTGTCAGAACAGATCAGAGCAGTCCAGTTGCGACCGATTCGATGTCCTCAGAATGAAATGACCTGAATGAATGACAATATTCACAGGCATAGAATGCAAACATGCCAGTAGTTGTCATGTTAACTTAGAGTAGAGGAATGGCTAAGGAAATAAAGATTGTACTTTATGCTGTAAATGTTGGTAGAATTTGAAAACCCCAACTTGCGACTGGATAAAATGCGAACGTTTACTCGCCGTTTCCCTCCAACAACACCAACCACACCTCCCCAGAGACAGCCACTGAGCACAGACACTCTTGTACAAAAGGAAAGAGGTTTTATTCACAGTTTGTCCCTTTTTTTATTCAGTACAGAGGAAAGGTGCGGATGAGGAGGGACGTCGTGGACCAGTTTACGGAGGAAGAGGAGGCCGACGACCGCGCCGGGAAGGGCAGAGGAGGGAACGTCGCCGAAGACGGGAATGTTTTCTTTCGGGGACGTCTCTCCTCCCCCTTCTGTGTGTCATCCCTTCCAGCCCAGGAGGACCTCTTCGGAATGGGAATGAGAACCCCCCGGGTGGTCTCGAGAGGACGCACGGAAAGAAGATGGCTGGCGTATGCGGATGATGATGACATCATTATTTATTGAAAAGCATCCCCTGTTCCCCCACAAGCCGACACAGACATCCCGTGAGCCCCCGCAAGTCTCTGCTTTGAATGAGAGAAGAGGGGGATAGGGCGAATGTTGACCCCGTGGGTATACACGGAGGGCATGATGGAGGGAGGCAGACAGGGAAGGAGGAGGGAGGGGAAAGGCAGGAAAAAGCGAAGGGATTTGTCGTCTTTCTTCTGGTCTTCTTACTCCTCCTTCTCCTCTCCGTGTGTGATGACGTAGCAGATGTTCTTGTAGTCCACGTTGCCCGCGACGTCAGGGGGGAAGGCGGCCCACATGTTCTTGATCTGAGGGGACCACCACAAGAATTTAGTGAAGGGATGCTACTGGAAGAGTTGGAAGTAGCATAAGGCGACTAGTCATGTCTGGAGAGCAGGGGTGAGAACCGTGGTGCTCAAGGGTCACAACTGATATTGAAATAAATTTGCCCACCCACGGCAGGTGGTATCTTAGCAATAGGCTATGCCATGTCAGAGTTAAAAAAAAAAGAGCAAGCTTTTTCTTTTACATTGTCTACAACATTTTTACTTGGCATTTTTATTTTATATTATCAAGTTCCTTCTTCTTTGTCTTCTTCTGTGGTAGGTTTGCACCGCTAAATCACAACAGGCTGCCGTATGTATTACTTTGTTTTGTTACAGGGTTTCCTGTGGACCAGGCTATTTTTTGACATGACTTGGTCTTTACAGGTAACTTTTTACAAAAAAAAAAGACAAAGATCGTAACCTTAGTGAGGTTTATTTTTCGTAAAAGTAACATTTGCTAATGACTAACTAAATACTGCAAATAAAAGTCATCCAGTTTTACCTCCTCCTTGGAGAACCTGTCGCACTGAGTGGTCAGGAGTTCCTCCAGGCTGAGGACACACAAAATGGACAAAATGGAATCAAATATACTCATTTGCAGTCACTGCATAGATACTAGTAGCATCCACACAATCCACTTCGGTTTAGTGAGCTTCAAAGGAATTACTCTAAATGAGTATATTGGTATGAGTTTGGCTTCTTTCGCCTTCTTTGGCTGTTGTTGCACCGCAGAAGCAGGCTCAACAATAAGTGATGAGAAAAGAAGAGACAAATATGCACAAGAAGTCTTGAGAGTCACCCAAAGTCCACTGGAATAGGCTCCAGCTCACCCATGACCCTAATGAGGACAAGTGGTATTAAAAAAAAAAAAAATTAATGATGAGGAAAACTCACAACTGCTTCTTGATGGTTCCGGTACCCTCGGGGTCCAGGACCTTGAAGGCAGCAAGAATGACGTCCTCGGGGTCAGCGCCTGCGAAGGAAATTAGGTCATTATTTGAAATAAATCAATACAAAACTAATTTCACTTCCTGTATGTTGGTGTAGACTAGCTAAAAAAGCTACCCTTCAGCTTCTCGCCGAACATGGTGAGGAAGACGGTGAAGTTGATGGGCCCGCTGGCCTCCTTGATCATGGCCTCCAGCTCCTCGTTCTTGGTGTTCAGCTGCCCTGCAGCCAGAATGGAAAAAGATCAGGATTCATTACTCGAGACCGTGAAACACGTGTTCCTCAGCGGACAGCAGGTTCTAGCACATTCTCATTCAAGCTCCAGTACTCTGGGATGCGCTGCCTGCGGAAATGATAGGAGCAACATTTGACGAAATGTTTACATTTTGACTCTTATTTCTAAACTCTTGAGTTTGGTCAAACCACACCTAGTATGCCACTAGTCTCATACCCTGCTCCATCCCCAGACATCTGGTTTTTGGCCTGTTTTACTGCCACTTCTCCTCCCCCTTCCGCTCCGGCGATAAGCGAAGTGTGGCTGTTTCTGAGAAGGATTCTGCATTGATTGACAAGACCTGAGGAGGAGCACTCCCCCCTGAGGTGTCTACCCACGGCACTTTATTTCATGAAGTGCACTTTCATGCAGTTCAAACTACCATTTCCTAGCATCATATCACATGATAAATGGTGCCCACTTGGCATCCATTCCAGCTTGGTCATTTTGGAAGAGGGATCCCTCCACCTTTGATCCCTTGTCAAGGTTTCTTCCTTTCTTCCTTTTTTATGGGTTTTCTAAAATGTTCCTTGTCTGGATCAGGGGTCCAGACCAGGGATGTCTTTGATTTTTGTGAACTGTGAGCCTGTGAAGCCATTTGAGTCTCTTTTGTGTTTAAGGCCTATATAAAGAAACTTGACTTGAACAGTGGGAAAAAGACTTACCCAAGGAGGCCAGAACATCCCTCAAATCATCTTTGCTGATGATGCCGTCTCTGTTCTGGTCGATGATTGTGAAGGCCTGCAAGGAGACAAATTCATGGAAACATGAAGAACACTGAAGATATATTCGGTTCTATATTGCGTTCACGTGGAAAGCTAAAACCATCTGGATGCTTGTCAATAAGAATCTCCCCTTACTGGAGCGAGGTCCTTGAAGTACAGTAGTCACATTCCTAAAAGCGCCTGCGCCGGCTTTCCTTACGAGTTAATTTGAGACGGCGGGGAAACAGCTGTGTGATCTTCTTCGGCTGAAACTCAAGATCTTCAATTGGGTTCCTGGGGGTGCTAATCATTCCCGGAACATGGCGCCATGATCGAAGATAGTCATATATGCGATGGCCGCTGTCCATATCTCAAGAGGATTAATGGAGAGTGCCGGTGTCGAGGTGTAATTTTGGGGTGAGGAATTTGAGTGACAGCTGGATGATGGCGGTCAAAGGTAACCAAAACAGGACGGGGGTGTCGGACATTTCATCTCCGCGCAAACGACATGCTTGTTGAAGTGTCAGGGGACACGAGTGAGTGCGTAGGTTTGAGGCGTTTGGAGTGCGCGGGACAAACAACAACTGCGGTGAAAATGGATCAGGGTTTAAATAAACTCAGGTTTAGCTTTACGGAGGAAATGAAGTGAAAGCGGGTGGATGGACTGAGAGTTGTTCAGATTTTGGTGGGGTTCTCACCTCCTTGTACTCCTGAATCTGACTTTGCTCAAACATGGAGAAGACGTTGGAGGAGCCGCTGTCTCCGGCTGCCTGCCTCCTCTTGGGCTTCTTGGGTGCCTGCACAGCAAATTATGGAAAGAAAGGAGAGAAGGTTACTTCGTTACTTATTTAGTTAAGGATGAGGGAATTCTTCAATCAAATCATTCTTTACGTTTTACATGGCATTTACTTGCTTTCTTATCTATTCTTACGTTTAAATGCTGACTTATTTTTTCTTGCATACTTGATTACTTATTTAATTATCTTTGCTTACTTACTAGCTTACACTTCCATGTACTTTTGCTAACGTGTTTACTTTTTCTTATGCACTTGCTTACTTTTACTTGCTTTGGCTTGCTTACAAATTTACTTGCTTCCTTACTCATATTCTCTTGCTTGCTTACGCTTGTTTGCTTACTTCCTCACTTGATTTTACTCGCCTGCTTTCTTACTTACGTATTTACTCCCTTACTTGCCTATTAACTGACAAGCACGCTTACTTTGACCAAGTTGCTTCCTTACTTACTTTTAGTACGTGCTTGACTGCTTACTTCTTTACTTTTCCTTACTGACATTCTACTTATATTCTTCCATTTGCTCACTTTTACATACCTATTTACTTGTACTTTACTTATTGCTTGCATATCTGTTTGTGCGCATACATACTTTTACTTACTTGCTTCACCTGCTTCATTACAAACAAGACCTACTTGCTTTCTTATGTTTGCTTACTTACATATTTACTTGCTTGACTTTTTACTTATATAAGCACTTACTTTGGCCAACGTGTTTGCTAACTTTGCTTCCTTTTACTTCTCCGCTTCCTTACTTTTGCTTACTTTTCCTCCTTCCTTTTTGGTTGACTTACTTTTACCCACTTGTTTGCTGATTTGCTTTAACTGACATATTTGCTTTGACTTACTGACTTTCACCTACTTGTTTTCTCACTTTTACTTGGTTACACACCGTGAGGTTCTTTCTTACCTTTGCTTACTTAAGTACTTACTGAGTTACCTGCTTGCTTACTTGTAACTGTTTCATTTTATTTGCTTCTTTATTATTGTTTTCCTTATTTACCCTTTATTGACCTTTTTTATACTTACTTTAATACTCACTTATTGACTTTTTCCGACTAATCTAACTACCTTGGAATGGGAATCTTAAAGGCACGGTCCTTGTTCCTGAGGTCCGTCATATTAATGATGCATTTTTGCATCCTCAAAGGGGTGCGAATGTTACCAAACATACAACAGCCACAAGAAAAACCAAAGGAAATCCAGAATGTAGGCTGAAAAGTCCATGTTGGCGGGGCAGCTACTCACCATCTCGAGACGCTGAGAGCGGTGGTTTGGGACGATGAAGAAAGAGAGGAGAAGGTGAAGCCGCGTGGGTCCTCTGCCCCCGGGGGGCTTATATAGCCCTGGGCTGCCTCGTCTAACTTTAGCCACAGCCTCAAGTTTGGATGGGGGATGAAAAAGAGAGCGAGAGGGGAGGATGCTTGGGGACGAGCGGATGGCAAAACCCGAGGAGACAGAATGGCCGGTGACGGCGTATCCCCTTACAGGAGAGCCGAAATAGACGCGGGGAGTCTTGGAATGAAGTCAACCTGATTGCTGAGGGAGCTTGCGGCAGGTCCTCCGTCCCACGTGGACTAATAAGGACATTGAGGACACGGATGCTCGGAGGACCGGAGGACAGAGCGCTCCCTCCTCCCTGCTTCCTCCTTGGCCGCCTTTATTTTTGGGCCCTCGCTCGGTGGGATATCAGGGAGTGGGACGCGAGGATGCGACCCACGCCGCCTTGACCGTGTATGTGCACGGCTACCGTGTCTCTTGATGGAATCACGTCGCACTCACTGATGTCACACAAAGTTTGGTGTATTCCATTTACTTTATGTACATATGACATGTCTCCAACAATGAACCCGATGACAAAAAAGTGGTTTCAATACATGAACTAATACAAGCATACCATCAATTTAAAGTCAATACAGTTGACAGTTCTACATATTGATTTATTTCCCGGGCAAGATATAATGCTAATTCAAAACAATTTTTAGCTTTCGTTGCCATTTTTAGGTGTTGAATTAACCTTGTTTTCCCACACCTGTTACAAATATTCATCATTACCATCAATCGCCATTATTGTCAGCAATTTTAAATTATTAATGGATGGATGCTGTAAAAAAAAAAACAAAAAGCGAGAAAATGTTATCTTTAGCGATGCTAACGCAACAAGTTGGAAAACTATATAAAGTATTTTTAAATGTGTATACTAAATATAATTACTTTCATGTAAGAATGATTCATATATAGTTATATATCAAGTTATATCATTGTATTCTAAGTAATATTGTGACTTTCCTCTGGGATCTCGACAGTAGATCAAGTGTTGCCTTCAGAGAAAATCCGAAATCATAGCTTTCTTCACACAACTGAGCAATTGCATTCATCTTCAATCTCATCTATCTATCTATCTATCTATCTATCTATCTATCTATCTATCTATCTATCTATCTATCTATCTATCTATCTATCTATCTATCTATCTATCTATCTATCTATTTCTTTAGCCAATCAAGTCAGAAATGTATGAGATTTCGTCAGAGTGACAAAATGTATGACAATGTGTCAGACACTTGAACACACCATTAACCTGTGATCTCTCCCTGGCGGCCCTTTTGTGAAAAGGTGTGACTTTGCTGCTTGGCATTTTTGCACCCATTTACCAACCGGGAAGTACCCTGGCCCGGGCCCCTCCCTGGCCAAAATATAAGGGGATTACTCGGCATGTCGCTCGTGATGGCAGCGGACGTTCGCTGGAGGAAGGGGACAGCTGGGGGTGACCGAAATAGCAAAATAAACTTGAGCCTCAGCCAAGGCGGGGAGAGCGGTGGCGGATGAGTGGTTGGGGGCTTGAACCCTCGCTAGCAAAACGCTTTCCCCTGTTTGTCTTTTTGCATCCAAATGTACCCGTCGCTAATCCGCGCTCATTTCATTAACGAGCCACCCGTCGGCGGAGGCTATTATTGGCTGTTTATGTTTCCACGCATCTCTTTTCACCTGTTGCACCGGTTCACCTCTTAAACACTCACAGTTTGGGCCCGTCTGTTTATCCTGGCACATCCCGAGCCTTCCCCACCCCTGACCCCTTGTCGCTTGGGTAGCGGCTGACCTTTGAACCCGGCCTAACGTAACTGTCACCACCTTGTTGAATGAGTGATGTGTGACGCCACGCTGACGTTTGGGCCTTCAAGTACCTTTTTTCTTCTTCATGGTGCTAAAACACAGGGTGTCCAAAGTGTAGCAAGAGGCCCATTGGCAGCCTACGGATCTTTTTTTATAGGCCCACGGCATATTGTAGAAGCTGGCGCCCGTGTCACTTAGCAGCATGAAATTTGATAGGGATGACTATCATGAGTAGACCCACTGAAACGTTTGAAGAAGCCGTGCCTGAAAAGACGCAAGAATTCTGCCATTTTGTTTAAAGCGACCATTTTAAGGTCATGATGTCCATTTTCTGGGGTCCTTCAAAGACGGACTACTCCTTGAAATGCTTTAAAATTTCAGCCCCCAAACTCAGTTTCACTTAGAAGCATGAAATAGGATATCTATGTCATGTTATCTATGTCATATTGTAGAAGCTGAAGCCTGTTTCACTTATCAACATAAAATTCGTTAGGCATGATTATCATGAGTAGACCCACAAAATGTCTCAAGAAGCCATGCCTGATAATACACAGAAAGTCTGCCATTTTGGTTTAAAGCGACCATTTTAGGGTAATTTTGGCCAATTTCAGACGTCCTTTAAAAACAGACTATTCTTTGAGGTTTTTTTTTTTTCAGCTTCCGAATTGAGTTTCACATTAACTGCGAATTTGATTGACATGACGATAATGAGTAGACACACAAAAAGGTCTCAAGAAGACATGCCTGAAAACACACAGGAAGTCTGCCATCTTGGTTTGAAATGACCATTTTTTTTCAAGGGGTCCTTTCGAGATGAACTCTTCCTAGAGATTTCGTCCGATCGCTACCAAATTTAAACCATACAAACGAGACAGATGGGCTAAATTGTGAAAGGTTTTCGCCACTGTGTGTAGGCGTTGCACGACCGTGGTAGCATGGTGTCGTCAATGTTCGAAAAATTGAGCTCCTGAAGCATCTTTCACTTTGTAACATGAAATTTGGTAGGCGTATCGATCTGAGGAAACCCAGAAAAATGTCTCAGTAAGCCCCTCCGGAAAAGACACAGGAGGTCTGATATTTTCCTCTGAAGTGGCAGTTAAATACATCTAGGACGAACAAGTTTTAATTTTCGTTACGGCACCTGACACTCACATCTCACACCTTGTTGTGTTAAAAGCAATTTATAAAGTAAGTTCATTCAAGATTACAGGATCCAATCATGTTCCAGCGCTGCGTGTCCTGCCTATACATAAGCGGGCTGGGATTCCTAATAATGCGTCGCTCCATGATGGTTGTGGACATAACAACCTGTCTGCGTTTTTCTGCTCTTTGTCACGTATAGACTGACCTTGCTCACTCTTCACACGTGCCGCTGACACACGCGTGTATGTTGCAACTTGCAAGTTGGCGCAGATGCAACACGAGACGTCCTGGCACGCTCCTCCGAAGCCATCCATCACTTTTGACTCGATTGTAATGTCTGTCTGCCTGTCTGACTGACTTGTCTTTAGGTCTGTTTGTCTGTCTGTCTGGAGGCAAAGTGCAGGAATGTCAAGATGCTCCCAGCTTGAACTGTAGGGCCTCATTGGACATGTTATACTATGTGTGTGTCTGTCTGTACTAATCAGCTAAGCATAAATAGTAATACATTTTAAATAAAAGAAATTGGGGTTACTGTCGAGATGTGAGCTTTGTTTAATTTCAGAACATCCTGTTTTATTTTTGAAATATCGCCATTGTAATGTATTTATCAACTAAACAACGTGACAAAACTGTTTATTTAGACTTCTAGCGGCCCCTACTGGTTGAAATTTAAAACCACCATAGTCCCTTCACGCCACGGTATGAGTGTTTAAATTTTTTTTTAAATTGTTTCAAGCAGAAAAACGCCTCATCCTTGAGACAATTATGTTCCAACCACTAACCTGAACCGCTAATTCCAACATAACCCTAACCCTAAATCTAATCCAGACCCCTAAACTAAACCATTCCCAATTTTACCCTAATTTCTCTTGAAGGTCCCATATTTTGGCTTTTTAGACCTCCATAGAACGACTCTCTAACATGGACTTAGTGTAAAAGTGCCAATTTCATTTCAAAAAACACCTTGGTTTTGCCATATGCGTGTCCAAAAAAGGACCCTGTGACAGCTACTTCTGTTTGACCCAGTTTTGTATCCACTTTGCCCATATTTGGCTGTCTTTTGTTTGTTTTTTGCCTCCGAGTAGAAGCCGCACTTGTGAGAGCACACGTGTTTGTTATGGTGACAGCTCGAGAAATTCGAATCTTGTAAAACCCCCGTGTGTTATATACTCTATAATGGTACGGCTGGTCGGTGGCCGGCTGGATCTCGCTTCGCACCCGGAAGCCTCATTTTTCTCGTCCAAATTCATGTTACACAACATGGCATTTTTGATTGGCCATTACGTTTGCGACGTTGTGATGCAGTTCTTCTGCGATGAAAATTTTGCAATTTTATTTGTGTATTATTGATTTTTTAAAATTATTTTTGGTTGATCTATTGGTAGTAAAAGGACCAGTTTCACTAACATTTCCCTGGTGGTCTAGTGGTTAGGGGCCTGAGTTTTATTCCCGGTTAAGGAACACCAGCCAGGTCGGTATTGCAAATGAGAATCTCTTCTCAATAGCCTTACCTGGATAAATTAAGGTTTAAGTTTTACAATTTTTTTTCATGTTACTTTTTCTTAAATAATTGGTTAATGAATGGCACAGTGGACGAGTGGTAAGCACAACCACCTCGCAGTTCTGAGGTTGAGGATTTAAATCCAGGCTCTGGACTTTCTGTGTAGCCGGTATGTTCTCCCCGAGGTTGCCTGGCTTTCGTACGGGTACTCCATTTTCCTCCCAAAAACATGCATGTTAGGTTGACTTTGGGGTGTATTTGGGTGGTGGAAAGGTGAATTAATTATAATCAAATGAAGTATAAACAAAACAATAAAACAATTTACAATGTGTAAAAAAATTACAATGTGTTATTATTTCATTATCAAAGCAAACTATTTTACTTTCTAACTTTTTTGTTTTTTTTAGGTCATCTAAACATCACATGGCCCACCGTTGTGAAATGGAAGCACTGATCCAAACAATCGATAACACGTCAAGTTCAGTTTTTTTCATCTCAGTTCCTCTCCAAAGAGTCTTTTTTTTTGTTTTCACGACAGGTTGATAAGATCTTCTTGGACGTTCTCTTCTGGGGGCTGCCGACCGGTCAGCCACTCCTCGTGGGCCTTCTTCACCTCTTGGCCGTAAAACTCGTGCAGCTTAAAGAAGTCGTCCCGCGGATCGAAACTCACCAGAGGCCACTCGCCGTACGACGGGGGCGTTGGCACGTTCAAGGGGGTGACGTGAGCGTTCCACCTGTGCCACGGCTTGGGTGACTTTTTGATGACTACTGCTGATGGTGATAATGATGAGGATGGCGGTGGTGGTCCCAGGTTCAAGTTGCTGCAGGGAGACTCACCAGAACTCTGGTGAGGCTTCAAGTCTGCCAAAAAAAATTAAAAATGCCAAATGGAATCATTAGGATTGTTTTGGTGACAAAACACACACCAAGGAAGAGGAGAAATTTTACAGAGCAGGTTTAGCACACATGAATGCAGCACACAAGGTCTTGTGACTAATACGGCAGCGACATTCCCACTTGTATGATACATTGACCAAGCATACAATTTTTGAGTTTATTATCTGATCACATGTAGGAGCCTTCATTTCCGTTAATTGTTTTAATAAGTTCATTAAAGTTTGTAGACTGACTAAATTATTCCAAAAAGTACCTCAATTGTCAGACTGACAATACGTCGGCTTCTTTAAAAATGCAAAGAAATCTTTTTGGTCGGGTCTGGAAGCCAGTTCAAAGGTCTCCTGATGTTACCTTTTGAACTGAATGTCAAATTCTTGCTCTATTCAAGTTTGAACGTCATTTGCTTGGATTTGTTAGCCTTAATCTTACCTTTCGATCCCAACTGTCATTCAGACATCTTGTGTCAAATTGAAAATGCATACATTTCTTACCCAGTCAATAAAAGTTTGAAGACAAAAATGAAGATTGTCTCATGAGTTTCTACCTTTAGCCATATTTTGTTAAGATTGCAAATAGATCCAGGACTGGTCTGAGATATAGTGACATCAAATGCACTCGTGTCGGTCTCAGACATCAGCTACCGCCGCCATCTTCTATGAGATCGCTACCTTGATACTGCGTGTGCAGGTCTCTCAGCAGCAGCGACAGGTAACAATGGCTGGCGGACAGCAAAACCCGTACCCAGCTCTCCACAGTGTCCTCTTCCCCTGCCGCAAACTGGTAGCTCTTAAATCCAGGCCCCCGGAAGACCAAACCGAAGCAGAAGCGTCCGTCGGTGTCCGCTCGCCGCACCGCGCATCCCTCCAGCACGATGACACCCAACAGGCGGCGGTCTGCGGGCCGCTCCTGGTAGAAGAGCAGGTTTCCTTTCAGGATGAACCAGCGCCGATGGTATGAGCCGTTTTTCTGTTTCTGCGAGGATGATGGGATTATTTGAGGTTTTGCTTCAAATTGAGCTGATTTTTGGATGTTTCGCTTGGGACCTTTTTGAAGAGATATCCTTCATTGTCAACCGGTGACGTGCAGGATTGGTAATGAGTCAAAATCTTCTTGTGGAGCTTCATAACAACACTAAAAGGAAGGGAACATGCTTTTGATAGGAAACCTAATCCCCAACCAGGACTCTCCCTTCCAGCTAACCGCAACCCATATCTACCCTATAAACCCCAATCTCGCCCTGACCCTAATCCTTAACCCTAACCCCATTTTTACCATAATATTAACCTTACTCTCCCGTAACTCTAACCTTAGACCCCAACTGTTCCCCTAACGGCAACCAGTAACCCGTAACGATAACCCTACTCTACCCAAACGCTACCCTAAACCCAACCTAGGCTTAACCTCGACACTAAATCAAACCCAAAACCACTAACCCTCTGTTAAACCTATAGCAAACACTCCTTGTGTGTATTATGCAAAGCGGACTATAGTGACATCCATGACTCACCTCTGCCAATGCTGAGTCCCTAACACGGTCCCTTTGACACCCTCATTAAACATTTCTTTCATTTGTTTGTTTGTTTTTTTAAAAGTGAAACTCGTCTTCTTATCACTCTTCGTCTTTCCTCAGAGCGAGAACACAGGCGCTCTAAAATGTTTGAATTTCAAAGTTTCAGGTTACTTCCTGCGATCGTGTGGCCGAGGACGAGTGCTGAAATATAAATAACTCGGCCCACTTCCTGGTAACAGAACCCAGACACATTGTGTTCTCTGCGATATGGCACCGAGGCCTCTGGTGGAGTGGTCGCTGAGCAAAAAAGGTGTCACCTGGAAGTGATGCTCGACCGCTTCTGCATTCTGGGTCACTCGTGAATTACTCCAGTATGTCATGTGCTGCACCACCGACTCCCAAATCCTCATTTATGACACTTGTAATTATCCCAAACCCACTACTATTCTGAGTGAATTATTTTTATCAGTGCTTTTACCCCTTTCATATGAGGATCAGGTGGGCTTTCTCTTGCTTAGCCCCAACCACAACCACAACCACCCCACCCCGCTTGTTTGACAAACACTGATCCCTTTTATCCTGCTGGACCACAAACAACAGTACTAGGAAAAATATTGTTGAAGCTATTTTAGATTAACAGTTCGCCCCCCATACGAGTGGTGGCGCTGTTGGCTTTACAAGGGCAACCTCTGCAAAGTAGAAGAAGAAAAGAAACCACCGAAGAAGAACAAAGCAGCGCAAACGTCGTTTCCAAAACATCGCTATCAGGTTACTTTTTTTTTTTTTTTTTACCCATTTGTTGGTTCATACTACTTTTTAAATATAGAAAACCGACGCTGTCACCACGTGACCATTGCATTTGATTCATAAACAAACAAGGCGTCACCGAACGCAAATAAGCTCACAGTGCTTTAGATTCGTGAATGTGCCGCCTGCTGCTGCAAGCTAACATGTTAGCAAGAACGCTAACGTGATTGCTGTGCCGATATTCACACACTTTTCTCCCCTGACACCTCATACTCTTGTGTTTTTGGGAATAAAGTGTCCCCGTGTGGCTTTTTAAAAGCACCATGTCCAAAAGGAAAGTCACGTTTGCGGATGGTGACGGTGTGGAGCTGGACGACGAGGTCCCAAACAAAAAGGTACTTTTGTAATCTTTCTCAATATTTAAAACATTACATCGCACACTTTTTAAATCATGTATGTGCCTGTTTCTCCATTTCATAAGTTTCATTTTGGAACGTATGTATAATTGGGCGGCACGGTGGCCGACTGGTTAGAGCGTCAGCCTCACAGTTCTGAGGTGCGGGATTCAATCCCCGTCCCCGCCTGTGTGGAGTTTGCATGTTCTCCCCGTGCCTGCGTGGGTTTTCTCCGGGCACTCCGGTTTCCTCCCACATCCCAAGAACATGCATTAATTGGAGACTCTAAATTGCCCGGAGGCATGACTGTGAGTGCGAATGGTTGTTTGTTCCTATGTGCCCTGCGATTGGCTGGCAACCAGTTCAGGGTGTACCCCGCCTCCTGCCCGATTACAGCTGGGATAGGCTCCAGCACGCCCGCGACCCTACTGAGGAGAAGCAGCTCAGAAAATGGATGGATGGATGTATAATTGGGCACCGAGACGAATTTGAGACATCAAAAATTGACATATTAAAAAAGTAACTTTATGTTTTGTACAAACACTGTGGTTGTATGTTTGGAGTTCCTGCCCAGCCATCAAATGTCAAATCAAACACCCAAGTAAATAAATCAACTTCCTTCTGAAAATGTGTCGGTGAGCCCTTCTGCAGTTGCGCCCCACTGTTGGCACTTGTGCTCATTAACATAACCACACCCACACTTGAGTTTCTTTGGCGTGGGGCTGTTTGTGTTTAGTGATGTCACGTGCCACAACTTTTTCATTTGTTGACTCATGTAATTGAGTGGCTGGATGGTGAAATACAGCATCCACCAGTGATGATGCAATTGAATCCCTTTGGGCGCTCACTTTCAGTGAGATGACTGTGGTAACTTCCTTTGAATTACACTAATTTGCGCATTATGTTTATTTTCTTGGGCACTGGCGTGTTTTATTTGTTTTTTAAATGAGTCAGTTTCACACAGTTTTCACGCCTTATCTCCAAGAAATGCATCATAATAATATAACATTTTTGATACTTGGGGTATTTTGACAAAAGCAGCCTACAGACATGTTATTAAGTAACTTGTGAACTATTTTAAATGGTGGAAAACAAATTAATTATATCTTTACTTTTGTGCGTTGAAATGGTCTTAAACACGGAAAAAAACATTCAAATGTTACTTTTTGTGCGTCCTGAAGCCGACCCTTGAGGTGGCGAGCGGCCCGGGTTCCAGGTTCAAGGGCAAGCATTCCCTCGACAGTGACGAGGAGGACGAAGGAGAGGAAACCCAGAGCAGCAAATATGACATTTTGGCCAGCGACGATGTGGACGGTGATTCTCTCGTATTATCCACAAGCTGTGCGATTGTCTTGTTTTCTGCCTTGCCATCAGTTGTGTACTTGATGTCCGTCGTGGTTCTCAGGCCAAGAGAACGCCACTATCGATTACGACGAGGGCGTTTCCATCACGCCCTTCAACCTGGAGGAGGAGATGCAGGAGGGACACTTTGACTCAGAGGGGAACTACTTTATCAAAAAGGAAGAGCTGATCCGAGACAACTGGCTCGACAATATCGACTGGGTAACTGCGTTCCGATGACCTTTTTCCTTTAGCCTCTTTCACACAAATATCACACTGCATCAGTAGACTGCATTTACATTTTACACAGAACCCAGCCAAGTGAAATATTGCTACAACTTTGGGCGTTTGCATCTCACAATCATATTAGCCCCTTTTCCACAGAGTTTCCATAGTATTCGTGCATCAGAGACTTAACAGAAGACCGAGGATTTATACGCCTTTCTCAGACGGAGACAGGTTTACGTAACCAAATGTAGGATGCTTCGTGAAAGCGAGCAATGTCCGGCTTTTCTGGGTTATATGTGAATTGCCCAGGATTAAATGCCGGCTTTACTGTGAAGTCACTAAAGAGCCAATATAGCAAAAACTTTGTGAAATGGGCTGCTAATCTGATTGCGAGATACTATGTGGACATATACACAGAGGTGGCAATATTCCTGTTTGGTTTTGTGTTAAAGGTTCCATTATCTTTTTCTCTGATGCGCCAATTTTTCAGAAAACCTTTGTGAAAGAGGATTCTGATACTATCTCTGAAGGCACATAATTGTCGGGGCAACTTTGCCCAAGGTACCTGATGCAGAATTCTTTTCAACCTCCTCAAAAATCATTGGCATAGTTGAAGTATAGCACAGGTGTACAGTGAAACCCTACTATTCACGGGGATAGAGATCGACCCATACAAAAATCCTCGAATAATTGATGCCCACCCTAAAAGGGGTTTGTAATTGTGTATAGATGACAAAAGATGGTGGCAAAGCACTTCATACGGAAAGGATCATAAAGCACCAATGCCATGCATCTGTCATGTACACAATCATGAACCCATGTTAAATAAACAACTAGTTAGTTGTTTATTCGACACAAACTACATTCGCATGAGGCTCAGCGGTATTATTAGCTTGTAGAGAAGCCTATAAATAACACGCTTGCACAAACTGATGTGACATCACACATGGGCGAACAAATATGCACACTAGCACTTAACAAACGATATTAAGTCAGTGAATTCACCTTCAGGCATTTACACACAATAATAAGTGATATGGAATACAGGCAAATTGTAACAGTAAAGTAGACCACACGGAATATTAGTAGCTGCAACGGAAGGGAAGCAGAAAGATACTTTGTTTTACTTTTGACGGTGTACGAGATGCATTTAACAACCGCCAACAAAACAGGACCTCTCAAATGCAGATCCATAAACACTATCAATGAATTAAACCCAACAACAAGATATTCCACCAGATGGCGCCAAAGTAATAATTTGCTTGATTTCTTTCTTTTTTCTTTTTTTTTTCAGCGAAGAGTGGGAGGAAAATAATTCACTAATATGGGAATTCACAAATGCGTGTGCCACCGTGAATATTTACAAAGAGTTTTAAAATAAATACAGCATAAAGTCAAAAATACTTTTTACAGAATGTATACAAAAGCACTGACTGGAGTTCCACAATAACATCCAACTTCAGGCCTATAAAAAGAAGCAAATCAATTTTACTTTTTACCTTAGTCCCAACCTCTCCACTTTCTCATGGCACGCTCCACAATAAAACCTTTCAAAATGGTCCCTAAAGTACCCCTAGACCCTCCCTCCGAGCATCACATGGGACAAATGACTAAGTATACATTCTATGGGCTTATAATTGTCCTTATTTTCTAGGTGAGGATCAAAGAGCAGCCATTCAAACAAAAGAAGAAAGGACTCGGAGCCAAACGCAAGCGCAGAGTAGGCGATGAAGACGAGGCCGATGAGGAGAAGAAGCGGGAGGAGCAGCGAGAAAACAAGGAAGGTGCCGAAAATGAGGAGAAGGAGGAAGAGGAAGAAGAGGAGGCCGAGCCCGCTGAGGACCCCCTGGCCTCCCTCACGCGGCAGCAGCTTACAGAAGCCCTGGTGGAACTCTTGTTGCCAGGGGAGACGGTCACGGGGGCGCTGCGGCGGCTCGGGGGCCTTGGCGGGCGGAAGAGGGGCAAACTGCGGGACGCCGGCGACCATGCGGCAGAGAACAAGCGGGACACGGAGAAGCTGGACCGCCTCACGTCTCTCGCCGACAGGCTGGTAGCGTCGGGCATGTACGGCATCTACCAGCAAACCCAAGAGAAGCTGGCGCACACGCTCAAGAGCATGAGCAGAGAGCGACCCGCGTCGGCGGCAAAAGAGGAAGACGAAGACAAACTGGACATGTTCGGAGAGGAGTTTGACGAGAAGCAGGGCGCGCGTAACGAAGAGGAGAAGGACGACAAAAGAGGTTTGACTCTTGCTTGCTTTCTTGCACGAGTGTACCGATTTCATTGAATCTCGTGTTGTCTCTTAGTAGTGAGCGAGGAGGTTTTGTGGGAGTACAGGTGGGAGAATGAGGACAAATCGGAGGTCTACGGGCCCTTCACCAGTCAGCAGATGCAGGTAGACCACTTTGATGGACTGTTCGCAGTCATAATGTGCTAATTGAAAAGTTACATTACATTACAGTGCACTCCCACCCCTTCGCATGTGTTTTCTTACCTCATCTGTTCCCTGAAAAACACACTTTTTCGTGGCTAGCCAAATATTTTTGGGCCCTTACTGCAGCTCCCATAGCGGTGGCAAATGGCTAAGTAGTAATTCGTATTTTTATGGATTGGGAAGGCGACCGACAAGCCAGCGTCCTTGCACTTTTAATTGCATTTTTTCTAAATCAAATCATCTCTGCCATTTTTTTAAGGGTAAAGTTGTAAGGGAAGTTAAAAATATTATTGTTTTGGGATCATAGTTTCCAAACTATTAATATAGGCATTTATAAACATTTTGGGGGAGGCATTGTTTTGATGGATTTTGTTCTTAACCCTTTACTCAACGGCAGAGTACCAGGCATCTATTTGAGGTAGGGGGGCTTAACGCCTCCCTCAAATAGATGCCTCAATTTTAATCAGAGTACAAAAGTGCAATAAGTATAATCCGGTATTACGTGAAATCTACTATTCGCGGTCGGGCCTGGTGTCTATCCCCTACGAGTAGCGGGGGTCCACTTTAACTTTTGTCCAAAAACACCAGCCAAAATTATTTTTTTTCCCCCCAGCAAATTCGGGTTCAACCAATCATGATATCAAACTGTTGTGTTGCTAGTTATTGCGGCATACACAGGACGCCCGCTAACCTGTCTTCTGGGTTTGGTCACGTGACATTCTGCATATAGCAGAATACGTTTGCGAGCTAACAGCTGAGCTTGTTTACACTCTGTTGCTAAGCAAAACAGAAACATCAAACGCCCCTTGGATAAATTCACAAAAGTACAGACCAACAGCAATTGGTGTTCCAGTAGTGATGAGGGACTGATCCCCAATGTTGTGCGCTAAACAAAACAGCAGCACCTACTAAAAGCCCATAAACAGTCTCTCAAATGAATTGGGAGACTGCATATTTTTTATGTATTTTAGTATGTCTTTATAGTAGCTTTTACTCTGGAATAATCCTCACCACACTTTCTCAGTAAATTCAACTGTCAGCTTTACAGATGTCACATTTGCTCTGCTTCTTCTGCCCCCCACCGCACTAATTCTCTGGTTGTGTGGTCAGGACTGGGTGGATGAAGGCTACTTCAGCAGCGGCGTGTACTGCAGGCGCTTGGACCAGGAAGGCTCGCAATTCTACAACTCCAAGAGACTGGACTTCGAGCTCTACACGTGATCGCCTTCTCTCACACGGCACGACATCGTCTCTTCTTGTGTCCACATTGTTTTTAAATAAATTGCCCAAATACATGTATTGCTGTCTGTTACTTGTACATAACAATAAACAAGATAGCTCCTCAATGGCATGAACACACAATGATGCCCTAGAAAGCATTAGGAATTTTCAATATCAGAATCAAAATCATTTTTTTGCCAAGTATGTCAAAAACACACAAGGAATTTGTCTCCGGTAGTTGGAGCTGCCTAGTACGACAACAGACAATCAATTGACAGAGAATACTTTTGAGACATAAAGATATTGAGAAAAACAGTCACTGAGCAATAAAAGGTTGCTAGTAATCTGGTAATTTTGGTACAATTTGTGTGTGTTGTTTGGGCAGAATAATGTATTATTTTTTCCAATTGTCAACGATTGTAGAATAAATTGTACGTGTTACTATTTCTCCTTTTCGGATTAACTGACAAATATAATAGTTCGAATAATAAATTTCAATACAAACATTCATAGATATGAATGGGTACTTGGTCGATAAACCAAGCGCAACGTAGCAGCCCAGCTAACCTACGTGCCTCTGTGGCGGCCATGTTGGGAAGGTCCTCGTTCCCATCGACGCCAATGCATGGCCACTAAAATTAGGTCGTAACTTGCTTATTCCTCAACCGGTTTTCATGAGCGTTACACTGTTTTGTCAACGCCAAAGCGTATGCTATCAATACACAACATTAGAAAAAGTTTTTAAATGTGAAAAGAACTCCCAGTACGACGTTTTACGTATGCAGCACAATGTACAGGCAACCTTGGTCTTTTGGTTGTCTTGCCGTCCACACACGGAATGCAAAGACGACTTTGACCTCCCTAGCTAAACTGAGCGTCACGGTCGGCACGGAGCTCAAAATGGGTGCATCGTATCTACCAATACAGATCTGGGCTAACGTCGATCACACCGGTTTCTTGATTGGTCACCCCCCACTAAGTCATGTATCAAGGTATTTTCCCATTGGCCGTGCATAAGAGGCGGTCGCTGGTCGACCTACAAGATCGATTCCGATTGGCCAAGCAGCGTGTTTGTCGGATTTGTAAAAAATGCACCCATCTGCAGTCGCTGTTGGTCGCCGTCCGGCGTGTCTTGTTTACGATGAGGACGTAAGCGTTGTCCGCCGTGGTCCAGCTCGACATTTCTGGTAAGATTTTGTCACTTTTTAAACGAAAATCAGTTTCTCAACTTGCGTGAGCCAGACGAGCGGCGATTCCTTGTAAGGGAGTAAACAGATGCACCGCGACCACTCCCGGATTCGGCTATTCTCTGGCGGAAAGACTGTAGCACTGTAACCCAGCGAGAATCAGTAAATCTCCACTGATTAAACTAACTCTCTGCTCGGGTTTAGGTGTCTGGGGAGATGTCTTTCCGAACACGCCCGTCCACGCCGGACGCGTGACGAATGCCCACGAATACGTCAGCGGCTTGCTCACGCTTTAAAGTTAACATTTGACACGGGGTGCATTCCAGCAAATAGACGGCATTCTTCTGTCAGCGGCGCGCCACATCATCTTAAAAAAACAAAAACCTGGATTTCAAGATTGAGGGAATAAATCTCACAACATAAACAATATGCCAATAATGTGTAAAGACGGGCTTAGTTTTGACAAAACTTCCGTGTTTCATTTTTTTCCATTTCATGTTCAGTTGGTCCAGTGAGTGAGTCTTCTGAAATAACAACTAGAAAAATATGGAAATAATAAATTAAATGTGCCTGTTAACAGTTGCAAGCTCGAAAACCGAATTTTAAGGAGGATTTATTGCGAGTTGGCGATGCCTTTTAGAACACTTTATTGGCGATGCCTTTTAGAACAATTTATTCCACAAACGCCCCCCCCCCCCCCCCCCCACCCAAAAGAAAAAAAGAAATCCTGAATATTTACCAATATTCATCGCGTCAGTTTGAATCTAAACATGTCAAGTAAAAGTAATCACATCTTTTTGGCCACTAAACCGGACAGAGTAAGTAAACAAACCCCATGTCATTTGACCTCGGCAGAAGAATTGAGAAAATAGGCTAAATGGCCTCAATGATGATTTTTAGCCTTCTTGTCTACAGCCATAGTTTGAATGTGTTAAGTGTCAGTTGAAAAAAAGATATCACGTGAGATAGAATGTTTCCAAGGGACATGGAATGTTTGCTGTAATTTACACTTCATCCTGTAAGTTGATTAAAAAGTAGACTTGCTGGAAATTCAGACATGGCTCACATGACCATTGAGGGACTGGCTCATGAATTGATATTTCTGCTGTTCAGATTAATGGCACAGGTGTGCTCTTTTTGCGCTGAAATGGATAGCGCGCTGTGATGTAGCCATTATTGTGATAAACTACTCGAAGACAACCCAACCAAGCAGTTTATGCATGCCTGTGAGGGAAAATGCCTTCCACAAACCCAATGATGTAAGTTTGGTTCCTTGTCTGTCCCTTTTTAGAAGTGACAGCTCTGCCACCAGACAGTCTCGCGATCTTCATTGTACAACTGTTCTTTGCTGTAGTTCATCTCCTGTGTTTTGGCCCAGCAGTGATGGCGATGTGTTGTATTGTTGGTGTGCTGTTGTTGTTTGCAGAGGAGCAAGCGAGCGAGAGGCGGGCCATGTTGACTTTTCCCTCCAACTCGCTCCCCCACCTCGTTTTACCGATGGATGGTGATGCAATGATCCCCCACCCCTTCTGTAGTGCACCCCCCCACACTGAGCCTCCACCACCACCTCCTCCTCTCCTCCCCCTTCCCTCCACCACTCCCAGGTATAGTCGCCCCTCACGTCGACCCCTCATTTTTTTCCACACGTATATGGGTGTGTGGTCCCTTAACTCATGAGTTACATAACTTAAGTTTTTCAAGATACAAGCCCTTGAACAGCTGATTTTTCTTCTTTTTTTCTTTTGCTTTTACTTGCGAGTGAAAATGTGAGAGATGAACGCTAGGTGGTGGCAGCGATTTTTAACTCTCTTCACATCAGGCAGCAGTTTGGCAGATAGTTAACAATTCAAGTCATTTGTTGCCGCTCCCAACTCATGTTAACTTTAAAACTAAACATAAAACAAAGAGAATTACAAATGCTTTTAAAACAACAACAAACATTACCTTAAAGTCCGCTATCTTCATATTGACGCATAATGGGAAATGCCATAGAGGGGCGAACAAATAACAAATAGTATCGGAGTTGCAGTGTTATAACACTTTGAGCAATGGATATTTAAACACAAACTGTAGCAACACAATATATCAATGCTTACAGGCATCTATTCTTCATCCTCTGCAAAAAAAAAAAAAAAAAAAAAAAACGACTAATATCACTGCACTTACTGAGTCACTTATTGTAGTTGTGAAACTTCTTCGTTTGTATCTGCCTAAAAGCCACCTAAACTTTATTTATCCCCGTGGGGCAATTAAGGACATGCTACATTAGGTATATCCATTAACTATGATATAAATGTGGTAGATTCGAGGTGTTTGAACATTTGATATGGTGTGAAAATGGTACAGTAGAGCTGCTTAAACATTAAATATGTACATTAGGATTGTATTGGACATTACATATGTCATAAATGTGGTAAATATGTGAATATGGTACAATATAACAGTATAGAACATTCAATATGATGCAAGTACGCTACATTAGAGTTGTGTCGAACCGGACATCTCATTGCCTATCATTTCCAACTTGCTGTTACATCACCATAAAAACTGCCAATGGATTTGCCAATTTTATTTATTTATTTATTCCCGCTTGTTTTCCTGAAAATGTTCAAATATGACTATGCTATTAGGCTAACGATAGTTATGGTACAATTGAGATATTGTACATAGAGTTTACATTAAATATGATGTCAATTATTGTACATTAGACGTAAATGCATCAAATGGGATGTACCTATGGTGCACGAGAGGTGTATAGACGTTAAAAATGATTTAAAATATGGTACATTACAGGTACATAAATATAATTTAAATAGTTCATTCGAGTTGTAGAGAACATTAGATATGGGCACTAAATGAAAATTGGGCACTAATAGCCATAGGGTAAGTCCAGCCTTTGTCGTCAAGATCTCTTGCTTGAATTTGAACACACAATTTTGTTTTTGTTTTTTTGTTTACCTTGCACTTATTGTTTTGTTTCCACCCACACCGACTGTGATTAAATGACAACACGCCATGGTTTTCAAGGTGCTGCGTGTCCACTCTTTAACGCTTGAATCCTTCTGGCAGAGAGAGCGATGGGACATCAGGCCACAGGGGGAGCGATCGTATACAAGCAGTCAAACCTCAGGGCGCTGGAGTGGAGGACAAGGTGGAAACGGCGTCCGCGTACAATCCGTCCTCGTTCAACAGACGGAGCACGAACATGGTGCCAGATTAAACACGATACGTGTGTATTATGTGATTAATTTATTAAGTAATCTCCCTTTGTCAAATTTCTTTTTTTTTCTTTTTTTCCCCCTTTTTTTTTTAGGTGCAAGTATCTCAGTCCAAGCAACCGAGAGTTGAAAGCGCGTCTGAAGATGAAAAGCACAAGCAGGTGGGTTTGAGTCGTTGGTTTTTTTGTTTGTTTGTTTTTCTCCCCAAGCCGTCGCCACTTGCTCCTCGTGTGTGTGTCAACATGGTTGACCAGCAAAGTGAACTGGGGTGGGGGGGTTAATTGGGTGACATGTAATCCTCCTTCACGGTCTGCTGCGTCCCATCAGGACCAACCAGTGAGCTCTTTTGTTCTTGACCCACTAACACAATAACACTCCTATCAGGGCCCATTTCACATTTTTATAAAGTCCTACAAAAAAAAATCAAAATCATAAAATATATCCATATTCCTGAAAGTTTTTTATTTTTTTTGCTTATAAACACGTTTTAGTTTTGAGGGGAAAAAAACAAAGCTTAAAAAAATAAACTATAACATCGATTATTGAATTAATTGTCGACGATTTTGATTGTAATCATGACGAGCCGACTAATCTTGGCAGCTCTAACAGCTATTCATGTAAATATGTAATTTGCTGCTGCTGTAAGTTCGTGTAAAAGAATGCAAACTCCATCTCAAAGGAGTGGTGTACAGTCAGCATACATTAAGTAAACATAGCCTAACATCCACACATTACCAAGGGTCGACATAACAAAAATAATATAAAATAATGAATATGATCTCTGAAAGTGTTTTTTTTAGCTACTTTTTCGACTTGCTCTGTATTGATTTTTGCAGGATGGCTGTGATTTTAACAATGCAGCAGAGTTCCAAAACACGTAAGTGTGATCAGACGGTGGCCATCTTCTTTGTTCGCCTTCCTCCCAAGTCTAATGTCTCACTGTTTCTGTCTTTTATTACAGGGAAAAGGACTTCGCAGAGGAACATGACAAGCATCTGCTGGAGAGGTTGGATCCAACGCCAGCGAGCGAGGCGCTGGGCCGCTTTGCGGACGCGAGTGCCTCAACCCCCGCCGGGTGGCTGATGGGTCCTTTGTTCCAGTCCTTCAAGTCCAAGATGGCCAGCTTCACGGAAATAGTCATGAGTCCCACAAAGCTCTTCAAGGACAAAAACCTACCGGCTCCTGAACTTCAACCAGACGAGAATGACGAGTCATCGGGATCCAACCGGGAGTCACGGGAAAACGGCAGACAGGAAGAAAATGAGAACTTGTTCACTCTGTTACCACAACCTGGAAGTGACTATATCCATTCTCGGAGATTATTTAGCACATCGCCTGACGGAATAGAATTCCCTTTACCATCAAGCCAGGAGGTCCCGCTCTTAGAGGAGCCCACCGTGAAGCTAGCCGACGTTATTGAGGATGCAAAAACGTCAGCGCGGCAGAAAACGCGCCCGAGGAAGCCCGCCGTGGAAAAGATTACCACCATGTATTCCTGCAACGTCCAGCTGGAGCGTCTTCACGATGCCAGGCCTAACCACATAGACGGCGCTTGCCGTGAACCTAACTCTGGTTTTGTGCAATCCAAAAGGGTGCTGAACACCCAAGTCCGCGAGGAGAGGAAAAGACTGAAGTTGGACACCAAAAGTAATGTAGCTAAACAGCCATCACTTAAACAGAAAGTCCCGTCTGCAGTTTCAGATGGACAGGAAGCGCTGAAACCTGCCGCCAAGTTTCGCAAAGTCAAGCGGAAAGTGGAAGGGGATGAGAAGAATGACTCCGGCAGGAAGGCCAAGCACACGACGGGCGACCTCGGCAGAAACCGCGCGGCGCCCTCCGTACCCGTTCTGCCGCTCGGGAGCGCAAATGTCAAAGCGCGCAAACGCAAGTCGGTGGTCCCGACGCAGCCGGCCTCTTCTGCCCACCAGTCGGCGCCCGCGGAGGTGGCTGCTCAAAGTGAGGGCGCCCCCAACCCGGGACGCGGCAGGACCATTAAGAGACTCAAAAAGGCTCCCCGAGGTGGGTTTCAAGCACACACCAAAAAGACTGAAGCTAAATGTGCAAAAGCTCAATTGTCGGCGGAACCACTTTACTTTGAAATGACTCCCTTTGAAGGTAACCAGTCGGAATGTACCGAGCCAAACCAAAATGGCGTTTCGGATGCCAGTGCCTCCAGGTTACGCAACGGAAGGGTTAACGGGAAGCAGCACAGAGGAGATTCCCAGGTCAGGAGGTCACGATTTGGTCGGACTCACGCGGACGACAGGACAGCCTCGGCCACCACGGAGGACCTCCCGTCGCGTAGCGTCCAAAGCGCCTCGGCGGCCCGCCTGCTGCGGAGCTACTCGTGCCCGGAGATCCCCTCGCTCTTTGCCTCGCTCCCTCGCCAGCCGCCGCTCGCCTCGGTCCCGTCACGTGTCCACGGGGGCTCGCGCCGCACTCGGCGCCACACGGTGGGCGGTTCGGAGATTGAGCGAGAGATCGCCCCCCTGTGCTTGCGCAAGGAGGTGTACCCGTCCAGACGCTCCTTCCCGTGCGACGGGCAGAACCTGCCGCCCGCCCTCTCGCCCGGCTCCTCGCTGTCGGCGCTGGCTTCCTGCTTCCTGTCCAGCCCGCTGGCCTTCCTGTCGGGGAGGGGCGGGGACAGAGCGGCGCCCGCCAGCCACACCGTTTCGAGCCATGCCGCCCCGTCGTCTTCTTCTTCTTCGCCGATTCTCATGAAAACGGATACCTCATGTGGCACCCAAGACGCCTGCACCAGGTAAACGGCTACCTTCTGTTTTTCTACTTCTTTCTCTTGCAACCGCCCACCGATGAAATCAACTGTTTAAAAGAAACAAATAATGAAATAATAAATACAATGTAAAAAAATATATAGATACAATTATTAAATTGCTAAATATTTTTAAATAAAATGTTTATAAATATATATATTTATATTATAAAATATATTTCTTTTTTAATTATAAATTAATAGCTACCAGCATTATAGAATTCTGGTATTTCTATTACAATTCTTTTTCTCACATCTTTTAACACAAAAGTTAGTCGTTTTTTTTTTTTTTTTTTTTTTCAATAAGATAAAAAGTTGATGAATAAATAAAATCAAAGAAACCTGTTACACTGCATGGTAGGTTATTTGAAGACTAAATTGCACGTAGGTGTGAATGTCAGTGGGAATTGTTGTTTGTTTATATGTGCATAAATAAAATAAGCCCTAATTTACCTAACATGATTAAAGTATGTTTTATATAAAGTATTTCTATTAAATCCATTACTAAAATGCAAAAATAATACAAATTAATTATTAAATCCATCCATCCATTTTCTGAGCCGCTTCTCCTCACAAGGGGCGCGGGCTTTCCCACCTATCATCGGGCAGGAGGCGGGGTACACGCTGAACTGGTTGCCAGCCAATCGGAGGGCACATACAAACAAACAACCATTTGCAGTCACATTCACAATTTAGAGTTGTCAATTAACCTACCATGCATGTTTTTGGAATGTGGGAGGAAACTGGAGTGCCCGATGAAAACCCACGCAGGCACGGGGAGAACATGCAAACTCTACACAGGCGGGGTCAGGGATTAAACCCCGGACCTCAGAACTGTGAGACAGACGCTCTAACCAGTCGCCCACCGTGCCGCCTAATTATTAAATCAGATAACAATTTTAATTAGAAAAGACCATGAATTAAAATGAATAAATGTACATGCTTTGTAGCAAAATTGATGTTTTTTTTCTCTTCTTCTTCTTCTGCTGCGGTTCAAATTGCGGTGTTCCTCGATAGCGCGATTCTGCTGGCGGGCGAAACTGACGGCATAGCGCCGAGTGAGGAGGAGGACGAGGACGCCGGCTCCTCCAGTCACGAGTTTGACGAAGCGGCGGCAGCACTGAGAGAAGAGAAGTCTCTGTCAGACTCTGAGCTCAAGGTAGGTATCGCCGCCGCCATCTTGGTCAGGGTGTCCCGGTGCCGCTAATGGTTGCACACATGCTGTCGCCCTCGCAGAGTGCGCAGAAACACGAGCAGCGCGGTAAGGTGTCGTCCATCCGCATCCGGAAGGCGCTGCCCAAACCTCAGAACAACCTGACGCCCATGGGGCTCCCCAAAGCCGTCAGGTGGGTAACGCACATGTGCTGCCGTGATGTGATTAATTTCCCTTTTTTTATTTATTATATATTTTTTGACAGGCTCAAGAAGAAGCAGTTCAGTTTGGAGGAAATTTACACCAACAAGAACTTTTGCAAACCACCCGAAAGGTGAGCACAAAATAATAATTTAAATACTAGTGCGTCTTTCCCAATGCATTTTATCCATTTTGTAATGGTTGTCGTGCATTGACCATTTTGACTTTTTGATTCAAAATTATTGACAGTTGTGCTTGCTTTTCTTTTTATGACATCACATCTCCTTACATGAGCACACTTCAATTTAGTCAATAATATAATGACTAAACACAGTGTCACTTAAATGAAAACCACAAAACCACGTGGCTTAACGGCCGATGTGCTTTTTTTGTGCTTCAGCCGGCTGGAGACCGTCTTCGAGGTGCCGCTCAGCCGCCGCGACGGCTCAGAGTCTCTCTTCGGCCAGCGTCGCCTCAAGCGCTTCCTGGAGTTCCTCGAGGTGGGCGAGGCCCGGAAGCCCAAGAAGGTACTGGGCGGGGGCGTCGGCAAATCGGGGGCCGCGTCGTCCCGCACGAGACGGGGGGGCTTCGCCAAGGATGACGCCGTCGCGTCCCTACTGCCGCCGCCCGACGCCGACTCTCTTCTGTGCGCCAAACTGAAGCAGCTCGACTTGTGGCTCATCCGCGACCAGGTGGATACCATGTGTTGACTTTCCATCTGTTCCCTGAATGAGTCGCCTGCACGGGAAAACTTGGCACCCATGTTCATTTGTTATGGTTACCACACGAGGACAACAATAATGGCAGCTTTTATTTATTACTTTGCAACTTAGTCATGTGTCGCAGTTTTGTGTGTGTGTGTGTGTGTGTGTGTGTGTTGTTGTTGCCCAGTTGAACGAGGCAGCCTTAAACACACCCTCAGTGTTCTTTTTTGTATCAAAGTGTCATTTTTTTTTTTTTTTTTTTTTTTTTTTTTTTTAAAAAGCGTTTATTACATCGAAGTCTTTATATAAAGCACACCAAGCATTGAATATAGTAAGAACGCCACTTTTTTTTTGTTACCGTGGTGGCTAATTTATTAACTTTCCTACAGGCTTGGGTATTGAATATTCATGTGTCGAGGAGTTGTCATGTATAACTGTTGTATACTTGGTTTTATACATAATGATTTACAAGTGTCTCTGTCGTGGGAAATAAATATCCGCTTATAAGAGTGTCCTGTAGGAGTCCTGTGTTTCCTGTCAGCGTCCCGACGACTTTTGTCTCCTCCACCGGCCTCCTCAGTCTCGCAGCGTGACCACGTACGAGAAGAGCGCCATGAGCAGCGGTGTCAGGGCCAGGATGGCGAGCCACGTGGCGATGGAGATGATGCCCAGCCTTTTGGCCCGCTGCGAAAACCTGCCGGACGCCTCTCGGTCCGGCTCCTCCTCAGCCTGTCGTGAAAAAAGAACACCGCATGTTTACGTATTCTATATATTTATATTTACGCAACACCACAAAACATTTGAATTACAGTGACACCCCGTTTTTCGCAGGGGGAGATGTTCCAGACCCACCCGCAATATCTGAAAATCTGTGCGATATATATTTTTTCATAGTATTATCCATCCTACACACTTTAAACACATTTTAAATAATGAAAACACCTTTTAAACACATTGTAAATATATGAACACGTACTGAAATGTGTAGAAACTATTGTTTGTATTGTAGTGTCTACATGTGTGTGCCTTTAAGAGGCGGGGCCTTGTGTGGTAGCATGTGATGTCGTGTGAGTGTCTCGGTGAGAGCTGTGGGCGACAGCAGCTTCTGCATGTGTGTCCGGCTGAAAAGTGCATAGGCGACGGCAGCTCTCCTTTCCCACATACATTACAGTCGGTAAAAATCAATAAAACAAAGATTACTTGGAAAAAGAACAATGTGATGACCCGCAATATAGCCAGGGAACACTGTCAAACAACATGATTCAAAGGTACACTCAGTTTAAATTTGAGGTTTATCCACACTAAATCTGGCTTTTACCATTTGAACCACAGACACTATGCAAAAAAACTTATTTGGTTTTATGTAATCAAAAATCATAAACTTGCATTATGATTGAGACCAAAGCAAATATTAATCAGTCATATCTACTAATTGTGTGAACCTTATCCACATAAGAGATTAAAGTACACAAATAACAGGTGTAATGAATGGTCTACTGACAATCTCTCAGGGAAATGTAAAAATTGTGACCCCCCCCCCCCCCCCAAAAAAATGAAGAGAATGTTTGTGTTTATTCACAAAAGTTCAATACTTTACATGGTTATTGAAACATTTTTTTTTTTTAATCTTTTGATAAAAATTGTACTTCCACTGTTAATTTTAATGATTTTCCTAGACTGCCAATGCCCTCATTATCAATGACTCAAATTATATATATTTTTTTATACATTTAAGTTTATTTTTTTTGACATTTTTCCTTTTTTTTTTTATTTGGCACTCAAAACTTATTGTGATTTTTTTTTTTTTCCAAGTTTATTATTCTACAGTATTTTTTTTTTTCAATTAACACTTTTCCTGTAGCACAAATGTCTTGGAATTTATTTTGTTTTTAGAAATAGTTTTTTTTTTAATTTAGTAAATGACATTTGTTTTTTTAAATTAAATAAATCACATTAATTTTACGTGGCACGGGTGAACACTGGTTAGCACATCTGCCTCACAGTTCTGAGGATCGGAGTTCAAATCCCGGCCTTGCCTTTGTGGCGTTTGCATGTTCTCCCAGTGCCTGCATGGGTTTCCTCCCATATCTCCAAAACATGCGTGATAGGTTAATTGAGCACTCTAAATTGTCCATAGGTGTGAATGTGAGTGCGAATGGTTGTTTGTTTCTATGTGCCATGCGATTGGCTGTCGACCAGTTCAGGTTGGCCCGAAGATAGCTGGGATAGGCTCCGTGAGCTTGTGAGGATAAGCAGTGCGGAAAATGAATGAATGAACATTCCTTTTACAAAACAATCCTGTAAAACTAATGTCTAAAACTTTATGATAATGTTTTGAATATTTTTCCAATATTTTTAAATAAAATAAATGTTACCATTTCTATTTTAGACATTTTTTATTTTTTCCATGCAGCACCAATGTCTTGAACTTTTTTTTAAATTTTATATTTAAAGTGATCATCAATTTTTTTTGTATTCCCCTTTGTTCTGTTTTTAAGATTAAATACCTTTGTACATTTGATATTTTTTTTACATTAATACATTTTTACACGGTCTTCACCTTCTTTTGTTTCAGTTTTTTATATATATTTCAGGGTTGTTTTTTTGTTTTTTTTTTTTTTTTTGCACAAATTCCTTTACCCGTACCCGTTTGTTTACCTGCAGTACGAGAGATTTACTTCGAATGTAAAGTACATTGCAGAAAACACATCACCGATAAAGAAGTACTAACCTCCCCGATTTTTCTAATTCAATTTTTGTTTTCATGTCTTTCCTTCTTATTCATGTATTGATTTACAAATATTGTCATTATCTGCATGTATGTACCTTGACTGAGTTGATGAGCGCTTTGATTCCGATGCAGGAGATCCCGCAGATGATGCTGCAGATGGCCAGCCTCCTGTGATGCTTGTCGCCGCAGCACGCCGCCGCACCGCTGCAGTTCTTTGCCGCCGTCGTGAGGTCTTTCTGCGGGTCCGCCGATCCAGGCACCATGTTGAGCGCTGTCTCCTCGTCCACTTTGATGCTTGTGTGAGGTGAGTGGGACATGTCTGCGACAAAAAGATAAAAGGTATTGACATTTATCGGCTTTAACTTTTGTTCCCGACTGATGAGCTTTGTGAGTTTAGATGGAGACACGTTAAGAAAGTGAGGTCGCCTACATAGAGCTTCACACGGATTCTGTACAACTGGCGCGTTAGAGTTGTAAAACAGACTTTTATACAGATTCTGGATTCTGTGTGAAAAGCACAGCAAAAAGTTACTCTTTTTCAAGGTGTGGCCTTCAGGGACAGTCCGAAATTGAATAACTTATCTATTTGTCCGTCTGTCCAAATCTGTTGCTTCCTTCAGGGATACAGTGGGCACAGACAGTATTCAGACCCCCTTAAAAATTGTACTTTTTTTTTTTTTTTTTTAATATATTGCAGGCATTTGCTAAAATCATTTAAGTTCATTTCCCCCACATTAATGTACACACAGCACCCCATATTGACGGAAAAAAAACAGAATTGTTGAAATTTTGCAGATTTATTAAAAAAGAAAAACTGAAATATCACACAGCCATAAGTATTCAGACCCTTTGCTCAGTATTCAGTAGAAGCGCCCTTTTGAGCTAACACAGCCATGAGTCTTTTTGGGAACGATACAAGTTTTTCACACCTGGATTTGGGAATCATCTGCTATTCCTCCTTGCAGATCCTCTCCAGTGCTGTCAGGTTGGATGGTGAATGTTGGTGGGAAGCCATTTTCAAGTCTTTCCAGAGATGCTCAATTGGGTTTAAGTCAGGGCTCTGGCTGCGCCATTCAAAAACAGTCACGGAGTTGTTCTGAAGCCACTCCTTCGGTATTTTAGCTGTGTGCTTAGGGTCATTTTCTTTTTTTTGAAGGTGAACCTTCGGGCCAGTCTGAGGTCCTGAGCACTCTGGAGAAGGTTTTCGGCCAGGATATCCCCGTACTTGGCCACATTCATCTTTCCTTCGATTGCAACCAGTTGTCCTGTCCCTGCAGCTGAAGAACACACCCACACCATGATGCTGCCACCACCATGCTTCACTGTTGGGACTGTATTGGACAGGTGATGAGCAGTGCCTGGTTCCTTAGGAACCTTAAGTGCAGCAGAATTTTTTTTTGTAACCTTGGCCAGATCTGTGCCTTGCCACAATTCTGTCTCTGAGCTCTTCAGGCAGTTCCTTTGACCTCATGATTCTCATTTGCCCTGACATGCACTGTGAGCTGTAAGGTCTTATATAGACAGCTGTGTGGCTTTCCTAATCAACGCCAATCAGTATAATCAAACACAGCTGGACTCCAATGAAGGTGTTGAACCATTTTAAGGATGATCAGAAGAAATGGACAGCACCCGAGTTAAATATGAGTGACACAGCAAAGGGTCTGAATACTTATGACTGTGTGATATTTCAGTTTTTCTTTTTTAATAAATCAGCAAACATTTCAACAATTACCCTTTTTTCTGTCAATATGCGGTGCTGTGTGTACCATTAATGAGGAAAAAATTAAATTAAATAATTTTAACAAATGGCTGCAATATAACAAAGAGTGAAAAAATTAAGGGGGTCTGAAAACTTTCCGTACCCACTGTAGTCACAAATCTAAGCTTTCCTCAAACAACTGAGTTATTGTTCCACATTTTTCAATGTATCGTCTCTCTGTCTGTCCATCTGTCTATCGAGCTACTGTATGTAGCTATGTACAGTATTTAAGTCAGGTGTTGCCTTCATAGACAGTCTGGAATCCTAGTTTTCCTCACATAACCGATCTACTAAATAGATATCTGTCTCTCTGTCTGTCAGTCGATTGAATCAAGTGAGGTGTTGCCTTCAGGCACAGTCAGAAGTCCTGGCTTACCTCCTACAATTGATCTGCTAACTAAATTATTTGTCCATCCAACTGATGAAAGTGTTGCTGTGTCTCGATCTGTCACCTCAGACCAGAGGATGTCCCCTTGGTTGGGCCGCAGGAGGGGCCTCAGCCCGTTCAGTACCCTGGACAGTTCTCTCCGGCGGATGGTAGACTGCTGGTAGACTGCAGGCTAGGTGTTCTTAGTTCGGCTAATATTTTCAAGTTTTCGGGAAGCAAAACTTGAATAAGACTTGAATGGCCAGATGAAAAAACCCAACAGACAACATCTTGACCTGTTCACAGCAAGTTTATTCAAAGCTTTGAACAAACCAAGCAATTGCCAAAATGACAAAAACGAAATAAGCAAACATCAAAATACGTTTGCTTGAAATACCCTCTCTCTGGGACTCGCCCATGCTGTTTTTGAGCACAACCCTTAGTCCTGATTGGCTAGACTGTGTTTTTAAGGTGATTATAAAAAGGCTTGATATTTATGTTATTCAAACTTTGTTTTGTAATCTTGGCGATGACATTCATCTTTTCCGCCCTTGGTGGCGCCGTTGGCTTTTTAACTCGAGCCAGTTTCGACTGTCGTAAAACATATGTGTCATTCAAGATTGTACCAAATTAGGCCTTCACCACACATGGAAGCAGTTTGACTGAGACTAACTGGCATCTTGTCCTCTACTTTCATCTTGCAGTTGTTTTGGTCATTTTAGAATGCTCACACCTGACTGAAGTCAGCAAGACGCAGTGTGGGGAGATATGTGTGTCAAAATTTGCACAGGTGATTTTCAAATCCACAAATATATCCGTTATTCACACGTTATTTGTGGATTTGAAAATCACCTGTGCAAATAATTTTGCCACATATCTCTCCCCATAATGGCCTCCGGCCTTTTTAATTATAGCCTGCGTAGAGGCCTGCGTGTTCAGTCTTCAGAGTTACAAGATAATTAAGCAGAGGAAGACACAGTATACTTTACAACCTTAATACTCCACAGTGCTGCCTTCAGAGACAGTCTGAAATCACAAGTTCTGTCGTATAACCGAGCAAGTGTTGCACATGTATAAATTTCTCTGTACATCTGTCTACGCATTGAATGTCAAGTGTTGCCTTCAGGGACAAGCTGGAATCCTAATTTTCCCCACACAATTTATTTACAAAAGTAATTATCCATATATCCATTTATGTATCTACTGTATGTCCGTCTATCTACTGAATCTAGCTTCGTAATTAAGTAAGGCCTTGCCTTCTGGGACTGTCCGAAAGCACAACTTTCCTCATATCTATCATCTAAGTGTTACAAAACAGCCAAATCTGCATTGATTAGTCTGTCTAACTATATAACCCTAACCCTATACTTAATGTCAGGTGTTGCCTTTGGGGACAGTTTGGAATCCTAGGTATCCTCATACAACTTATCTGCTCACTAAATTATTTGTTTGTCTGTCTGTACTGCTACTGTATCGAGCTATGTAGGTTAGATGTTGCCTTCACGGACAGTCCAAAAATGCACAACTGAGGAATTGTTCTTAATGTCAGATGTTTTATCTATCTGTCTGTCCTTCCGTCTGTCCAATTCACTTGTCACCTCCAAAAGTGGCCTCCCACCACACTTGTCCTGGCACGTGAACGTCACCGACGAGTCCGAGCACGTTCGCAGAGGCACACGGCAACTTCTCTTTTGCTGACTATTTCGACACCGAATCCGAAAGTAGAATGGCGCAATCGGCCGTAAATGTTCACAGTTTGGAAAACAAAAAGAAACAAAAAAAAACCTGACAAACCAGTTTGAATTCCCTTTGACTCATGCTGCTTTCAGGGACAATCGCAAATAATAGCTTTCATCGCACAACTGAGCGATTTTAGCAAATGTCTAAATCTGTTTTGATCTGACCCCATAACATCTTTGAACTCTGACCTTTCATGTCAGGTGTTGCCTTCAGGGACAGTCTGAAATTGTAGCTTCTTTTTCACAACTGACTTCGAAATGTTCTTGGATCTCTGTCTATTTGTCTATTTACACAGTATGTTAGAGCATATGCCACGTGCTGCCTTCAGGGAAAGTCTGTGAAACTAAATTCAACTCAACAATTCAACTAAACTGTCCATCCATACGTCCATCTCAGGTGTTGCCTCCAGGGACAGTCAGAAATCATAGCTTTCAGAGTACAGATTGTCCTAAATGTGTATAAATGTGTATCTGTCCATCTGCCCATCTATCTATGTACTGTATCTGTGTGCATGTGAGTGGCGCAATCTGCCTTAAATGTTCCCAGATTGAAAAATAAATACATAAAAAAAGGAAATTCCTGACCAAGCAGTTCAGATTCCTTTCAACTAGTGCGTTTATGGTACAGAAAATAACAACAAAGTCAAGCTCCCCTCCGAGCTTGACTGCGGGTGCCAAAGTACTTGAGGAACATGTAGTTAATAATTTGTTCTTCACGCTTTCTTCCTCACCCAAAATGGCCAACAGCAATAAATCAATCATTCTTACTTTAAAGCTGTTGTGGTCGTGTCCTCCTCCGTTTTGTCGTCTTGCTTCCTCGTTTTGATGAGTTATTTATTATATTTATTTATTTATTTTTGTCAGTGCGATTCCAGTTTAAGGCCTCCTCTGGTGGTCATGTTGAAAAGAAGTCAAATGATGTTGAAGTTGTTGTGTTAGTGGACTGAAACTGCCACGCCCATGTCATGTTCAGGATCTCGCCTTCCTACACACACACACACACACACACACAAATACACACACACACCCACATGCACACACACACGTACACGCGTATGTATGATTTGTCCATGTGCTTCCTCTTGGGCCCCAGAGGTCGAAGGAGCCACGGCCAAGGTGTGTCGCGGCTCTAAATACCACCTCAGGGTGAATCACATTCCAGTCGGCTTCATTTTGGAGTAAACACACACGCACACAGACACATACACGAACTTACTTTTGTCTGTAATTGGACAAAATGTTTTCAGCTGTTTCTTAATGTCTTTCTATGTACAGCGATGCCTTGAATTGGGAGGTTTTGACGCTACGAGCCGTCGTTTGGCCGCTTTTTCGTCTTGAGATACGAGCTATAATTCGAGATACGGGTGCGCTTCAGACCCCCACCGCTAGATGGCGAAAGCCGATTTCACAAATTCCAGCCACCATCAATTCACATTGGTTTCCTTGCAGTGGAAGGACGACATCAGGTTGGTGGCAGTAATGAGCCATTAAGCTGGTTTGCCAACTGCCAGTCAACCACACAGAAGAACACGAAATTACAATTAGACAATGCATTACATCGATCCAATTAACTGGAGAATTCACTTTATTGTTCAGAAAATTATCATTTATTTACTGCAAAGGATGTATCTTTGTTCATCTATCTATGCCAGCGACGTATTGTGACAGGCAGTCCAATTTGTCTTCCATTAGATGGCATAAGGTACAATTAACCTGTGTATCCACTTTTTGTCATTCATTGAACAGAATAATAGCGTTGCGTTCAATTAAACAGGCCCTGATTTAAATAAGTTAACGTGAGTCAGTACAGTTGTGAGTACATTGCGACGAGAGCATCATTATTTTAGTATAGAAACGTTGTGTGACATCTTTTTGCTCAAATAAAGTTAGGAAACGCTGTATTAATGTGTGTGTCTGCGTGTGTGTGCGTGTGGAAACATTAAAACCTCAATGTGTATTTTTATTAATGTGATGACGAAATGTTTACTCATATGTTTAGAATGGTAAACAACAAAGTATGTATTTATCAAAAGTTTTCGTGTGTGTTGACAACTATCAGTGTATGTAATAATGTTACTGTCATGATAAATACTCAAATTTATACGTGCTTAATTGTTTCCAAATATGTGAATGATGAATGGTATTGAGTGTAGTTCAGATCTGCCACGTCCAATATGGCTGACGAATGTTATTAAATAGAGTGGGGAAAAACAGACGGGCTGGTGACTCTACGCCCACTACGTTTCTTCTTCTTCGGATCCTCGATTGGTCCCTCCAGCCCCTTGATTGCAGCGCCCCTCAGCGTTGAAGGTAAGAAGTGCAAGTACAGTACAGAATCATCTTAATGTTCGTGTAAAATGTTGCTAGTCAAAACGGTCTTCGAACATGGCTTTCTCAGATGACGGATATAGGACAACTATTAATTCATTCAAAAGTGTTAAAGGGGGCACCCGGATTTGAACCGGGGACCTCTTGATCTGCAGTCAAATGCTCTACCACTGAGCTATACCCCCACAAGATTGTTCAGTTTTAGGCGAAAATAATATATAGTTTTTAGTTCTTTTTTTGGCAAATTTTTTTTGAGAAAGTTTTGTTTTTTCACAATTTTGTTTAAGTTGTAAAAATTACAGATTTTTTTTTTTTTTACTAAAAGGAGTACTTTAAGAGAACGTTCTTTAAGTTCCATAAAAAATATCAAAGTTTGAGGAAAATTCGTAATTTTTTTTTTTAAATGTGATATAAAAAGTTTTTTTTTAATTTTCACCCATTTTTTGGGGGGAAACCAGATATCTATTTTTGTAGAAAAAAAAATTGATTTGCAAAAAATTCAGATTTTTGAGAAAAAAAATTGGTCATTCGAACACAGGATTATAAATGCATTTATTGAAAAAGTCATCATACATTCAATTTCTTGCGCCTATTGAAACTGATTATATTTGTTGTTTGACAGTTTCCATCCTCTTCACTCTTAATAATTGTGTGAACATTCGGTGTTTTAGCACTCCAGCGTATACATCCACGGTGAAAAAGAACAAATCTAATCCCATGAAAATTGATCTCTGGTCCAATTTAAACATTAAATTGTGGATTTTATAGCAAAGCTAAATGAAAATATGAGATGAAAATCATGACACCACTACTTGGTTTTCTCGCAGCACAACAACAGCAAATCCACTCACTCTTTTGAAACTCTTTACTACATGTGACACGGACAGCATTCCTCTACAAAGATTACATTTGTCTAAGACAGGGGTGTCAAACTCATTTTTGTCGCGGGCCACATCGCAGTTATGGTTCCACTCGGAGGGCCGTTCTGGCTGCAAACCAATATGATTGCCTCATATTATTACATATACACAAATTAATGGATAATTACTGTTGAAATCAGAAGCCAGAAAAAAAACAGTTTGTTCAACTACAGTATGTAATCAATGTTATTTTGAAAGTGGGGTTGGTAACAAAAAAATGCTTGCAATATCAACATTTTTAAAAGTGAAGCCGATTTGCAATTTTGGTATTTTAGCGAGAAACACAAAGTCGATGCACACTCTCGCGGGCCACACAAAATGACGTGGCGGGCCGGATCTGGTCCCCGGGCCACCAGTTAGACACCTGTGGTCTAAAAGGAGTATTAGGGCTGCATTGAAAAAGAAAAAAAAATAGGGAAAAAGATGTTAAAAAACGTTTTAGATTTCAGAGAAGAAAAGTCTTACTCTTTGGAGAAAAATGTGAAAAGGTTTTATTATTTTGAGAAAAAAAATTTTTTTTGGGGGGGGGGGGGGTAAAAAAGGTGGGGGGTAAAGTTGGTATATTAAAAAAAACAAAAAAATGTGTAGACTGTTTTTTTAAGTTGGTATTTTCTGAGAAAAAAAAGTATGGTATTTTTAAGAGATAAAATGTTATAAACGAAAAAAGTCATTTTTTTCCTTTTTTTCTTTAAAAATAAAATTTTAAGAAAAAGTTGGACATTATCAAGGAAAGAGTCTATATAATCTTTATGAACCAAGTTGTAAATCTTTGAGGAAAAAGTTGGTAAAAAAGTATTTTTTAAGTATTTGGTTTTTCAGAAAAAAAGTTTCATATTTTCTTGAAAAAGTCTACATTTCAAGGGAGAAGACATTTTATCAAGAAAAGGTTATATATTCTTTTTAGAAAGAATGCTATGTTTTCTCCAAGGAAAAAGTTGGATTATTATTATATTACTTTTTTAAAAAGTTGTCCAAAAGTTGTAAATTTCAGAGACTAAAGTAGTATTTTTAAAAAAAAGTTTGTATTTTCCAAGGTACTTTTTTTTTTGGAGGAAAATGTTTTTTTGTTTAATTTTTAGAAAAAGTCTATTTTTTTCAGAAGAAACAGGTTATACATTTTAAAGGGAAGCGGTTAGTAATTATTTAAAGAAAAAAATAATGTTTTGGAAAAAAGTTATTATTTATTCAGTGAAAAAAGTAGTTTTTCTTTTTAAATTGTATATGTTCTTAAAAAATATATTTTTTGGAGAGAGAATTCATTGTTTTCCAAAAGGTTTTGTGTATTTTTGAAGAAAAAAAATTAACAAGGAGCATGTAGTATATTTAAAGAAAAGTTAAAAATGTTCTATATTTTCGAGATAAAAAGTAGGGTTTTTTTTGTGAAAAAAAGTTGTAAAGTTCAGCGAAAAAAAATAGTATTTTTCAAAAAAAAGGTTTGGATTTTTTGAGAGGCCATATTTTTCAAAAATACTTTGTATTTTTGTGGGGGAAAATGCAAGTTGTGTATGGTGTTTCAGAGAAAATAATGTTTATTTTTTTCAAGAAAGGTCATTTTTTTATGAGAAAAAAGTCATATTTTCAGTAAAAAGGAATATTTTATTGGGAAAACAAAGTCCTCTTAAAAGAACATAAAATTGATTTCTGAGAAAAAAGTCTTATATTTTCGGAGAAAAATTTACCATTTTACAGGAATAACATCTGTGATCGGGAAAACAATCTTTCTATGTAATGATCATGTGAAAAAAAAATATTAATTTGTATTGTTGCAGTGTAATTATGTATTATTCTTTTGAGTGTGGTACTAATACGCCTTTGTAAAAAAATATGCAAAACATGTTAATGCAACGTGATGGCACGGTGCCGGCTGGTTAGGGCATCTGCCTTACAGTTCTGAGGACCCAGGTTCAAATCCGGCCTCGCATGTATGGAGTTTGCATGTTCTCCCCGTGCCCGGGTGGGTTTTCTCCGGGTACGCCGGTTTCCTCTCACATCCCCAAAAACATGCATGGTAGGTTAATTCAGTTCAGGGTGTACCCCGCCTCTCGCCCAAAGATAGCTGGGATAGGCTCCGGAAACGCCCGCGACCCTAGTGAGGATAAACGGTACAGAAAATGGATGGAATTATGATGGATGTTAATGCAAAGTAAAAGTGTATCAAGTGTTCTTCTTCCTTTCAAAGCGCCTCCAGCATATGTACAGTACATCTCTTTGCTCTTTTCTTCAATGTCAACATTTTTTCAAAACATTCGTTTTGTTTTCTCGTGTGCGAACGTGGGTCTGTGCGTGTGCGCGCGCGCGTGCGTGTGTGTGTGTGGAAGGGAGGGGCAAAGTGCTGCACAGCAGCGAGAGGGGGCGCTGTGGAGTCTCGAAGACCAGTGAGGTGGAAAGAGGAACCTGGTCAAGATGGCGGGACATTTCAAGTTTGGAACATATTCCAACATGTGTGAGAGACACGCTGAAAAGACAGGAAAATAGACAATTAAGTGGCAACATTTACGAGACTAAAGTCGCAATGTCAGGGGAGAAAATGATGACTTTATTCTTCCCAGTGCAGAATTTTTTCAACGTACACAATTTAACCAGGTTTATGTACAGTAATTGCATTTTTTTCCCTCATAAACTACAACATTATCTCAAAATATTTGAAACTTTTTCCATGTACAATGCCCTTCTATTTCAGCACATTTCTCCACAATTTTGATGTTATTCTCTTCAACTTTTTGATGAAATTCTGTAACAGTATAACTTTTCCCATGTGATATTGCCATTTTTTATTCTGGTGAAACAGAATTTCTCTCACGAAATTCCATTCCTTTATCTTGCAATGTTTCAACTTTTTCAATAATTTTCACTTCATTCTTCCCACGTCCAACTTTTTTTTAAAAACATAATTTTAAACTTTTTGTTGTAAAATTGCATTTTTTTCTCTCTCATAAAATGACAACTTTATCCCCCAAATTTCAATGTTACGCTCACAACGATGACATTTTTCACATACAAATTTCCTTAACTATTTCAACTTTTTTCAACGATTTTGATTTTTCTGTTCTCACTGCAAAACTTTTTTTTCATTTTTATTTTTTCCATACGTCACGTTTTAAACTGTTTCTGAGCGTTCACCTTCTAGCTCCCGGGGCTCCCCGGCAGGACGGGGTCCGAGACGTGCCTCTGGATCTCCGGCGCTTCCGAGGAGACCTCCAGGTGCTCGGGGAGCGACGGGAAGCGCTGGGCGGTGGCCAGCGTGCCCGGGGCCTCGGGCTGCGGCGGCGTCAGGGAAATGGTGTCGTCAGAGGCGGCCGTCACGTGGATCCCGCTGGACAGCGAGTCCTTGGACTTGGACTCGGACTCTGGACTCTAGGACGGGAAGTGGGACAAGTTGGACACGCCTGTAGTCATGTCGGTGTGTGTGTGTGTGTGTGTGTGATACTTTACCCTTATTCTCGTAATTTCAACTTTATGATGTTTTCATTGTTATATTATGACTTTTTTTCCACGGTAAATTTGTAACTTTTTCTAGTCATACTAGCAAAATGTTTGCGTTACGCTATGATGACTTTTTCAGGTTTATTTTATTTTTTATTTTCATAATTGTAACTTTTTTGTAAATGTATAATTATGACCTTTTTTTCAACTATTTCAATTTTGCTCTCGTAAAATTGATCTTTTCCTTGTAAAAGTTAATCTTCATCTCAGATTATTTCAATTTTTTTCAAAACGTTTTTTTCGCAAAAAATTGCGATTTAATCACGTTCAATGTTTTTTGGGGGGTTTTTTTACATACAATTTCCAACTTTATCTCCTAATTCTGTTGTAATTACAACTTTTTGTGAATTTTAAATGTATTCTTTGATCACCTCAACTTTACTACATTTATTACTCTCCTGGTAAAATGACACATTCATTTCATAACATTTCACATAACAGTACAACTTTTTTTTCCCTCGAAAGAAATTGCAATTTTTTTCCTAAATTATTGCAATTAAATTCTTGCAATATCATTTTATCGCAAAATTCCAACCCCATCTCATAATATTTAGTGTCATAATAACGACCTTTTGTGTATTTCGACTACATCTTCCCCCCACATATAATTTCCTTTTCACAACTTTGTTATTGTCATATAACTTTATTCTCATAAAATGACAACTTTATTATCATAACAGTCTCAGCCTTTCACGTGAAATTGTGATTTATTCATCCATCCATCCATTTTCTGTACCGCTGCACTGGAGCCGATGCCAGGTATCTTCGGGCGAGAAGCGGGGTACACCCTGAACTGGTCACCCAACTTTATGTCCTAATATTGTCCTAATCACAACTTTTCGTGAATTCAAACTTTATTGATTGATCACTATTTATGATTTTTTTTTCCCCGTTTTTTTTTCTTTCCGGGAAAAATAACAACTTTATTTCATAATATTTGAAGATTAGTCTTGTTATTACTAAGGACTATGATCTTTCTCGCAACTTGATTGTTGTCAGATCGACTTCTTCCTTGTAAGATTTGAACTCATAATATTGAAACCCTTTTTCACCAAGTTGAACACACTGGGACTCACGCAAGCAGTCGTCGTGGTGCGCGTACCTGCAGCAGCGAGGCGGCGCTGTCCGTCATGGGAGGGACGGCGCGGAGGGCGGGCGGCGCCGGGGCGCCGTACAGGGCGGCGGCGGCGGCGGGGGGCAGGGGGCCGGGCGACACGGCGCTGTAGGCGGGCGGCACCGGCGCCATCTGACGCTGCAGGAGTTGCAGGATGACGGTGATGTCCGCCGTCATTCGGCTCTCCAGCCTGCGGCGAGAACACAGAGACGAGCAGTGGAACCGGTCGCCATTTGGCGCCATCTAGTGGCACGTTTGTAGAACTGAGGGGAGGAGCTTCATATAGAGAGAAAAAGTGCTTTCGGTGCTTTGGTGTCATAGTTCAGGGTGTATTTAGGATTTCAACTATAATTATACATTTTTGGGCGGAATTTTTGCTATTCTCAGTGGACACTATTCACTTGTGGACAGCAAGGGTTTCATGTATTATGAACTCTTAAAAAGGACGAATTAGCTGTAAATTGTAATCATAGAAATGATTATAAAAACATAAATTAAATGTGCTGCTCGAATTTAGTCTATATATTGAGTTTCACTATTTAACTACCACTTGTGAAATAAAGTACATTTTACACACTACTCCAATTTATAGAGATGCCCATGTATACGGAAAATTACAATTTAGAAAATGAGCAATATGAGACTATATATGAGATATGCCTTAGAAGTCACACAAATAGTTTTCTGATCTCAACAGTTTAACCCTAGAATTGATTAACTCTATAAAGTACTAAAATTATTTTTAATAAAAGTAATGAATCGTTATGTTGAGAAATTTTTAACTACCAATGAACGAAATGTTTAGCATACATATTTAAACTCAAACGAATGCCTTTGTGGGCCACGTGATTCGTGCGCTACCTTCCGTAGAAAGCGAAAGTAAAACGTGACGCATCCTGTCAACAAGAATTTCTTTTGCGCTTAACAAATACCTTATTTTTAAAAAGTATTGTTATTTTAAGATGACGAAGTTGGGTTTGGAACTGTAATAAATCTATTTTGTAAGATTAAAACAATAGCCTGTAATGAGCTTCCAAATAGAAGGTTTCCTACAGTCCACCAGAGGTTGCTGTCCCGCCGACTCGCTTAAAAAAAGAAAATTACGCTTTATTATTATTATTATCATTATTTTTCAAAATAGTTTTAAGTGTTCAGCCTTTCTTTCTCCATTTTTACCCCCTATTTTTCATTTTCAAGTTAGGATGAATGAATAAAGCTACATTTGCAGACTCAGCCCAGTAGAAGGGGGTATAGCTCAGTGGTAGAGCATTTGACTGCAGATCAAGAGGTCCCCGGTTCAAATCCGGGTGCCCCCTTCCAACGATTTTTATTTTTACATTAATTCATGATTTTGTCATAACGCCATCAGCCAACATTTTGCAATATCAAGTCCCACCGGTTTAACTGAGACTGCAGCACTTCCAATCTGGACCCGAGCTCGCTAGGCCGGTCCTCGGGACAGGGGCCGGGCTGGAAGCCGGCGGTCCTGGCCGCGCACGACGAGCGTCGCTGGGCCTCGGAGTACTGGCTGGCCCGGCGGTCCGGCCAGTAGCCGTAAAGGCCCGACATGCTGACCGGAACCGCTGCTGTCAAGACAATTGCACCACATCATCTTCAACTTTGCACTTGACGACAGTTTAATACCTAATCTGGATGAAGTTGTTGTTCATTTCTTTCAGTCCTTGGTTATAAATTCAAATAAATAAAATGTTTTTAATATTCCACTAAAATATTTGAGACTAAAATATAAAAAACTAAAAATATAACAAAAATAAATGAAATAAATATAATTTGTATTTATGTTCACACTTTTTAGCAAGGTACAGTAGCTAAAATAATTAAATACAATTTTTAAAATGACTGAAAAGCTTAACATTTAAAAAAAAAATGTAATAGTAAAAATAACATTTTAAGTCAACTAAAAAAAATTAAGAACATTTATATTAAAGTTCTATTTTGACTATTGAGCTAAATAGTACATCAAACATGAGCTAAAAGCATTAAAAACAACTTGTTTTATTTGATTAAATACTTTATACAGCTAAAATGTAGCTATGAAAATACAGTACAACTATAATTTAGTAAATTAATAAATAAATAAGAAATAAAAATTTAGCTTGCAATTTACAATAACCAAAATAAACGAATAGTGTCAAATTATAGGAAAACTTAAATATATTGGAGCTAAAATAAAATAGTAAATTACAATTAAAAAACAAAAGCAATCATCCATACATCACAGTAGCTAAAATAAAATAAAAATTGTCTTTAAAGTGCTGTTTTGACTAGTCAGCGAAAAGAGAGCTCAATAAATTACATGAAATTAAATATCATGGAATAAAATAAAATGAAAATCAATTACATTTGTGTTTAAGGGTTGTTGAGCTAAAACTTGGAAGCAAAAAATGTATCGTATCGGAATTAATTATGGTGAAAGAAAATGATATTTTAAGGGTGTTTGATAATGTATATATTTGAAATGATAAGACAAGTGTGACAAATGTTATCCCAATGGTACTACATTCGAATAAGGTTTTTAAATGTAGCATTTGCAAACTTTCCACATCTTTCACGTGCAAACTCAGAAGCAGGTAGGTAAGGAAATGCTCAAATTTGAGCCCATTTCCACTATGCACGGACTCTTCACCTGAGTACGGTGGACCAGCGAGGTCTACGGGCTTGGCCATCCCAGGGGAGGGTCTGCTGTGCGGCAGGAGGTTGATGACAGGCGGGGGGAAGTCTCTGGCGTCTCCTCCCGGCAGAGGGAACAGCTCTCCCTTGCTGCTACGTCTCCCGCGCTTCATCTCCTCGTCGCTGGACTCAGATGAAAAAGTGTCGCTGCTGCACTGTTCGTCCCAGCACGATGTTGCGACTCTGTGATGGTCGTCCATCGGACAAGACTGCTCGGGGTAGGTGTCCTCCCGGTCCGTGCCATCTTAATAAGGACTTTTTTTTAAAAATGATGTAACTGTTGGGAGAGATTTTTTTGGAAAGGTGGGGTCATCACTCACCGGGTCGGTTGCGGCGTCGGGGGGAGCTTCTGTGGTGCCTGGTGCGGCGGTAGCCACATTCAGAGTCCTTGCTCGGGGTTGGCTGGTTTACTCGATCTGCCTGATACATAGCAGCTTCAGCAATGTACAAATACCAGCTTCAAGAAAATATTGGAGCAGAGTTATTGCATCTATTCATCACACACGCGAGGTTTGGTCCAGCCAGCTCCGACCTCAGACCTTGTAGAGTTGACTTATCAGAGTTTTGTTTTCTTTTGTCAACACCCAATGATCAAGACTCATTGCTCACAATTTTGCGTCGACCGTGTGTCTAGTATATGAGATGCGCCAGAAAGGTTCCAGGACTAGGGTCACAAATAAACGCTGATCCCAAATTTTTGTTACTGTCCAGAAAACCCCCCGCAATAAACCAAATCCACAAAGTAGCGACCAATTATTTCTTGTATTTTTTTACAGACTGTACAGTGAAAGTACAGGTAGCTGTTGTGTTTTGTGCTTGCATTTTCAGCTTTTTTATTTTTTTGTGTGTGCATGTATTTTGCAAAAATGTATTTATTCTAACCACTGGTCCGAAGAAAGTGAGTGCTGAGACGAAGCGAGTGATGTCCATTCAATTAAAGCACGAAACCACAGAAAAATATGAGCCAGGTGTAAGCGGAGTCAACTTGGTAAAGCAGTGTGAGTGTATTACTTCTACGATAGGTACAATAGTAAAGCAAAAGGAGTCATACAGAAGTGAAAGTCTATTTTCGACACGAGTGATCTGAGTTACAAGCATGGTCACGGAACAAACTGAACTTGTAAGTCAAGTCGTCAGACAAAATGTATGTTTCATATATATCACATATTGGTTTTATCAGTTTTATATAACCTTTGCATGTTTTATTGTTTCATAGCTTTTAGACAGCACAGTACTTCTGTGTGTCCTTATAAATGTCATTTTTTTTGTGGGTCTACTCATGATACGTCTACCAAATTTCATAACGTTAGGTTAAACAGGCATTGGTGGCTGCATTTTCAAAAACGTCCCCTTGCTCCGGTGGCACTCACATCTCTCAGGTTGAACGTGACCTCCAGGTTGTGCCAGAAGGTTTCGGCAAAGTCCGGGTACATGTCCAGAACCTCCATCAGGTCATCCCTCTGGATCTTGTGAAGGTCGCAGTAGGTCAGCGCCCGGACGTCGGCGCTGGACTTGCCGGGCCTGCCGTACATGCTGACGGACTCGCCGAAGATGTCGTTCTTTCCTGGACACGCCCAAAAAGTTAAAAACCAAAACAAAACAAAAAGACTGCGGTGAATTTTCAGCTGGAAAAGAAAGCACCCGAGCGGCTTTGAGCGGGACCGTTATTGGGGATCAATGGTGCTGCGGAATGGAAGAATAAAATGGAGCCGTGCCCAAACACCCCTGGCAACACAACACAGCAACGTGCGTGCTTGAGTGTGTGTGTGTGTGTGTGTGTGTGTGAGAGTGCGTTGGTTGTGTGCGTGTGTGTTTTGATGTTGTGGCTGGAAAAAAAGAAGACAAAAAAAAAAAACATCCATAAAAATTCATGTTGTCTTTCGTAAATTAAATGAAATTAAATAAAACATTTAATCCAATTTAAATTGAAATTAATATAAAAATAAATTCTAATTAAAACTAGTCCTTCATTTACTTATAAGGAGAATGGCAAAGCTTTGGTGGAGTGCTCTGAATTTGAATGCCAGGCAAATATAGCAGGTATCACACTCACCCAATATGGCCACCACCATGTCTTCGCGGAGAATTTCAATGGAGCCACCGGAGATGAAATAGAGGGCGGATAGAATGTCACCACTGTGTACCAGGGTGTCGCCGGGCGGGGCGTGGGTGGTCTTGAAGCGGACGGCCAGGGCGCGCAGGCAGCCTTTGTTGGCGCCTCGGAACGCTTTGCACTGCTGCATCAGCGTGCGGTTTAGGTGCAGGCAGATGTCGGCCTGCAGGCACTCCGGGAAGCCTTTCAAGACCTGCTTGGAGACACAGTTAGCAGCTTTCAAAAGCATTTCAGGACATTTATTGCTTTCCCTGTTGCTGTGCACACACATGGATGTACGTTTAATTCATATACAATACAATATACAAGGGAAATGAAAAACAACAAAAAGTCACAATGCACAAAAGTAACAGCAACAAAAAATAAAATAAAAGAAAAAGTACAAATTAAAGCAAAAATTAAATTAAAACAAAAAAATAAAGAAAAAGTACAAAAACACAAAATTAAAATTAAAATAAAAATAAAACAATGAAAAATACAAATACTGTGAACTAAAATGAAAAGAAGCAATGGAAATGAAACAAGAAACATTAAAAAACAAGAACAATACAAATAAAACAACCAAAAAAACAAATCAGAAAAAATAAACAAAAATAAAAATCCAAAAAGAAAAAAGTACACAAAAAATCAAATTAAAACTAAATAAAAACAAAGGAAGTTAAAACAAATATCAATAAAACAAATACTGTACAAGTAAAATACAATTTACAATAAAAATACAAATAAAAAGAACGGAAAAAACTGAATAGAAAATGGATATAAAAGCAAAATATAAAAATTAAAAGAACAAAAACTAAAGTTAAAAATAAATAAAAAGAAGAACAAATTGATCAAAATGTAAAGAAGGAAAAAAATTAAATGAAAAAATAAAACACAAAATAAAAACCAAGAACGACAAGATAAAATTGACAAGGAGTCCAGGCTTGTAAAATATGTTTTTTTTATCTGAGTGCTATTTTCCAGGCTAAATAGGGGTTGAATAAAAAAAAGGAAAATAAAAATAAGAATCTAAATAAAACATTAAAAAAACATAAAAAGAAAAAGAAAGAAAAACAGGAATACAATAAGAAATTTAAACAGAAATAACAAAAAATAAAATGTATCAATCCATCTGTTTCCTATACCGCAGAGCGCTGCAGCCTGTCCCGGTTGACTTTGGGCGAAAGGCTGACTACACACTGAATTGGTCACAGGGCACATACGCTATAAAGACAGACGACCATTTACACTCACATTTACACTGACAATGAGCGGGAACTGAACCTACGCTGCCTTCACTAAGTCAGGCAAGTGCGCCATTTTACCACCAGTGATTTAAATAACAACAAAAATAAAATTAACAACAACACACACACAAAAAAAGAAACAAGAATAAAACTAAAACACAAAAGAATAAAGGCTGGATCGGCATGTGGTTCAGGAGCAAGCAGATGTCGACCTGCAGGGATTCTGGGAGCCCGTTAAGACCTGTTTGGAGACACGGTTACTCAAGCGCACTCACGGCATTCATGTCGATGCCGTTGGTGTAGGACCAGGCGTGCTGGAAGTACTCTTCAAGACGCTGCCGCAGGCCGCCCGGGATCTGATGAAAGCGGATGAACTCTTTGACGCGCAGCATCTGCGTGTGGTAGCGCGCCGTGCCTGAGTAGAGCCTCTGGATGATGGCCGACACGTTGCCAAAGATGCTGGCGTACATCAAAGCTGCACGAGAGGAAAGCGGTAAGTTGAGCAAAATTTCAAACACAAGCGTTTCCCTGTACAGTCATACTATTCTTTGCTGTCCGCTCTAATGGCTGGAACTGTAACAAACCAATACCAACCAATTAATGAAAAATTTTAAAAACTATCCATCCATGCATTGTCTGTACCGCTTATCCTCAGTCAGTATCCTGGAGCCTACCACAGCTGACGTCAGCAAACAAAGACAAAAAAAACCCAAAAACTAATCTTCAAACTTAGAGTCACAACTATGAGCAATTTCAAGTCTAAAATGCATGTTTTTGGAATGTAGGAGGACACCGAAGTACCCAGACTCCATACTGGAAGGCTGGATTTGAGCCCCCAACACTTGTGAAACAGATGTGGTAACCACTCAGACACTGTGTTGCTCCCCCCCCCCCCAAAAAAAAAATCCCTAAAATTAAAAACAAGTATATATGAAAAAGAAAAAGGAAAGACCAAATATAGAAAAAAAAGGTAAAAATAAAAAAATGAGAAAAATACAAACCAAATAAGAAGAATGAAAAACAATAAAAAGAAAAATAAACACAACACAAAATACAAAACCAGATTTTAAAAATAAAACAACAAAATAACCAAAAAAGACACTAATACAACAAAAAAAGATAATTTAAAAACAAGGAAAAAACAACATTTAAAAAAAACAAGAAAAATACAAATAAAAGAAAAATAAAATAAAATCTGAAAAATATGAATAAAAAAGAAAAATCAATTACAAACAAAAAGAAAAAAATAAAGACAAATATAAACAAATGAAAAAACTAATAAAAAGCTACAAAAGATAAAACTGAAAACAAAAAATGCAAATACAAACAATAACATACGTACCAAAAACAAAAATGACAAACAAATAGAAATGATAAAACAAGAAAAAAATGCAAACTATACAAAAAATGGATATATAAATAATTTCAAAAATCATGATAAATTATAATTCATTTTCCACAATTATAGCCTCTGAGACCATATTTAGAGGAAAATGGTACATGCTAAAACACTAAAACTAACCTACAGTCACTATGCTGACTGCAGAAAATGCACTCTTAAGAGAGCGAGGCAGCAGATGGTAACTGCCTTTACATAAGGCAACGGAACACGGAATGCGAATACAACGCGGAGGGACTCACATCCGATGAGCATGACGCAGATGGAGAAGATCTTCTCGGGGTTGGTGTTGGGCGACACGTTTCCGAAGCCGACGCTGGTGAGGCTGCTGAAGGTGAAGTAGAGCGCTGTGACGTACTTGTCCTTGATGGACGGCCCCGACGCCGCGTCGCTGTCGTTGTACTGCTTGCCGATCTGCTCGGCCAGGTTGTCCAGCCAGCCGATCTTCATGACGCCCACGCGCGCCGAGCCGGTGCGCTCCACGTTGCCGATGGCGTACCAGATGCACGCCAGCCAGTGGGCGATCAGGGCGAAGGTGCACATGAGCAAGAAGAGCACGGCGGCGCCGTACTCCGAGTAGCGGTCCAGCTTGCGGGCCACTCGCACCAAACGCAGCAGACGCGCCGTCTTCAGCAGGCCGATCAGCGTGGTCGTCTGCGGCTGGGACGAGAGACGCCGTCTTGTTATTACTGTCAAGTAGGGCGGCACCTTTCGAATATTTTCAGAATCGATTACTCTTCCGATTGTCCCATCGATTCAACGAGTAATCGGATAAAAAATGAGTTTGCATTTTTCAACAACAATACCAATACAAAATATGCATGCGGGTCGAGGTGTATTTTTGGCCACTCTTTACTTTTACTGTTGTACTACCTTTTGATTTTCTTTCGAGAAATGCAATTGGTTATTTTCTTTTTACATTCACTAAGGTACCCACGGAGTGCATTCGATGGAAGAAAGTTTTGTTACTCACTCCAATATTTCAAAATAATACATTGTAGAACCGTAATTGCATTATTGTGGTTATCATACTGTCAGAATCCTATTGCGGTCCATGCAATTTTTTCGATTGGGAGTGGGTCTTGGTCCCTAGCCCCTTTGAATAGTGCACTTATTTTTTACATTTGAACAACACTGAAGAATGGGATAATATTGTGAACATTGCCCATACAGTTAATAAAGGTTTTACGACTGCCACAGTTTGACCCAGAAACAGACACTTTGCATAGATCAGGAAACTGTCCCCCTCCTTCGACCCCTTGACGAATATATTTCCATCTGAAATAGTTAGCTCAGCATACCTCGGATGATGAATTTACTTCGATTGATTAAAAAAAAAAAAAAAAGCTCGATGAGCCCCCCCTGCCCTCATTGAAAAATGTATTTTGGATTGAAAAAAATATAAAACTGTGGCTTTTTAAAATACTGAGTGGCTAGTAACTCTGGATAAACAGTAGCCATGGTGGCTAGTGACCAAAAACATTCATCTTAAAACCCTGTTTCCATATTTCCATACCTCCTCCGAGCCTGAGCGGAAGATGAGCAGGTCGAAGGGTATGGCGGCCACGATGTCGATGAGGAACCAGCCCTTGAAGTAGTGCTGGGCGATGCGGCTCGGGTTGCTGACCACCTCGTCGTTGTGGTTGACATAGGTGGTCCGGAAGTTGATGAGGATGTCCACGATGAACATGACATCCACCACCAGGTCCACCACGTTGAGCGGGTTGCACGTGTAGCCACACGTCCGCCGGCGATCCTCCTCCACCTCGTTGAGAAGGAAGGCGGCCGAGTAGGGCGTGAAGATGGCCGTGTAGATGACCAGCAGCAGGATGAGCCAGTCCCACATGGCCTTGAAGGGGCTGTAGTGCAGGATGGTCCAGCGGTGGATGCGCGGCGCCTGCAGCTTGTACTCAGGAAGCACGTCAGCGCCCAGCGACAGCACCTGACGCGGAAGGAAGAGATTCAGTGACACGCTCATGTAATGTACGCTCACTAGACAATTCATTAGGTACATCTGCACTTTATAAATACATACGTATGTATATATATATATATATATATATATATATATATATATATATATATATATATATATATATAAAGTTATGTGCTGCTGTACAATGAAAATCTGACTTTGATGTAACAAAAATAAATAAATACAAAAGCAGTTACTGAAAAGGATAAAAAAGTAAGGATAAAATTAGTACAAATCTAGGAAATAAGTAGAACAACAACAAAAATAAAAATGAACAAAAGTGATAAAGAAATTTGCAAAAAAATAAATAACATACAAGACAACAATAAATGTAACAATAAAAAAAACATAAATATAAAGAAAACTAAAATAAAGAATAAATATAATAACAAGACAAAAATACAATTAAAACCAAAGAAAAAATAATACATACAATACAATACATACAATACATATTTTTTTCACTAAAAAAATGGGACACAAATAAAAGAAATAAAGAGGAGAGTATCAATTCAAAGAGTATGTTGGAGCTCATTATAATGTACTTAACATGTATATCTAAAGAAATGTCCACTGAGTGTAGAAATGCTAAAATATGATATATATATATATATATATATATATATATATTTGTACTTACCATCTAGTTTTACAACAATTGATCAAACTAGTTCATCGTATTAAACATTAAATATAAAAACAGAATAAACAGCTCTCAGTATAAAGCAGTGCATTTGTACACCCTTGCAATAATTAACATATTGTTACTTTTATACCGCAATCAAAACTATTATTAGACATAAAAAGTCCTTAAGTGTGTCCAGCCTCTTCAAGAAGTGAAACAAACACAAATACTTTTTGCATCACAATCCCACTTTTAAGATTTAGGATCGCACTGATCGGTATGACAACCAGAGGCTCCATCTCCAGCCTGGCATCCGCCTGCCCGCCACAACAGCACAAGAGCGAGCTCCTGCAAAGCCTCTGCAGCGCCACCTGCCTCCTTTCTTCATCTCTTCTTTTCTCCAGCATCATTTCATGTAACAAGCTTCCTCTCAACTCTCCACAGTCCAAATGAGTCCTGTTAAAAACGGGACCGCTTTCACCTGCTTCTGTCCCGACCATGTGACCCCATTATGGTCTCGACCATGTGACATGCAAATAAGTGCTGACATCGATTGATCGCCAACCGCTGAAGTGAAAATCTGAACCACCGGGGAACAGATTAATGCTCTGGCTGCAGGGCCCTGAAATCTATTTAAATATACACTGGACTGAAAAACTTCAATCAAACTAGTCATACACAGCGTTAATTATGTCAGTTTCAAGGGTTCGGGCACTTTGAGGGTCACTGATCACCTTAATCACAGTGAGGCCATTTCAGACCAGAAGACAGGCCAAGTTTTGAAAACATAATAGCAAATGACAATACATGATGAGAAATGAATGAAACAATGAGGAAAAGGGGGACATCCTTCATATCTGGCAGGCACTAAAAAGCTTCCACTGTTTTTCCACAACAATCCATTTCTGACTATTCAATGTCTGCTATGACTAATCATTAAATATGATAGAACTAATTGTACAAGGTTCAAAACAAACAGGTTCCATATTTTATATTTCATTCATGCGTTAGTAGTACGTTTTATCCCTTATCTTTTTTGTTTGGCTGGTAAGACAAGCGGCGTATTAGCCACATGTGCCACCTACTGCGCAATCTAGCAACAACAAGGGGTCACCAATTGTTGTACATCTGGGGGCAATCAAAGTATTGATCAGAAAGCAAAATTATGCCACTAATATGATATTTAGCAGTTTACAGCGACACTGATTGAATCTGATGCTTTTCATTTTGCGGCCAGGCTAATTTGCATTTCACTTTGCATGATGTCACCCGTCATGAAGACGCTCAACTGCTGCCTCCGACACACATAACCATTTAATTCTCTCCCAGGAACCACAAGAAGTGTATTAATGTTCTGTTTCCACTGGCCGAGCTTCTAGGTGAAAATAACTACCTTAAAAATAGTCACACACATTAAAAACGGCCAGCTTTTAAGGAGCTTGACTATATTTGGGAACAAATCGAAATGAGGCCAGCTAGGGGTCACCGAAAAGACGTTTGTTAACAGAAGCATGTTGGCGTAGGTTTTAAATCTGGTTAAGCGACACTTGGGGTCTCGCAGGGGGTGCTGACGGGTCGCCGTGACCTGCTGAGCACATGGGAAAGGACGACATGCTAATGAGAGTGTAAACACAAGGTTGAGGCATCCAACAAGTTATTGATGTGCTCTGTTTCGTAATGACCACCAAAAGTCCCCCCCCCCCATCGCACGCAACCTGTGAGCTCGTTATGATTAACATAGCACCAGTTCACGCCTGCATGGTGCTCTTGTGTTAGCCTGAAAGGAAGAAGACATCATTGATACTGCACATGACAGCTTGGGGAAGTAAACTGGGGGCAACGACGCCCAAAAAAAAACAACAATTTGGTCAAGTGAACTTTGGGTAATAAAGCCAAAATGACAATTTGGGGAAGTACATCAGTAGCAACAAAACCAAAAACATCAGTTTGGGCAGGTAAACTTCAGACAACAAAGTCTTAAACAACAATTTGGGCAAGCCAACCTGGGAGAACCAAGCCAAAACGACAATTTGGACAAATAAACTGGGCCTGATGAAAACAAAAACAACAGTCTGCAAAAGTAAACTTTGGATAACAAAGCCAAAAAGAACAATTTGGCCACCTAAACCTGGGACAAATGATCCAAAATGACAATTCAGGTAAGTAAACCAAGGGAAACAAAGAAAAAAACACATGGATGAGCTCATGTGGTCACATGACAACAACCTGTCCGGACTTCCAGTCGCTCACCTGTGCACGTCCACATAGAAAAGAAGTGCATCTAAAGAGACATTTCGCAGTAAATAAATGCGGCGTGTGTATGTAAAAATAAAACTAAAAGTACTCACAGGCTGCAGTTTCTGTTTGAAGCTCATGTTGAAGTGCACTTCAGGCTAACCAAACCAAGAGAGAGCGATGGCGACCTCTGTCCGTCCATCTACATCTCTCCCTCCCACCATTCCCCCCCCCCCCCCCCTCGCTCCCTCTCACTCCCTCTTCTATCCCCTGCATGAGGCCCAGCCCAGACATTAAAAATGGCCTCCACATGACATTATGATGGCATCATGTCAGCTGTGACGCATGACAAAATGAGAATATGGCTTAGTAAACTGTGGGTAGAAAAGTCATAACAATAATTTAGACAAGTAAACTGGGGGTACCAAAGCCAAAATAAACAATTTAGGCAAGTAGACTGGGGGCAACAAAGCAAAATTGGCATTTAAAGTGGGAGCAGCAAAGCCAAAAAACAACAATTTGGGCAAGTACAGGGAGGATAAAAAAGCCAAAATGACGATTTATGCAGGTAAATTGGACGCATTAAAGCAAAAAACAGCAATTTGGGCATTTACACTGGGGGCAACAAAGCCAAAACGACAATTTGGGTAGGTAAAACGGGGCCAACAAAGCCAAATTGGCATGTAAATGGAGGGTAGCAAAACCAAAAACAAAAATTGGGACAAGGACAGTGGGGGCAACAATGCCCAAAACAACAATTTGGGCCAGTACACTGGGGACAACAAAGCCAAAATTACAATTTGGGCAGGTAAACCGAGGGCAACATAGCCCCAGTACCAAGTCACCTCGCTTGAAACTAGCGGGGATCCCGGCTGGCACCAAAGTCAAAATAAGCAATTTGGGGTGACACATGATACTCACTTCATGAGATGCACCACTGAATGAGATCCAATTCAGGAGCTGCATTCAAATAGACACTTTTGATTGACAGTCACTCAACAACATAATATTCTGCACATCTTATTTAGGCCCACAATAAGGGACATAATGTTAGGAACGGCTCTCATTCAGATATGCGTTTCATGGCCGATGAGAAAACCTCGCAATGTATTGAGTGCCAAAATATCTGATGATAATGCAATGGTGAAAAGCAGGGTTGCAGTTTAAAATGTGAATTTGAATGCAGGGAAATGATTGGAACTTACAAAAAAGAAATGCATTTCCTCTGTGAAAGCCAGGGGGTGCCACGCACCCACCCACACTCGCACCAATAGCCACATGCGCACACACGTGTACGCACACACACACACGCAAACACACAAATTCACACACGTACACACATGCATAAACACAGACAGTCCCAGGCTTTCCTGCTCGATCACGCTCTGCAGACCGATCAATAGCAGCGAGGATCAATGGCAACCTTCATTTCTCTTTTGCAAGGTGCCAATCGAAACTCAATTAAGCAGCCGGCAATTTTTATGGTGTGACGCAACGATAACCAACGTAAAAGCAATTTAACGCCATTCTCACTGTTACACGACTGTGTTTGGGGAGGTGGTGTTAGCCTGCAAGGTGTATTCATGTAAATGCTGTCCTCCACGTCCATTAGCTTATGAGGCCAAGGTCACTGGAAGAGATATGACGGCCAGGCAGCGTTGCTTGATGGGCGCACTCTTCGCTCGCTTTTGGCAAGTATACGATGGGAAACAAAGGGGAAACAATTATTTTGGCCAATAAACCGGGATAAAAGAAGCCAACTAAATTTGGAGTAGCAAAGCCAAATATGGAAGCAAACAGGGTGCAGCAAAGCCAAAACAACATTTTGGGCGAGTAAACTGGGCAACAAAGCTAAATTTGGGTAAGTAAAATACCGACCACAAAGTCAAAGTGGCAAGTAAACGGGGCAACAAAGTTGAACTGATAAGTAAACTGGGGCCAACAAAGCCAAAGTGACAAGTAAACTTGGGCTACAAAGTCAAACTGGCAAGTAAACCGCTGGCAACATAACCAAATTGGCAAATAAACCGGGGGCAACTAAATAAAACTGGCAAGTAAACTAGGGCCAACAAAGGCAAATTGACAAGTTAACCGGGGGGTCAAACTGGCAATTAAACTGGGGCTACAAAACCAAATTGGCAACTAAAAGGGGGACAAGAAAGCCAAATTGACAGGTAAACTAGGGGCGACAAAATCAAATTAGCAAGTAAACCCTAAGCAACATAGTCAAATTGGCAGGAAACCCTGGGGAAACTCAATCAAATTGGTGAGTAAACTGGGGCCAACAAAGCCAAATTTGGCAACAAAGCCAAAGTGAGAATTATACTGGGGCAACAAAATCATATTGGCAAATACACTGCAGGCAACATAGCCGAACTGGAAAGTTAAACCGGTGACAAACATTATTTCATGACACAGAACATCCAACAATGCTCCAGGCTAAATACTATATTTAGATTTTACTGGCACATGGTCGCTTCCCTTGATATTACAAGAGCTTTTTTGTGTCGAGGTGGTTTTGACACTGAAGCGCTGCGGAGGCGACACTGAGCACGGCGTGAAGACACGTCACACCTCAGGTGAGATTATTCCTTCCCGCACATGTAATGTAACTCCCTCGCCCCGAAGCCAGAGGCGGCCCTCCATTTTTAGACATACTCGTGTGTGTGTGTGTGTGTGTGCGCGCGTATGTGCATATGCATAGGTGTGATTGCATGAGAGTAGTGATACTTAATGAGCTGAACTTGTCACCCACAGGCACAAACACACACACACATGCGCACACACTGAGAGGAAAAAGGAAGTGAGAGTTCTCACAGTAGGTGGTGGAAGAGCAGAAAGTAGAAATATAAATGTCATGTTCACCTCCAGCTGAAAGATAAATGATAGCGAGAACACTCAAAAGGCCTCTGTCAAGGCTTGAACATTTGTGCCCTGCCAAAACACAGAATGTAAGACCTTAAAATGTAAAAGCAGGTCAAATTTCATTCGAAGGGACCAACATGTAATAAGAGCCTATATAAAACCAGGTCACTGGTTTTATATAGGCTTGTCATATGTCATATATATGAGATATGACAAAGATGAGTCTGACCATTTTCTATGGGATTTTTTATGTTCCATTTACACTGTTGCGCTAAATGCTCAATCTGGATCGTGGTTTGGTATTACAGCTAAAATAGCAAGAACAAACAAGAATAGAAAAAAATGTAATGAGATCGTAATAAGATGCATTGTTTTTTCTTTGTTTAGATTTGTATTTATTTTGACTTGATTTGACTGATTTGCATTTCTTCTTGAAATAAAAATGTAACATGATGTGATTCTGTATTTTATATACTGTATGTATGACTTTAACTATGTGAAGCACTTTGGGAGTCCTCTGTGAAAAATGCTACATAAATAACATTTACTTAATGACTGTACTTCTATTGGATCTCACATGTGGCATTTAGACTGTCGTAAATACTCAATCTGGATCAGATATGGACTAAAATTTAGTTTGTTGTTACAGCTAAGCAAAAACAAACAAAATGTATTAAGAGCCACAAAAAACAACTAATTTAATGAGATTTCACAAAGACACAGGTAATTGAACAGATTCTATGGGATTTCACGTTGCTTTTACACTGTCACTTAAGGTTCAATCTGGATTGGAACTGGATTGCAATTTTTATAAATATTTAATAGTAAATTTAAGACAGCAAAAACACAGACCCTTGCCAAGGCTTAAACATGCCCTGCCAAATAATTGAATGGGTGACTACCATGTAAAACCTTAAAAGGTTCAAAACTCGTCAAATTTAATTCAAAGGTAACAAACTGCAATAAGACCCTACATGAAAACAAGTCATTTGATGAGATTGATGTTTCTGGCCATTTTCTATGGGATGTTTCCACATGGCCTTTACACAGTCAGTAACTGCTCAATCTGGATCAGATCTGGATTACAATGTTATTTGATATTACAGTTTACACAAAGCAAATTTCTTTCAGACAATAAAAGATTTAAAAAAAGATATGGAATCTTGCTGATGAAAAAGAAAGAAAGAAAGGAAGAAACAATCTCTCGTTACCCTTGCAGCATAATTGTCTACATCAATATCAACAAATACGAATGTACTGTACAAATTAAGTTTTTTTTCTCATTGAAATATGATTTAGGCAACGATGCTATTAGGCTAACGTCTACTTATAATTTCCATGGCGGAGGTAATAATAACTTGTGATCTCACCTGTGTTACCTGAGTCACCTTCTCAGTGACATTCTGTGTTCTGTCTTTGACTTTGCTGGGCGCGATGATCTCGATTTCGCCTGGCGACGGCGGTCTGACGCGGTCAGAGCCGAAGGTGATCGTCACCTGCGGGATGCGCCCGATGGCCCGGTGCCTCATCAGGTCCGAGTCCGAGGTGGAGTTGGCACCGCTCGGCTTCAGATCTGCGCAAAGCCAAATGTGTCTTTCCTATTGCTTTTTCTTTCGGCTCTTTTCTCTGTCTGTCCCTTCTCAAAACGAAGCACCATCAGGTGTTGTTGTTGACTGTTGTTATTAAAGGTAGTTGTCTTGTTTCTGGCTGCCTGTCTCCTTTCAAACCAAATACAAGAAAGTGCTGTTATTGCTTTATTGTTGTTTTCTCTCAAACTACATTCTAGCAGGTGTTGTAATTGCTTCTGACTGTTTCCCTTTTCCCTCTGAAATCATCATTGCTGTAGTTTCTCTTTGCTATTGTGATTTGTTCTCTCTCATCTCTCCGTTTGAGCGTGGTTATTTTTGTAAAGGCCTTAATAAGCGCTTGTCTAAAACTCACTTGTGTTGGTGCAGGTTTCTCCTGGCCGAGCGCTCCACTCTGCTTTCATCCCGTCAATGTCGTCCAGAGAGGAGGCGCGTCGCAGGCTGCAGACACTTTCTCGCGAGCCGCTTCGGGATAAGGTCCCCCGGGGTAACGGGTCAAGCCGGTCCGTCAGCAGGGAGCGGCGCTTGGCGGAGGGGGGCGGAGGATCCAGGTCTTGTTCTATGAGGGCCTCTGTCTCGGACTGCATGCAGCTCTCCTTGGACGGGATGCGGAAATCCTTCAGGGGGACTTCTTCACTGTTGGGCTATATGATATATATATATATATATATGTTCAGTCATTGTCTTAAAATGGGCAAGTTTTTCCAACTGTATTACAAAAAATATCCTACTGCATGTATCAATAGTATGAACATAATTTATAGTGTTATAGGTAGAAATACTGTACTAGTGTCACCTTCCCATTACATATCAACTTGTTTTTATGTTAATTCCAAACTTCCCTCACCTAACTTAATTTTTAAATGTCATATCTTTATTTACATTCTGGGTTTATTTTCGTTTTATTGACTTCTTTTTACACAGTTCGCAATGTAAATAAATCTCACCACAATCGAGCCTCCCTTTCCTTACTTCCACTGCCTCGATCATGTTTCCTCAAAGATAATAAGTCATTTTATTGTATTGACACCTTTTTACAATTGTATGATGGATACAATGTAAACATTGTTGCCAGTCCTCCCTGTACTTATTTAACTTTCTTTGCCAACGTCACGTGTTATCCAAGGGTGAGTAATTTTGTTGTATTTTAGTTTTACAGCAGTTTCTCTACTTATACTCTCTACTTACTCATCCAGTGACAGAAAAAGGAATGTGTGTGTGTGTGTGTGTTTGTGTGTGTCCGTTGTGACAGAGTGTGTTTCCGGATTGGTCGCTCATGGATCCTGTCAGGAAGTTACATCCCTCAAAAAACACAGCAGAGACGTCCAAACACGAGCGAGCAGTTCATTTGTTTTTCATTTATCTCTTTGATGGCTTTTCCCCTTTAAACAATTCCCCGCAGCTGTTTAATGACACTTTCACGTGGAATTTCATGTGAGCGGACCAAAAAAAGTAAGCCTTTGCTACCTGTGAATGATCACAGTATTGTTTTCACCAACAAAAACTGAGCCTTATTACACTTCTGTATCATACAACCCAATTTCAATGAAGTTGGGACGCTGTAGTAAACATAAATAAAAACAGAATACAATGATTTGCAAATCATGTTCAACCTATATTTAATTGAATACACTACAAAGACAAGAAATTTAATATTCAAACTGATAAATTTGGAATTTTATGGCTGCAACACGTTCCAAAAAAGCGGGGACAGGTGGCAAAAAAGACTAAGAAAGTTGAGGAATGCTCATCAAACACCTGTTTGGAACATCCCACAGGTGAACAGGCTAATTGGGAACAGGTGGGTGACATGATTGGGTATAAAAGGAGCTTCCCTGCATTGCACAAGCAAAGATGGGGCGAGGTTCACCTCTTTGTGAACAAGTGCGTGAGAAAATAGTCAAACGGTTTAAGGACAATTTTCCTCAACGTACAATTGCAAGGAATTTAGGGATTTCATCATCTACGGTCCATAATATCAGGTTCAGAGAATCTGGAGAAATCACTGCATGTAAGCGGCAAGGCCGAAAACCAACATTGAATGCCCGTGACCTTCGATCCCTCAGGCGGCACTGCATCAAAAACAACATCGATGTGTAAAGGACATCACCACATGGGCTAAGGAACACTTCAGAAAACCAATGTCAGTAAATACAGTTCGGTGCTACATCCTTAAGTGCAACTTGAAAGTCTACTATGCAAAGCAAAAGCCATTTATCAACAACACCCAGAAACGCCGCCGGCTTCTCTGGGCCCGAGCTCATCTAAGATGGACTGATGAAAAGTGGAAAAGTGTTCTGTGGTCCGACGAGTCTACATTTCAAATTGTTTTTGGAAATTGTGGACGTCGTGTCCTCTGGGCCAAAGAGGAAAAGAGCCATCCGGACTGTTATGGATGCAAAGTTAAAAAACCAGCATCTTTGATGGTATGGGGCTGTGTTAGTGCCAATGGCATGGGTAACTTACACATCTGTGAAGGCACCATTAATGCTGAAAGGTACATACAGGTTTTGGAGAAACATACGCTGCCATCCAAGCAACGTCTTTTTCATGGACGCCCCTGCTTATTTCAGCAAGACAATGCCAAACCACATTCTGCACGTGTTACAACAGTGTGGCTTCGTAGTAAAAGAGTGCGGGTACTAGACTGACCTGCCTGCAGTCCAGACCTGTCTCCCATTGAAAATGTGTGGCGCATTATGAAGCGTAAAATACGACAACGGAGACCCCAGACTGTTGAACAGCTGAAGCTGTACATCAAGCAAGAATGGGAAAGAATTCCAACTACAAAGCTTCAACAATTAATGTCCTCAGTTCCCAAACGTTTATTGAATGTTGTTAAAAGATAAGGTGATGTAACACAGTAGTAAACATGACCCTGGCCCAGCTTTTTTGGAACGTGTTGCAGCCATCAAATTCTAAGTTAATGATTATTTGCTAAAATCAATCAAGTGTATCAGTTTGAACAGTAAATATCTTGTCTTTGTAGTGTATTCAATTAAATATAGGTTGAACATGATTTGCATATCATTTTAGTCTGTTTTTATTTATGTTTAACACAAGGTCCCAACTTCATTGGAATTGGGGTTGTAAATAAAGTTCCCTTACCTGCGGGTAGTCCACCACCACACCCTCAAACTGATCTTTGGAGAGCGACTGTCGCCGCTGTGGACCGCAACACCGGCAATCGCATCTTCAACCTACGATTCTGACCTGAAAAAGAGACACTCCACTGAGTTCATGTTAAGAAGAGCAACAAACACTCGAGAAATAAGCCAGTAAGCAACAAAACAAGACATAAGTGAGAAGAATACATACAAAACAACAAGAATCAAGTCGAAAATGACAAGAAACGTGATAATGACCACATCAGACAAGAAGTGAGACAGAAACGACAAAACTAGTCAAAAAGTGAGATAAAAGAACATAGAAATTGACAAAAACAAGACAAACGTGAGACGGAATCAAAACCAGCAAGTAAAGGTAAGAAATAGTAAGAAACAAGACAAGAAAGTTAGAAAAAAACGGGACAAAAATATCCTTACAAATTTATATTAAATATATTATTATTATTATAATTGTTATCCGTTCATCAGGAAGTTGAATCTCAGATTCAGGAGGAGCAGTGTGGTTTTCGTCCTGGAACAGTGGACCAGCTCTACATCCTTGGCAGGGTCCTCGAGGGTGCATGGGAGTTCGCCCAACCAGTCTACATGTGTTTGGTGGACTTCGAGAAGGCGTTCGACCGTGTCCCTTGGGTGGTCCTGTGGGGGGTGCCTTGGGAGTATGGGGTACCGAACCCCCTGATACGGGCTGTTCGGTCCCTGTACGATCGGAGTCAAAGTTTGGTCCGCACATCCGGCAGTAAGTCGGACTTATTTCAGGTGAGGGTTGGACTCCGCCAAGGCTGCCCTTTGTCACCGATTAGGCTCATACCTTTTATGGACAGAATTTCTAGGCGCAGCCGAGGCGTAGAGGGGATCCGGTTTGGTGGCCTCAGTATTGCATCTCTGCTTTTTGCTGATGATGTGGTTCTGTTGGCTTCATCAAGCCGTGACCTCCAACTCTCACTGGAGCGGTTTGCAGCCGAGTGTGAAGCGGCTGAGGTGAGAATCAGAACCTCCAAATCTGAGACCATGGTCCTCAGTCAGAAAAGGGTGGCGTGCCCTCTCCGGGTCGGGGATGAGATCCTGCCCCAAGTGGAGGAGTTCAAGTATCTTGGGGTCTTGTTCACGAGTGAGGGAAGAATGGAACGGGAGATCGACAGGCGGATCGGTGCAGCGTCCGCAGTGATGCGGACTTTGTATTGATCTGTTGTGGTAAAGAAGGAGCTAAGCCGAAAGGGGCCGAAATGAGTTTCCTCCGCAGGGTGTCAGGGCTCTCCCTTAGACACAGGGTGAGAAGATCTCAGAGTAGAGCCGCTGCTCCTCCACATCGAGAGGAGCCAGATGAGGTGGCTGGGCATCTGATTCGGATGCCTCCCGGACGCCTCCCTGGTGAGGTGTTCACGTCCCACCGAAAGGAGACCACGGGGACGACCCAGGACACGCTGGAGAGACTACATCCTTCGGCTGACCTGGAAATGCCTCGGGATCCCCCCGGAAGAGATGGATGAAGTGGCTGGGGAGAGGGAAGTCTGGGTGTCCCTGCTAAAGCTACTGCCCCCGCGACCCGACCTCGGGTAAGCGGTAGAAAATGGATGGATGGATAATTGTTATTGTTATTGTTATTCTTTGTTATTGTGAGTGTTAGTGTTATTGTTAGTATTATTATTATTATATATAAAAAGAAAGACCCAAGAGGTTGGATAGTGACAAAAACAAGATACATTCATCCATTTTTTTGAGCCGCTTCTCCTCACTGGGGTCGCGGGCGTGCTGGAGCCTATCCCAGCTGTCATCGGGCAGGAGGCGGGGTACACCCTGAACTGCTTGCCAGCCAATCGCAGGGCACATACAAACAAACAACTATTCGCACTCACATTCACACCTACGGGCAATTTTAGAGTCTCCAATTAATTCATGTTTTTGGGATGTGGGAGGAAACCGGAGTGCCCGGAGAAAACCCACGCAGGCACGGGGAGAACATGCAAACTCCACACAGGGGGGGCCAGGGATTGAACCCGAGTCCTCAGAACTGTGAGGCTGACGCTCTAACCAGTCGTCCACCGTGCCGCCAACAATATACAGTGACAAGTAAAAAGAAGAATCAAGTTTAAAAAAATGACAAAAAAGGAGTCCAACAAAATAAGATGCGAGAAGCAAGAACATGAAAATAGAAAAAAAATGAGAATTAAAGATTAATGCAAAAAAAGTACAAATTAAACAGGCAAAAAGGAAAAAGTAGACCAAAAATCAGACCAACTTGGATGTGAGAGACTAGAAGACAACAAATACAAGACACACGTGAGGAAAACAACTCAAAAACAACAGGAAATCAAGTAAAAAATAACAACAGACCATACAAAATGACCAAACTAGACAAAAAATGAGACAAAATGAGGCAAGAGGCATGAAAATAAAACAAAAAACACGCAAAAGTCAGAGGAAGTAAAAAACAAAAAAAAGGAGAAAATAAGAAACGAGACAAAAACTAGACAAAGTGAGACATCACGATAGAAAATAAACAAAGCAAGACAAGTGAGAAGAGCACACACACACACACACAAAAAGAAAGTACAGTGATGCCAAGAGATACAAGTTTAATTGGTTCCGTGACCACACTCGTAACTCCAAACACTGCCTCAGTGTGTTTGGTAATATTGGCACAGGAAAGCATGAAGCCATCAAAACATGATAGGGAAAAAATGTGGGGGGCGTGAGGAGAATTCTTGCGAAAGCTCCAAATCCAACTTGAACCATTGTTTTTTTTTTTTTGCATTGGGGGAATATGGATATGGTACCAGTGTTTCACGGAACATTGAAAGATGTAATGCGTTCACACACAAAAAGATCATCGCGTGGGCAAGTCATGGTTCCAAAAAAGGACTTGACTTGTTCCCAAACGCCTGTCATGAGAGACAGCAGCTGGACATGGCAGGAAAAAGTCAACTCAAAAAAAAGAACAGTCACGCAGCATCTGAATAAATCGCTGGAGCGGTTTAACGACTATTTTCCTGAGAAACAGGATGATGAGTGGATTCGCAACCCCTTCGGAGTCGACATGGAAAGCGTCACGTTGCCCGGCAACGGGGGGACTCAGCTGGTGGAGCTGTCATGTGAACAAACAAACAAAACAAACAAAATTCACTGAGGTAAGCCTCTCCCTGTTCTGGTGCAGCGCTGTGATGACTGACTATCCTTCCTGTGCCAGTCGAGCAGTAAAGCATTACATATTTATGAGAGTGTGGCTTCTCAGCTCTGGTTCAGCTGAGGACCATAAACAGGGACAGATGGGATCTAAGAGTTGCCTTGTCAACTATAATGCCAGACTTTTGAGACACTTATCAGGGGCACAAAACATCCCCAATTGTCCCAAAAATTCTGCAAAATCCTGGTCAAGGTTCAGCGTTAGTCAATATTGACCAACCGTGATGGTGTTTTGCATTGTTTGTTAGCATTAAGATAAGCAGCCTTAAGGCAAGTTATGTGATTGTTTTAAATACATAACATGTAATTCTCTTTGTTTTACGTTTAGCTTGACTGTAAACCTCAACTGGAAGTTGCATTAAACTGCGCGACGTCTTTTTTTGGTTCACTACCGACCAAACTGCTGCTTGTTGTGACGCGGGTTGAGTTCACTGCCGCCGTACAGCTCTTGTATTTTAAATTTTTCGCTGGCAAGTCATAGAAAAAAAAAAAAGATCTGAATGACAGCTCGTATCGTGAAAAACTCAAAAATGGAGTCAGTCGTATCTCAAGGCATCACTGTATGTAGTAGAAAATGACAAGTCCTCACAGTAGAGCAAGCCTTGACTGACTCGCTGCCTCAGTCCAGACTTCTTGAGCGTCGGGTCAACGAGTTCCTGGAAGTCCAGGATGAACATGATGACGACACCTTCCTCGTTCTTCACTGGAACGATGTCCACCATGCAGGGCCTGCACGTGCCTGTCATTTAATGGCATAATATACTGTTGGGAATGTTTCTTTTGCAGAACAACTAGCAAAACATACAATTTTCAGCGACTACTGAAGGCTTTTCGTGACCTTATACTGAATTTTAAGAGCAAAATATTGCATTTCTGTGGGAAACTGCCGTGACCATTTTTGGGAAAACGTATACCACATTGTGACAAATGCCACGTTTTTTCATCAACTGTTTATTTTTGTGCACAAACAAGATGTTTTGTGGCAAACTATTGCATTTTTTTGCGTAGAAATATTGCACTTTGATGGCCAAATATAAACTTTTAAACAATTATTGGCAAAATACAACTTTATGTGGTGAACTAACGCATTTCTGTGCACACGTTTAGCATTTTTGTCACCAAATACAGCATTTTTGTGACAATATATAAAGTTTGCATTTCTGTCTCAAAATTTTAAAACTTTTTATGGTGAACTATTACACAGGAATACACACAAATATTGCACTTTTGTGGCAAATATTTTTAAAATGTGGCCATGTGTGTGGTAAAATACTCACTTTTATGGTCAACTATTGCACTTTTGTGGACCAAAATATTTTTGGGGTGAGAATGTATTGGTTTTTGTAGCAAAATACATTTGGTCGTGATCAAACTGCACTACAGTGGCCATGACATTTTTCCATATGGGAGGTAGAGAAGGGTTGAAAGGGCACCAGGATTTCAATCTTAATCTGCAGTCAAAAGATCGACCGCTGAGCTATAACCCCATAGGTAAAGTTTAAGCCTCATGGAAACGTCGACCACGTGTTGAAATAGAACGACCGGGGAATGTCTAAAAATAGAGCCGGGGCACTCACGCAGGCACACACAGCTCATCATAGCGTTTTTCTTGTGCAGTGGACGAACCAAAATGTTCACGCAAGAAAAAGTGGGATGTCAAGAGTTGTGCCACAGAGACAGAAAGACAAGCGGAATGGCGGAGAGCCCACCTGGCTGCTAATCATCTATCCAGTTAAGTCAGGTGTTGCCTGACTTCGTTAATTTAAAATGTTTTTTATTTCCTTTATTTCATCAAATAAAGTATTGAGTTATCGTAATTACCAAAATAATAACTTTAGCATAGTGAAAAATTTTACATGGACGGTACATTTAAAATATACTTTATTAAATAATTGGTTAAATATTTACAATAAAATTAATTATAAATAATAGTATTTTATTCATATAGTTCAATATTATACATGTAAATTTGAACGTGTGGTTTTGTCAACTATTGAATTTTTGTACACAAACATAGAACCTTTGTGCCCTAATATAGATTTTTCTGACAATATATAACGTGTGGAAAAATCCAACTTCTGTGATCATCTATTGCACAAATGTACTTTTGTGGCAAAAATGCAACATTTGTGGTTAACTATTGCATTTTTTTGCAGCAACATTCCCACTTGTCTTTTTATAAACTATTACATTTTAGTGCACAAATATTGCAACTATGTGGCAAATTGTGACTATATTTCTGTGGCAAAATGCAACCTGTTGTGGTAAACTAGTGTTCTTTTGTGAACAAACATTGCAAGACTGTGGCTGATTATATTGTTTGGAGGAACACACTGTTCTTGCAACAGAGTGGAGTTAGGGGGCACCTGGAATTGAACCGGGGACCTCTTGATCAGCAGTCAAATACTCTACCCCTGAGCAGCCTTCAGCCCCAACCCTAGCCCTAAACCTGAGCATAACAGACTTCTTTGTTTTTATTTCGTACAAATGCGATACATTTGTCGGATGGTCATTTTGTTACATCCGCGTAGCCTGCCCTTCCTGCGATGCACAAGCTTATCATGTTGCAGCGGGGTGTGTCCTGCCTGGAAACAATGTGGGAATACAAATAACGCCCCCCATAAACATAAAAATATCCACTGGAAGCGGAACGAGATGTTGCAAAAGGACACCAGGATGTCTCAAAATACAGAGGAGTTTAACTTAACAATACACATAATATTTTTTTTTTTTTTTACAAAAAAGCAATTTACACAGCCTGGAAAGCAGCTGTTTGATGAGTAGATTGATATGTTTTGTGGTACCTTCCTTGTCGTAGTAAAGGATCTCCACCTTGCGTTCCTCGGAGCCGAGCAGGGCCTGAGCTAGCTGCGCCAAGGCGCTCTTCATGGTGCCAGGCCCCACCAGGAACTGGCAGGTGCACGGCTGCTGCATGATCTCGGCCCGCGTGAAGCCGAACATCTGGCAGAAGGCCTCGTTGCAGAAGATGATGCCGCAGTTCTTCATCTGCGCGTTGGCGATCACGAACTTGCGATCTGGAATGTCAAGATTTAGCATTAGCCACACCAAAATAAAAAAGTAAATATTAATTGTAAACATGCTTTAGGGAAAGAATAGACATAACAGTTGAACATTTTATATTTTATATGGAATAACACATCTCGTAAAAAAATTAAATCACCGTGTTAACTTGCTAAACTTTGCTAGCCTAGGTGTCATACAAGATAGGCTAGCTATTTTTTTGTATGCTGTCACCTTTTGTCGCTAATCATCAAGTCTTACTCATGAATTTGTGAGGAAATTTATTATATTTGTGACAAGATCGAGCATTTTTTTGTGTCAAAATAAGACCTTTTGTGGCCATCTCATGCATTTTTGTGAAAAAATACTGATGCAGTAGTCAACATTTTAGTACTGTAACTACGACTAATAATATTGCAACTACTATTACGACTGTTGTATGATAGTTTTACAAAAATGTGTAGGAAAAAAGAAAAGAAAGAAAACCTTTGCAAGCTGTAGCTTCCTAGCTTTTGGCTGTTTGCTTCAATGCTTGCTCATTAACATGACACACACTCATGTAGTATGGAGCATTCCTTTTACTACTACACCCAATGAAACTGCAACAACACCTGTAAAATACCACCATACCAAAGTCATGTATATCCAATGAAGAAAGAAAAAGAAAAAAAAGGTACTACATGAAAGAAACACATTTTAAGAGACTTTTTTTTGCAAATGGTTGGCCACTTACAGTAAGACCTCAGAGTTTTATTATACATTTTCATGATGACTGAAGACACCAAAGGCACGTTATAGGTGATACTGAGCCATTTGCTAACTGTAGAACTGTGGTTATTAGTTGTTGTTAAAATGCGGTTTCCTTTAGCGTTCGCTAGCTGTAGCTGGGTAGTCTTAGGCTTGCTGTCCATTAAGAAAATATATATTTTATACAACATATTGTATGACGCAAAGCTTTTAAAACTCTTCATCAAAATAGAAAACTCTCCTCACATCGTGTTCCTTTCTAATTGTGAAATCTTTGACTTGCAGTCAGTTTCTAGGCCCGCTGTCAGTTGTGTCAAGTACAAGATGTTCGCATCCTTCTCCATTTTGTGTGCGATAATCCTGTTGGCTATTAATACAGTCAACAATCATGTGGAGTGGAACTAATGAAGTGGAGCTTTCCAGGCTGCTTAGCATCACAATGACTCCTGAGAGGCCACCGAGGAGCAGCTGGACGCTTAACAGAGAGTGCAAATGTCATCGCTTCTGTACGTGTGTGTGTCTGTGTGTGTGTGTGTGTGTATACTCTTTCAGTACTTGACAGTACGGATTCCTATAAAACTTGGCATTTGATTTTGGTGCAGTTTTGGATAAATGTGGTTTTCTTTCATTATTTTCTATCCAGTTTATAATAATGCATGGCCAGTGACAACAAAGTAGGCAGGGGGTTTGTATTTTTTCCAAATATTTGTTATGTTGTCAAAATGTATTATTAATCATCATTATTGTTATTTACTGTAGTTATTGCTATTTTTTTTTTATTCTGTGTTAGTATTTTTAAAAACATTATACTTTTTATTTTTGAATTAATTTTACATTTTCATTACATTTTTCCATTTACTTTTTCTTTCACTTTTGTTATTACAATGCATTTTTCAGCCTTCTCTTAATTTTTCAATGTATAATACATGGACAGTGATGACAAAATATGCAGGGTTTATCCATCTATTTCAGAGCACCATTTTTCTTTTTATTTGGTACTCTTCAAATTTCCATTGTATTTGACTTGTCATCCCTTTTAAAATGCTCTATTTGTATTTCCTTTGTAGCACCTTTTTCCTCCACTTCGAAAAAGGTGATTAAATATGTACAGTATTTATTTTAGACTTGCATGAAAAGTGCTGTACAAGAAGAATTGTATTTGTCATTATTATCATCATTACCCCCTTTTTTTTGTATTTTAAAGACTGGTATTTTATTGCCCTGTCGTGTTGAAAGCAGTTGCCGATTTAATACATCGCACCATATGCGGTGCTGATGTCAGGTAATTATCTAATTGTGGGACGAGCGAACGCAATATATATATATATATATATAAAATATCCTGTCGTTTTAGGTTTTTGTGTAAAATACACTGTGTCCCCAGCAGGTGAGCGTGCTGCTTAGCAACCGCTAAGTGACAACGAGGGTTTCAAAATGCCCCCATATGGAGCAGAGGAACATGTGATGGAGCACAAGAGGCCTGAGGGTATTGTGGGTAGTCAGAGCGATATTGCGATGAAAGGCGAGCGCATCGGGGTCGTGTTCATTGAAGTCGGCACTTAAAAAGGCTCAAAACAGAGCGGGCCAACCTCTATGTTCGCTTGTGTCACATACGCGTCGGCCTTCATCAGCAGCTGCTACATTAGCATTAGCATGCTTAAATCAAACATTTTGAATGCGTTTGAACTTCTGCCCTTGACTGGGGAAATTCCTTTGGAATCTGGCTATCATCATCTCTCAGCAATTAATAGCGGTATAATTTCTCAACAGATTTAGACATAATTAAGAACAAAATGCGTGACTTGATCTACTCGGGTGTGTTATTACTTTTCTCAGTCCTGACCTTTAAATGCTTTTGAAATAGTTGACTTTGTCTTGAAAGGAGAACAAAGGTTCGAGCCGAAACAGAAAAGTCACGACATCGCCTCGACCAATAAGATTGTGCTGATTTCATCGTCTACATTATATTTCTATAACAGACTGTGGTGTGCCAAGCAGCCTTGCTCACAGAATTTAATAAGGGGTGACATTTCTTCATGGATGTAGACATAATCAAAAACAATGAGTGACTCCACTTACACGGGTGTGCGATTACTTTTCTTAGTCCTGACACTCATTGCTTTCGAGATATTTGACTTTGAAAGTTAACAAAGTGTCATTTCTCAACGGAATCAGACAAGCAAAGAACACAATTTGTGCCTTGATCGGCTCGGGTGAGCTATTACTTTCCTCAGTCATGGCACATATTGCTTTTAGAATGAGAATCTTTATTGTCCTCGTAGAAGGCATTTCAGCAACATCATCTCTCAACATTTCATAACGGTGTAATTTCTCAGCAGATTCAGACACAAGCAAAGGATAAAATATGTAATTTGAGCTATTACTTTTCCCAGTCCTCACACATATTGCTTTGAGAGATTTGAATTTCAAAGTTCAAGGCAATTCAGCAAGATAATCTCTGAGCATTTCATATCAGCGTCATATCTCAATGGATTTGGACAATAGCAGCATCATTTCTCAAAAGATTTAGTCAAAAAGATCAAAATGTGTCCCTCGTTTTACTCGGATCTGCTATTACTTTTCCCAGTCCGGACACATATTACTTTTGAGATATTTGACGTTTTCTTCTTGATTTGAAAATACAATTTTACAAACTGAACTGAAGTCATTTCAATTGTATTTACCTACACTTAAAATGAAACAGACATTTAGCATTTGATCATATTGAGCATGCAAGTTGTTGAAACATGTGAAGAGACTTACTTTGCTCGTCGAATTTCCTGATAATGGTGTCAAGGTAAGTATTCTGGAGGGCGACGTGACCGCGTCTCACGGGCATCTTGACAGCGACGATGATGACAACACATCAACCTTCCCGCAATACTAAATCAGCATCGGGAAGCGGCAAATTTAAAGGAGCGCACGTGCAAAGTTGCTAAAGGATAGGAATGCTGATGCTGCCTAGAGGATGAGGATAGTGACTATGAAGGCTGGTTGCCACGGTGATGGAGGATGCTGGATGTCGCATGCTGATTTAAAAATAAAAACAGGAGAAAAAGTACAGTAAGGTGCAGTTCATTTCAGACACTTGAGCAGCAATTAAAAAATGAAAAAAGACATACGACGACACGCAGGAAGTTTGTTTAACGACATTCTCCATCAAGATTGTGTGCTAAGAAAATATGGAGAAGAAGAAGAAGCTTATGTCGGACAAAAATTGCTCCCTTCTACTTTATGCTGCTTTCCAGCGTCCCCCGCGGGTCCACACAATCCACCGCGTCAAGCAAGCAAGGACGGAGAGGTGCAGAAATATCCAGCAGTCAGCTTTTCAAAATAAAAGTATGTCAGAGTTGGCACCTGTACCACAAGTTCGAGGCCCAAAACGGGGCCTGAGCAGGTCCAGAGCCACACGACGACACTGAAAAATGGATAGAATTTTGACATCTTTACAAATAATTACAACAGTAATATTTGTATTTTAAAAATCAGCACTTTATGTTAGCACATCCTCCCCACAGTTCCAAGGTTAGGGGTTCAAATGCAGGGTCTGGCCTTCCTGTATGGAGTTTGTGTGTTGCCCCTGTGCTTCCATGGACTTTCCCAGGTACTACTCCAGCTTCCTCCCACATTCTAAAAGCATGTGCTAGGTTCATGTAAGACTGAATTATTGTTAGGTGAGGTGTGAATGGTTGTGCTTCTATCATATGTGACCTGCGATTGTCTAACGACCAATCCAAAGTGTACCCTGCCTCTTGCCCTCCAATTTTGAGAGAGGAAAGTCCATTTTTTTAAAAAGGTAAAACAGCATATTCATGAATTCATTCATGTATTGGTAAGAATATATATGATATATATACACAAGTATATATATATATATATTGTGTGTGTTTTTTATTGTGAAAGTCTAGACGCGCGGTTGTGTTGGCGGTGCGGCTTGACGGTGGTCGTCAGTGACAGAGTGCAGACCCTCATCGGTCTGCTTCAATCCACATCACAGCTCTGAAAATAGCAGCATCCTCCACGTGCGCCGCTACCGTCGCACTTGTGTCGCGATAAGCCGCCATTGTGTGTCGTCGTCGTGTGAGTGTGTCAAGTTGAACTCAACAAAAGGGAAACCAATGACAAGTTTTTTCACCTTTAATCCATCCTGATCCCACAGCGACACTCACTTGGCATCCCAGGGTTATTCTGATATAGAGCGGGCACTCCGAATGTAAGGTTGTCGGCAGGGGAGGGAGAGGAAAATGTCCTGTAACATGTATGTAGCATGGTTAGCTTAGCATCGGCCTAATTCGTTAACTTGCAACTAAGTCTGGACTCCAGAACGGTTGCCCCAAATCTATCATAATGGTGAAACAGGCCCATTGTGTTTCAGGCATCATTACATTTCCTATCCTGCAAAATCTGTCTAGCTTGCTTAGTTTAGCATCAGCTAAAAATGTTAATTGAATATGGAAGTCCTGTAGATTTCCCAATACTTTTAAAGCCTTTGTGCAGATTGATACACTATATAGACAAAATATTAAACCGTGTGGTCAGTTTTCACTTCCTGTAAGTGTCCCAATACTTTTGCCCACAAGTTTAGCTTGACATAAGCTAAAAACATTACATTATAACTATCTGGGTACTTCCGAAAGGTTGTCTGAAATCGATCTTATTGGTGAATCGAGATCATCGCATTTCAGGTCATGTGTCCTCTCCTGAAGTTCACTTGAATAAAAACATGTTTGGTTTATCATAGGATCAGCTAAAAACCTAGCTTGTGACTAGCGTCGTAGTCCAGAAAGTTGTCACAAAATGATCAGTTGGGTGGTTGTATTGCAGCTCACCTGTTTCCTCTAAATGTTCATGTGAAAAACACGTTTAGCTTAGCAACAGTTGCATTTTAGCATCAGCAAAAAACACTAGCGTCCGACAAGCTCTGTACTCCAGGAAGATTGCCTTAAATCTATCCTATTGACCAATCAGGCCATTGAGTTTCAGATCACGTGTCCTCCTGATTTCATGTGAACAAACTTGCATTTAGCTTAGCAACAGGTTTAGCTTAGCCTAAGCTAAAACCATTAGCTCATGGCAAACTTCGTACTGAATCAGGCCCATTTTGTTTCAGGTAAAGCATCCCTATATTTCCAGTTTCGATGTGTCACACTTTAGCTTAGCATCAGGAAAAAACATTAGCCGACGACAATCGTTGAACTCCATGGAAGTTGTTTTACATTAAAGATTGTTTAATCAGGCCCATTATTTTAAATGTGTGCACTTTTTTTGGAGGGGGGATGGGGGGGGGGTCCTGTAACATGAGTGTATCACTTCAGCTTTGCGTCAGCTGAAAACATTATCTTAGTACGCTATGAAGTTTGTTTCAAATCTATCACACTGGCGAAACGGGATATTTCGTGTTGTGTGTGAGCTCCTGAATTTTATGTAAAAAACATAAACGTGTTTAGCTTTCCATCAGCTAAAAACATTAGCTTGTGACCAGCTTCGTTCTCCGGAAGGGTTGTCTGAAATTGAAGATATTGGTGATCAGCCCTATTGTGATAGAAGTCGCGTGTCCAGGCATAAATTTCATGTGTACAACATCTTTAGTTTAGCATCGGCTAAAAATGTTAGCTCTCTGCTAACTTTGTACTTCAGGAAGGTTGTCTCATATCAATCGTATCAGTGAATCCGGCCCATTGTGTTTCATGCGTCCCTAAATTTCCTATCCTCCGATATGTGTGTAACACTTTATTTTAGCATAGCATAAGCTAAAAACATTGATTATTATTACAGTAGTCCCCAAAAGTCCCGCCTGCTCATCCGTGACGTCCTTGTTGCCGACATGCCAGTCTGTCATCAGCTCACACTAAAAAAACGCGCCATCCCGAAACTTCTCGCTGCCTTCTCGCACGACCTGATGAGAACCAAAATGTTTTGATGGACCTGGAGACTTTTTATCAGGATGGAATTCCTTCGGCTACGTCGCCGCCCTGAGGGCCTTCATTCCTGCGATAAGCGCTGGACCCAACACATACTAACTGTCCTCTAAACACACACGCAAGTACGAAGTGTCCTATTCTTTTTATGTTTTCAATAGTGGTTCACTTCTTTTTGCACTTGGAAGTTGGTGCTAATGTCACTCGGCAACAGATTATTTCCATTATTATTATTATTTTTTCATACATAATTTCCTTCTTTCATACCACCCTTGTTTCCTCCCTTCATTTCATACATCCTACTTACTTCCTTCCTCTCTTCCAGCTTTCTTTCCTAACTTCCTTTCAGCCATCCTTTTTCCCTTCTTTCCTCCTCCCCCCCTTAACCAAGTGTATTTAAAAAGTGTAAACCTACGGGTAGTTTTTCATTTTGCTTCTTAATTTCACCCGTGTACACTATTGTATTACATTTTACTACTATCTGTGGTGAACTTCTTTTACACTTGAAAAATGAGACGTTACGTTGTCCCTATATTTAAGATAGTGCTTGATTGTTTACTTTTGACAGGGGTTAACTTATTTTTATAGTAATATGACAGTAAAGAGTGTTAAATTTTGACTTAAAACACTCAGTAAAGGTTTTGCAATAGCACGGTTAAATCCAGATTTGTGTGTGTGTGTGTTATTCAAAAAAATTACAAAAAAAAATAACCAGTGTGTGTCACACCAAAGCAAAGATTGTATTTTAGTAGCGTCACGATGAGCTGCAACACAGGAATAATTATGCTCCATTCATAGCGCGGCTAGAGAGAAATAGACACACACACATGCAACAAAACGCCTCCTCAGTATTCACATGAGAGGGGGTTTGGGGGAGTTGGGGGTCTTCTCATGAGAAATGTCAAATAAAACAGCGTAACCATGGCGACAGCTACACACGGAGCAACTCTCTCGTTAGTGGTCGTCTACCACCCCTCTTTTCTACCCGCACACTGTCAAAATGATAACAGCTAAACACCACCATATGCACCTTTATGTCATTCCACTCACACACATACAGGCCACTTCACCTAGCACTATCTCATGCATTTTCTCATGTATTTTCCAACATGCCGGTTCATGAGAGCACATTTTGATTTCTTCTATTAGAGCTGGTTAGATGGCGTGGGAGCACCAGCACCTAATGAAGTTTTCGGTCAAAACTCGAGTAATTTAATGTGATTAGTGCTTGTTTTAGACACCAAATGGCGATGATGGAACACTTATATTAGTTATCGTATTTTCTTTTTTGTTTTAAAAACAATGCTAAAAAAATTGGGATGCTAAAAAAAAAACATTTTTAGCATCCCAAAATTCTAATGAGAGCGATAGATGTTATTCTGGTGCTCAAAATTAATAAATGGATGACTATATTTTGTCTGTTGGTAACAATGATGGAAGAAAAATATGAAATTGTGATAATAGGACACAATAACTTGTTTTTTGGAAACAACCCCCGCAACCAACAAATTGCAGTATGTTGTCATGAAGGAACAGATAAAATCTTTAGTGCACAGTGGTTCAGTCCTTGATGACCTGAAAAGAGTACAAAATACAAATTACATGAAATTAAGATAGAATAAAATTAGCTAACATCAAACTAAATTCAATTCAGTAAAATAAAATGAGTTTTAACTTAACCATCAAATGAACTTAAGAAAATAATATTAGCTTAAATTGAATAAAAGAAAATTAAAATCAAATCAAATACAATTAAATAAAATATAATAAACCAATAAATCAGCTATACGACTACTATTACCACTACTACTACTATTAATAATAATAATCAATAGCTATAAAACTAAATGCATACATAAATACATGAAACATAATTAGCTAAAGCTAAAATAAAATAAAATTACCTTAAATAATATTTTAAAAATGAATTAAATTGGCTAGAATACAGTGTTTAAAATGTCATAAAATTGCATTAAAAAATTAAATGCCTAATATAAAATAAATAAATCAAGTAAAACTAGCTAAAATAAAGTGAAATGAAATAAAATTAAATTAAACCTCAATAAAATAAATTCGGGAGAAAATGGGGAAACAATAGGAGCAAAACACAACGAAGCTCCATTGCCCCCTAGTGGGAAAATGTGAGCAGTGCACAGTGTTGTCATACTTACCTCCCCATCTTTGTGGTCCACAGTGTGCACCGGGATGCTCCTCTTCACAGGGCCTTTGCCCTTCTGCGGGACAAATTAGGAGGTAAAATTTACAGTCAGATGAGACACTTCTATCACACTCAAAAACAAAATGATTTACATGAATGAAACGCTCAACCTTTTGTGATCAACTTCGGTTTTTTCTGTATTGCACTCTGGTGGCCTTTTTTTTTTTTGTGGGTGGCAATATATTGCAAAATACAGCCTTTTTGTGATCAACCATTGTATGTTGTGCACTAATAGTGCACTTCAGTGGCCACATATTTTTTTGTGACAATATATTCAATGTTTTGCATCAAAAAAAGTATTTTGTGAACAAATACTTGCTATATTTGTTATGATATAAATTTTTTATGACAATATGCAGTATAATCTTTGCCAAAATACAACTTTTTGTGGTCAACATTGCATTTTGTGCACTAAATATTTTTTGGGGTGACAATATATTGCATTTTTTCAAAAAGGATGATGTTTTGATACCTCTAAAATGCATGTTGCAGGAGCTATGGAAGGGAAGAGCAATCCTGAAAGGGGGAATGGATCCTGTAGTCATGAATATGCAAATTACCAAACAAATCAAAGGTTTGCTAGACAACAGTCCCCACCTGCTCTCCTCCCCATCCAGCAGCTTCCAGTAGGTGGTGATCTCCATAGGGCCAGGGCCAGGAGGTCCTGGTACTCCCGGAGGTGTCGGCCCCTCTCCTCCTTCAGATCGTTGCTCTCCTCCTGCAGGCGTCTCGCCGAATCCCGGTGGGCGGCCGACGTGGCTGAGAAGCGGTCGTCCATCTCCCTAAGCTGACGTTTCAGAGACTTGTTCTGGAACATATCAGCCCAGGTCATTTTTTTTGAGCAACTCTTGCGTTTGCTACAAAATATTGCACGTTTGTGGCCAAATATTATTATTATTATTGATGTATTTATTTATTTGTTTTGAATATA